>NC_089782.1:19283121-19310621 GCF_040412425.1 Macrobrachium rosenbergii
TCTCGATGAATCTATTTTTATCCCATTTCTATAGGAACGAAGGCAAGAGGCGTTTGTAAGACTTATTTATTTCAAGGTTTTGGAAGAGGATGGATATACAGGAGATTGCGCGCACCCTCTAAGAGATTTCACCCTCTGGGAGGTTTCATTGTGATCGACGAAAGAGGTTTATGTGGATGAAGAAAATGAAAAGCCTCCGCTCTTTCAGAGAATGTGTAGATACTAGAAAATTTAATTTCAGGATCGGAGTATCAGCTATACATATTCTCTCGACTAAAAATAATTATGTATGATATACTAATGTTATAGTTCTAAGTAGTTACACGCCTGTGCAACTTAATAAAGAGATAATAATTACGTGTCCTTAGTGTGAAAAAAGTTGAGACTGCATATTTTTAAACGAAACATTTTAATGCATTAATCGGAATCTATCTCGGTGCTTGACGTAATAACAGCCAATGAATTAGAAAAATTTTTTTGGCATTTAATGTATTAAAAGGAAGTGTACATTTTTCGTATTATAGTGACTAAAATGCCTTAAATACCTTCTAAAATAGCCTCTAAGGTATGTTCATTCGACAGGATTCTTTGTAAAAGGTGAAGCAGACCTGTCCAAGTCCTACAGGTATCCAGAGCAGCCTATTAGCATTACGGGGGCGTGACCTCATTACCTGAACACACAGGAAAAGGGCAGTGAAAAGGAAATAGAGAGAGAGAGAGAGAGAGAGAGAGAGAGAGAGAGAGAGAGAATACGAATTCATTTTTTACTTCCCTTGAGACTTACGGAAAAGCGAAATTTTCCAATTTCCTTCTCAATTTTGGGTCGGGGCTTTAGAAACTAACGAAGTAGCAAATAAGGTCGGAAACTTTTGAAGAATAATACAGAAAGTAACAATCCACCCAACTCTCTCTCTCTCTCTAAAGACGTGCGAGCTTAAAGTAAAATCAATCGAGAGACAGGGAAACCTTTAAGGTTAAGGGTAAGTATTTATCTCTCTCTCTCTCTCTCTCTCTCTCTCTCTCTCTCTCTCTCTCTCTCTCTCTCTCTCGACGTGCCAGCCAAAAGGTAAAATCAGATCGAAAGACAGCAGAACCTTTAATATTAAGGGCAAGTATTTCTCCCTCTCTCTCTCTCTCTCTCTCTCTCTCTCTCTCTCTCTCTCTCTCTCTCTCTCTCTCTCTCTCTATATATATATATATATATATATATATATATATATATATATATATATATATATATATATATATATATATAAACCATGATTTCATTAGTTCACCACAATTCTTTTCTCCGGTTCTCGGCAAATCTTTTGGCATGAGCTTGCCCTGTCCTTAACAGCGACCCATTACAATCAACCAACTACCAGGTACATAAGACGAATCTTAGGTTAAATGAGGCTAATGGTTATCCAGGAAATATCCCTCAATCACTTCAGATCGCAATGACTATAATATGCACCCTTGTCAGTTCACAACCAGGGATCGAACTTGGGACTCTCATGGTGTGGGGAGGCTGGTAATCACTGGACTATACATACAGACACAGACAGAAACACACACAATATATATATATATATATTATATAAATGTGTGTGATATATATACATATATATATAATTTATATATACATATATGTACTAATATATGAATATATATATATAAGTATATATATAAATATATATAATATATATATGGTGTGTGCGTGTGTATGCAGGTATGTGTACATACGGGATGAAATTTCTGACCCCATACCCTTTCCTTAACTGCAGCTGACGCCGGTACCCAATCACAGCTGCGTCGATTGGTCGAGAGCAAGCCGGGATTGAGCCACGGACCTTGCTAATGAGAGCTCTGAGTCTACCACTAAGCTATGCCCCCATCATACCATCTCTGCACGTCAAGTTTGGGTATGAAAGCTAAAGCAAAACAACGCGAAAAAAATCCTAATCTAGAATAAACATAAGAAAAAACAAAAGTTATTCCCAAATAAAATTCTCTTCTCTCATAAAAAAAATACCATAACTTAGACACAACTGTTTAAACAAAGGCTTTTGCGTACACTAACCGCCGCTGCTCATACAACAAATGAGTCAGTGAATAGTAGTAAGACGTTCTGGCGTGACGTAAACGACGTTTGCAAACAAGCATCGGTAAATAAACAAAGAAACAAACAAACAGCCGACGTCTTCCTTAACCCGGATCTCTGGGCTCTTTCTCCATAAGTTGAAAACAAAACAAAAATTCTTGTTTACTCTATCTCCAGTTAGCATGTTTAGGTGATGAGTTCGGAAAGGTCATGCAGGCCTTGTTTAGAAACTGTAAGGTGAGATGGAGAGGAGGCATAAGAAGCACAGAGAGAGAGAGAGAGAGAGCATAAACCTTATTCAGCCTTATAAACTAAATGTTATGATGAAAACTTGATCAAATATATTCTTTATTAGTCTATCTCCAAATTACATTATGGCACAACTTATCAAAGAATTAAAACCTTGGTATGATAAGCTGAGGAACAAGGTCCCCTCTCTCTCTCTCTCTCTCTCTCTCTCAACGCGCGCAGCACTTACGTATAAGAAAGAACCAGCAATGTTCGTTGTAATTGATATTATATACACACACATATATATATATATATATATTTTATATATATATATTATATATTATATATTATTTATTCAACTGTATATTAGATTTTACTTAGCAAAAAAAGAAAATAAAAAGCTTTACTTATTAGATACGTGAGATTACTTGGAAGTGGAAAAGTAAAGGAACAGAGAGAACTCTGAAGCTTAACAACCACATACTGATTCATTATTATTCATCTGGAACAAGCCAAAACCGGCAATAATGGCAAACATATACTGTTAACAAATTACATATATCATAAATAAATAAGCACAGGTGAGAAAAACACGAAAAAGTGGAAGCATATAAGAGAATATAAGAGAATGTGATGTCTGTGTATTTACTGATACTATCTTAATATTCTTCAGAAGGTTGCTTTCTCATAGTTATTGCATTAGTGCAAAAAAAATCAGTATGTATATTCTCATTATTCCTATCTGTCATCTTCTTACAAACTTTCGTTTTTCCGTCTCCTCAATGCATCTCCTTTCTTTCTATCTTCTCCATATCCTTGTTCAGCTGATTCGTCTACAAATCTTTAACAATTCTCTTCTTTATTTCTTGTTCCCCATCGCTCAATCTTTTATCTTACTATTCTTCTCTTTCTACACCTTCTTATTCTTTTCTTCCTCCTACACCTAATTTTTTTTTTTTTTTTTTTTTGCTTTTCTCTCTCTCTCTCTCTCTCTCTCTCTCTCTCTCTCTCTCTCTCTCTCTCTCTCTCTCAGTTTCTTCGTCTTCTCCATCAGACCTTCTAAGAACTTCCACCCCAATATCTACGCTAATCCCCGGATGAACCAACATCCCTTTTACGGCCCTTAATAACAACCGCTTTTTCCCTTCTTCTCCTCCCTGTCCCTTTCCCCTTTTCGTAGGCTGTCATGTGTGTGTGTGTGTGTGTGTGCGTGTGTACGTGCGTGTGTGTTAGTGTGTTCATGTGTTATCCTTCTCCCAAAACCGGAAGTGTCACAAGTGAACCCCCTTTCTGTAAGGTGACCTCAGGGTGCCTTAAGAGAAAATAAAATTTCCTACCCCTAATTCTTCCGCTTTCATTTTCTCTCACTCTCTTTCTCTCACTCCTCCTTATCTCGAATGGCGTCTATTTCCTATAATAAACTCTGAGTGATATTCATTATTTCAGGAAAGAAATTCTTCTCTTTGTTGGCTGTCGCAGTTCGTCGTTATAAAGGAAAGACAACGGACTCAAGATTAACATGACCTACGGTTCACGGTTGGTTGCGGCTTAAAAAAGTTATGGCGCAGTATCCATGTCACCTCTGGGTGTTATATGCCTCTTTTAAAGTGTTGTCTCTCATCTACTTCCCTGGTGAGCGGTGGGGTATTTGTTTCTTTCTTTGATATCTAGATGAAGTGTAATAATACTAATTCCTAAAAATCTCTACATAGCATGAGTCACGAAAATGATGAAGAAATTCACAGTGGTGTAAGTGTAAATATGTATTAGAAATATATATATATATATATATATATATATATATATATATATATATATATATATATATATATATATATATATATATATATATATATATATATATATATATATATATATTTCTAATATATATTCATACTTTCACCACTGTGGATTTCTTCACCAATAATAATAATAATAATAATAATAATAATAATTTATTGCTGCACATGGCTATATGCAATAACGGAGTATATACACAGCATACTCATGAAAAAATGTAATAAATCAATAAACACGTAATTGTAGCGATGTGTTTAACAAATACTGAACTGTATTTATGATAAGTCAGAAGCTACTGTATCTTAACGTATTTCTGAAGGATCTTAGTTACAGTAAGTGCTTTTTTAGCTGAATGAAGTAACTTGTTCTTTATTAAATGTACGAGTATGAAGCATGTTAGTTATACAGAAAGATAAAAAAAATTACTTTACGATGAAATATATCGTAGCCTAAAACAAGGAATTATCCGTCGAAATACCTTTAGAAGCGGTGTTTTAGTTTTTCTATTTTTTCTGACTTTATTCATCCCAAAAAATAAACGAAGCACATTACTTACATAAAGCTTAGTGATGTGGTGCAATTTAATTAACGAGAAGGATAAACATTAGTAATTTGATAAAACATTAATCACTGTTGACTGTAGGGAAACAACAATCGAAGTGCTTACAGCAACTCCAATACGTAGTAAAAGGAATTTTGTTTACGAAAAGCCTATACTTCATATTCTGCTACTGGCATAAAATCTTATGAGAATGATCACTCCTATTCGATGAAGAATATATGCACTTAAGTAGATTCAACTGTTCAGCACACTTTAAGAATAGCAATGGAAGGTATTTGTGTTTCCGGACCAAAAAGCCGCTTACAACGAATGCGAAAATCTCTGTATGATTGTTTGTGTGTGTGTGTGTGTATGTATGTATATATATATGTGTGTGTGTATATATATATATATATATATATATATATATATATATATATATATATATATATATATATACATATACACACACACACATATATATATATGAATGTCTTTTCCTGTAATACTACAGTGTAATATAAATATAAGACAGCCCATATAACACTATTTAAACGTTGAAACCAGAAGCAAGTGCCTGAAATATATGGTTTCAACGTTTAAATAGTGTTTTATGGGCCTTCTATATTCATATATATATATATATATATATATATATATATATATATATATATATATATAATATATATATATATATACTAATCTTGCAGCACGCATCAATAAGTTTGCCAAAATCTAGCAATTCCGCAGAAACAGAAACGCGCAGAAAAAAAAAGAAAACCCTTTTGGAAACCAACAATAGCCCGACGGACAGGCGTCGCGGTAGGCCTGGGTCAACCATTCCACCTGCCAAAAGTCGGTACGCCCATCAATGTCAGGCTGGCCGTCGTAAATCACGGGATTCTCAGTCACTCGAAACAGGAACTCGTAAATCATCTTGGACAAATCCTTCGGGGATCATTGTAGGCCTATTCTAAGAGTCTTACAAAGTGGGTATTGGATCATTGCAAGGTAATGTCATTCATTTTCTTTTTTTTTTTACTCTATTTTTACACTTCAGTTTTTTTGTAACAGCCTCTCACAGGATGTCGTGCATTGGAACTTCAGAAGTTCAAGTGAAGATGGAATGCATCACCACCCTAAAAGTATTCTCCTTGCATTTTAATACATTTTTATCTATCTATTAATTTATTTCTTCTTTTCTAATAAGTCGGATCTCTTCATGTACTTCCCTTTACTTCCTCTTACTTCTTCCTGATGAACACCATATTCTTTGCAAGCTTGAATTTCAAATCAATGGGCCCTGTGAGCTTGTTCCATATGAATAGGGTTCATCGTCTGAATAATAATAATAATAATAATAATAATAATAATAATAATAATAATAATAATAATAATAATAATAACAAGATGCAAGACATCTTTCAAATGTAAGTTCACGATGGATATTACCTACACTACAGTGTACTTTGGAAATAACAGTCATTTCTACACTTCCATTTTCTGGAATAAATAGAAATGGTGAGTAATTTATGCATATGATAAAATAGTAATTGGTAGCTGAATTTATTTGGAATATGCATAAATTCATCTTTATCTTTTTCCTCTATTACTATTATTAGTGATATTATTCTGTCACTGAAAACTACTGCGTATATATATACTGTATATATATATAATATATATATATATATATATATATATATATATATATATATATATATATATATATATATATATATATATATATAGATATATATATATATAACTATATATATATATATATATAATTCCCAAACAGAATTCCATCAAAACATAAGGAGCATATAAACGCTAAAGTGTGGAAAATGAAGGCTATATTTCAGAGACCAAACTGTCTCTCTCCTCAGGCAAATAGTGAATATTTATTTGCCTAAGGAGAGAGACAGTTCTGGTCTCTGAAATATAGCCTTTATTTTCCACACTTTAACATTTTATGAGCTCCTTATATTATATATATATATATATATATATATATATATATATATATATATATATATATATATATATATATATATAAGATTATATATATATGATTCATATATATGAATTAATGAACGCATGAGCACGTGTTTCACAGAAATAAATTTCTGATTCACATAGGAATCGAACCTAGTCTCTCAAATGAAAGGACAGTGCACTATCAATTGACCCACACCGATGTGAGTCAATTGTTAGCGCCCTGGCCTTTCATTTGAAAGTCTGGGGTTCGATAATGTATATATATACATATATATATGTATATATATATATATATATATATATTATGTATATATATACATTCATGAAGAAAGAGAGAGCCGAAATCTAACTGAAAACTAACTAAACCACTACACCTATGGAAATGGGCTTCGCGCCTCCCTCACGCGCCAATGAAAACAAACGACCGTCGGAACTCTGCGGAGACAGAGCTTGACACGCCGACGCAAATCGCTCGTAAATCTGCTATCTGTCATAAATTTCATTACGTGGTCTTAGCGGGCGAGTAACTAACACCCAAGACACCTCACGTCACTAAAGAAATTTGAGGGAGACCAGATATTTGAGATTTCTATCTAGATACGTTTTCAGTAGCCCGCAAAATTTTGGTGAAAGTTTCCACCCTCCCAAATGTATGGGAGGGTAAGGGATGGTAGTAGTGGTTTTCTTTGTAACTTATTTACTGCTCGAGATTCAACCTTTGTAATATAGTTTTCTCATGATAATCACAGATTGACGGAAAGTATTGGTCACTGTGATCACTCGAGACTGGCTATATGTTAATATAAGGTTTTATTCTTGCAAAGATTCCTAGACTGTAACATAGAACGAGCGTACATGAGGTGTTCCCGTTTTGTGACCGCACATTACATAAACAGGAATAAGCACATACTTACTAGACAACGAATAAGTACGCAGTAATTAAAACTTATAAGTTTTCTACAAGAGCATACAACAAGTGAATGAAACTCGTTTTTCCTTTTTTTTTTTTGTTAAAGATCCCTTAATGACAATCTGCAGTAATACTATCTTAAACAAGTAATGTCACTAAATACCAAGAGGAAGGAAATCTATTTTATTTCAGTTGTAAACTATTAAATAAAGATAAATATAAAACGAGTTTCTGTCGAAATCTCACCACATAAGTAGCAAGTCAAATATCAGTTTATACTGTTGTAACCTACTTTTAACTCTCTATAAGAGCAAACGGTAAAAAGTCCTTTTCCTAAACACAATTAAAGTATAAGACCCAAGGTATGAGATTATTAATCCCAGCATCAATCTAAATTCAATGTCACATCAATGATTTTATCAAAGACGATTGTTTATTATACAAAACAAGGTTTCGGCTCAGTCATTCATCACCCGAAGCTGAACGTCAGATACCTAAAGCATTTTAAATATTCGTGTTGGGATTGTTCGTATCCACAAGAGCTTTATTAATGTTCATCTTATTCTACTGGTCAGTCTGCATTCTTTTCTCCGTCTCTCTCTCTCTCTCTCTCTCTCCATCTTTCTTTCCCGTAAATCCACTCGTACTTTTTCCTTCCCTCCAGCTTACTGCTTCTGCTTTACGCATACTATTCATCAATACAAATGATTGACGTTTCTCTCTCTATCTCCTTCTGTTCCCACAGTCGAAGAAAGGAATGTCCTGCAATGCAATGTGATGTGCTTTCTCACGAAGGACGTATAAAAGAAGCACCTGCCGTTTCTTCAAGCATGAGAATATAAAAGAAATTTTCAGCTGCTGCCCCCAGTATCAGTCAACAATAAGAACGCCAATAACCATTCCCACGACTATTACACTTGAATTATTTACTCAATAACACCAGCCTGATACTACAGCCCGCTGCTGCTAGTAGTTACTAATAACGCAATCCCGGCATTACTTATAACAATCTTTACTTTTTCAAAATCAAGGAAGGCTAATGCTAGCAGTATGTTGATATCCAGAGGTCTTTTATTCCTCACACCGTTAGACTGTGGAACAGCCTCCCAGAGGATATCGTACAACTGGAACTTCAGAAGTTCATGCGAAGATGCAACGCATTACTGTCCTACTACAATTCAAGTGCATTTAATATTTGCCCATTTTTGTTTTGGTATTACTTTGTTAATTTACCTGTATTTCCTGGTAACTGATCTCTCTTTTGTATTTCCATTACCTTCTGTTACTTGCTTCCAGATAGACACCATATTCTTTGGAAAGCTTGAATATTTAGTCACTGGCCCTGCATGCTTGTTCCATATAAACAGAGATCGTCTTCTAAATAATAATAATAATAATAATAATAATAATAATAATAATAATAATTTGATACTAAAAGTACCTAAGGCAGCTGTTTTCCTCTACCTGATACTGCTGTACCATAATCACCACAAACGTTTTTACGTCAACTTCTCCCTTTAAAGGGTTCAGACATGAGATGAGTACTTTCCATTTTTCAGTCTTCCTTCTAGCTGAACTCTTAACAAGTCTAGGTCTTCATCTACATCCTTTCTCTATGGTTTCCTGGCCTGCCTATAGGTCTTCGTTCCGTTACTTCTGTTACTACTGCTTTTCTGACCAGATGTCTCTCTTCCCTTCTCATCACATGCCCAAACCATGTTAATCTTTGAGATCTCACTCGTTTTTTCAAACTGTTGATAATCTAGCAATGGGTCTTAACACTTTCCCCACACCTTTCTACCATCTACTCCATTTTCCCCTGTCAGTGTCCAGGTTTCTGCTGCATAGAGGAGCACAAGTTTTTCACCCATCCCAATAATAATAGTAATTATCCTATTTATGGAACTTCAAGGCACATTAACGCGTGCGAACCACGCGTACGCTGTACCCGATAAACATGGCCTGTCCCAGAAGTTGAAGAAATAATTACTCGCGATTAAACGAAAAAACTGGCGTAGCCCTTCATAGTGGTCAAAGGCGAAGCAAAGGAGCTGGATTCTGGAATTACTACTGGAACAGTAATGCCAGTCTTTCTTCCACAGTGGATTGGCCGTGAAACACAGTAAATTCGGTATGTCTTTCCAGGAACCTGAAGTTTCTATCGTAAATTTTTTCAAATTAAATTTTATTAATATTTTATGACTGATCACATTCCTCTGTCCATTCACCTATTTGACAAACGTCCGTTTACCTGAGCTTCCGACGATACTGTTTATATCTATTTTTTGAGTACAGTGCCTACCTATTCACTAGATTTTTAACTATTTAATTTCTTACTATATACCTACTTTTCTTATCATGTGTGTTCCCCTCCATTATTTCTTCACCGACATTCATATTTTCCCGTGTAAATAATTGTCATATCTCTCGGTTATATATTATCCACCACTTCAATATTCTTTCACTCGATTTTGAGCTTGCTGACATTACCGTTCCCTTCCACATACTTTTTGCTGTTTCCAATTTATCTCTTCATTCTCTCGTTATCTAATACAGTAATTCACGACCCGTTTCTGTCCCTAATGTCCAGTTTATTTAAACTCTCCAACGTTTTTGTTTCCCTCTGCCCTCAGCTCTCATAACCTTGAGGAAATGAGAAACGTATTACGTACACTTTTTTTCTCTTTGACGCTGTTAACCTCCCCACCTCTGCTACTTGCGACGGGCTAACAATTAGGTGAGACTGGAGGCGATGGTGGTGATGGTTTTGTAGAAAAAATGAGCTAAAAAATGTCTGGTCAATGATGCTTAAACTAGAACTACCGGATATTTTGGGGGACACAGAGAGAGGAGAGAGAGAGAGAGAGAGAGAGAGAGAGAGAAAAGTACACCTGGTGGGAGTGGATGTAAGTGAATACAATCCTAATCTCTCCTCTCTCTCTCTCTCTCTCTCTCTCTCTCTCTATCTCTCTCTCTCTCTCTCTCTCTATATATATATATATATATATATATATATATATATATATATATATATATACTGTATATATATACATATACATATTATATGTGCATAAATTGTATATACTGTATATATTATATAAATACATATATATATTTTATATATAATTATGAAGTTTCCCGCATAAATTTACCAGTTACCTTTAGCATGGGATGGTTCCAAAGGAGAAAACAAGAAAATAGTCACTGCTACAGTTACACTTTAACAGCTGGATCCTGCGCAAGAATTCCCACAGCAACAGACACTTCATAAATCTGCGCAGAAGACTCATCAGGAAAACTTTGAACACCCCGTGGACACACTGCACTGTTCATTTTTGTCATGCACGTCCTCCCAAGCTTCCTGGAATATTGATGCCTTTCGAGTCCAATAACTCTCGTTCTCTATTTCTCATGCGTTTTCTAGATCTCCCTCTACTCATCTTTCACCAATCCAGAGTTCTCGATTCCTTTCACATGATCAGTTGTGTAAAACATCAGTTCAAACAACTTCTATACTATACTACTCATCTTTGATCCTTTTGCTGATTATTAATCTCCCTTGCCTCAACCTTTTTTCTTTATAGAACATTTAGTATTCACAATTCAATTTCGTTTTAGAATGAAGAATCAATATTTCCCTTCATGTCGTTCCAACCTTGGGTTCCATAGATTCCAAATCTTTTCCTGGTTTTTTCATACAAACTGCTGTCTTTCTTGTTTCACTATTCTGTGACTCGCCTCTTCTCTCATCCATTCTTTTATAATCCAAATTAACATTCACTTCTCCTTCCACAGAATTAAAGCATGCAAATATACAGTATATTGACGAAGAAATAAATACAGATATCTGGTTATTAGTTTTCTTAATGCAAGCAAAAACACAAACAATACATATACATATACATATAAATACATACATATACATATATATATAATATATATATATATATATATATATATATATATATATATATATATCACACAGGCACTTACTGAAATATACATACACACACACATATATATATGTCTATGTATGTGTACGTATATATACATATACGTATACATACATACACACACAGCAACACACACACACACATATACATATATATATATATATATATATATATATATATATATATATATATATATATATATATATATATATATATATATATATATATATATATATATATATATATATATATCTGCGTGACAAATTACAGCATTTAACGCTTACCCTCACCGAACGTTTTCCTGTCCATTGTCTTTCCGTTCCCGTCGGTTTTCCCTTCCCATCGTCGCTGTTGTTTTCGAAATCGACTTTAAAATGTAAAGAATCTTGTCCTGAGCGAGAGAAAGAGATAAAACAAGAATCTGTAAAACAACTAAACATAGCCCCATTGCCATTTATTCTCTTTCTTCCCATTTCTTTTAAGAGTAAAACCAACCATAATTTCCGTGGTGCGAAAGAATATCTAACAAAGACAGTTTTCTTTTTGTTCTTTACCGCACTAAAACCAACGCAAGACCTTTGCTATGGATCTTGAACAAACCACAAACAATCTAAAAAAACAAAAACGCAACACTGACATGTGCACACGCATACAAGTAACAAAAAAAAAATTCGCATTCAAAGCAAAATTATTACACAACGAAGACAGGTACGAGCAATTATACCTCAACATAGTTATATGTAATTTGTAGCTATTTACCTCAACATAAAACATAATCACAAGCACTATGGAATGTACAAGTTGTACAAATATATAGTGAAATTAGTGAAATTATAACCAGTCAAATCTGACCTAAAATGGAAGATTGCAGTATCTGCAATTTTTCGAAATTGAGATATGCCACCTATTGGGCTCGTGAAACACTAATACCCAAGTTATTGCAGTTTCAGAATAATTCTTCAATGCTTTCCACGAGTATTTAGGGGATCCCATTTGCATTATCTGCAAAATCAGTAGTAAGGCGAGGGGGTATCTACCATTTTCTCAGTTTTGTGTTTTTGCAGATGCTGCAGTCTCCCATTTTAGGGCAGAATTATATCCCCTGATACTGAAACTTATGGTTTTCTAAGAAGGTAATTTGCGATTTTACGAAATTAAAATATGTTCCTGTGCTCTCTCTCTCTCTCTCTCTCTCTCTCTCTCTCTCTCTCTCTCTCTCTCTCTCTCTCTATATATATATATATATATATATATATATATATATATATATATATATATATATATATATATATATATATATATATATATATATATATATATATATATATATATATATATATATATATATATAATATATATATATATATATATATATATATATATATATATATATATATATATATATATATATATATATATATATATATATATATATATATACAGACATACATACATACATACAGAGAAGAAAGGCATGTCCAAAGAGAAACGTACACACGCACAAACAAAACGCAGAGAGGTACGCTCGCACTCACATGCCAGAGAAAGACACGCACATGAGTACACAAGATCACACACGCACGCACGAACACACAAGCGTGCTCCGAAGCGGCCGGTAAAAAAAAAAAAGTATTTCTCTAGATTGATAGTGACAGATAACGAAACATGCAGATGAGAGAGAGAAAACAGGTGGAGGGGGGAGGGGGAATTTTGCGTTACAGGAATGCGGTAGAGGGGAGAGAAGAAGAAGATACGGAGGAGACGGAGAGAAAGAAGGGGGAGGAGGTTGAGAAGGAAGATTAGAAGAGAGATAGATGAAGGATTGTGTAAAGAACGGTAAAAGGAAGAGGAGGAGGAGGAGAAGAAAAATCAGGAATAAAGAGGAGAGGAGAGATAGGGGAAAATGAGACAAAAGAGAAGAGGAGCAAAAACAGGGGGAAAAATGAAGAGAAAAAGAGAAACAAACAAATGGAGGAAAAGAGCAAGAATAAGAATGAACATGAGATAAAAGGTAAGAAGAACAGTAGAAGGTAGTGAAAGGGGACGAAAGTAAGAGGAGAGGAAAGAAAATGTGGAAAAAGGTGCATGGAAAATTAAACAGTAAAAATGAAGCGAATGACATCAACAGCATGAAGACAAATGAGTAAATAATGAACGAATAAATACAGGAAACAAAAATTACACAAAAACCAAGCGAAACGATAATTGTTTTTAAATTAACAAATAAACAATCGAGTTTTCTGTACAGTGTATAATGCTGTATGAAACTGTCAGCCGCGGCCCATGAAACTTTCAGCTATGGCCAGGTGGTGGCCTGTGTCGTTGGCACCTATAGCGGTGCCAGACTCACGATCATGGCTAACTTTAACCTTAAATAACATCATAACTACTGAGACTAGAGAGCTGCAATTTGATTTGGCTGATGATTGGAGGGTGGATGATCCACATACCAGTTTGCAGCCCTCTAGCCTCAGTAGTTTTTAAGACCTGAAAAAAACTAACAAGCAGGCAATGTAGAGTGGCATTCTTATGACATATTGACCTGACTTCATAATATCAGTCCTTTCAAATTACATTTACTCTTTCTGACACCACCCCCGAAAGGTTATTGCATTGTGGTGGCACTCGGGCTAGGAAACAAAGGAATGCAATACAGTTCATAAATATATATATAATAAATAACTAGTGAAATAAAATCCAGTCAATTTTATCTCCTGACATTAAAAAGTTATGGATCTGTGATAAGTAGCTAATTTGCGATTTCACGAAATTACAACATGCTCCAGCTGCGTCTCTCTCTCTCTCTCTCTCTCTCTCTCTCTCTCTCTCTCTCTCTCTCTCTCTCTCTCTCTCTCTCTCTCTCATATATTGATAGATAGATGTGAACATATATATATATATATATATATATATATATATATATATATATATATATATATATATATATATATATGTACATACACTATATATACATCATAAAACCTCTATATATATATCTATCTATCTATCTATCTATCTATATATATATATATATATATATATATATATATATATATATATATATATATATATATATATATATATATATATATATATATATAAAACCTTAACAGCTCATTTGAATATAAGAAGGGCTCCTCCCAGGCATTCCTTTCAGGCCTATTTAGGCGCAACTCCCATGTTACTCCTGGTCATAAAACATCAACATTTTTTACATGATGGAAGAAAGGGGAGTGACAGTTACGGCGCAAATGAGAGAGAGAGAGAGAGAGAGAGAGAGAGAGAGAGAGAGAGAGAGAGAGAGAGAGTCGTGGTTCTACATTTTAAAAATTATGAGTAAGGATGTCATTGAGTTGAATAATAGAAAATTAATACACACAGGATGTATTTAGTTGAATAATAGAAGTATATATTTAATATATATATATATATAATATATACATGCATATAAAAAACCTGGGTTTTGGGCAGTTTTACATACAGTATATATATATATATATATATATATATATATATATATATATATATATATATATATATATATATATATAATATATATATATACATATATATATATATATATATATATATATATATATATATATATATAATATATATATATATATATATATATATATATATATATATATACATATATATATATATATATATATATATATATATATATATACTGTACATATATTATAGAGATTTCTGTTTCTCCACTCTCAAGTATGCAGTAATGGATGCTTAGAGAGAGAGAGAGAGAGAGAGAGAGAGAGAGAGAGAGAATTCCCAAGGAAATAGATGAAAAATTACTGCTAGGGGGTAAAAATATTACCGCCAGGGGTAAAAAAAAAAAAAGTACATTTCGGAATTCATTCCTGTCAAGGGTCTTTGCTTTTGAATATGGGATCAGGAGGGTTGCTGTCTTCCATGACAGGTAGTTTCACCATTGTGTCTCCTCTCTCTCTCTCTCTCTCTCTCTCTCTCTCTCTCTCTCTCTCTCTCTCTCTCTCTCTCTCTCAAAGCACATTTTTCTACTTGCTAGAGAATGGCGAACATAAATCTCTCTCAATATATATATATATATATATATATATATATATATATATATATATATATATATATATATATATATATATATATATATAAATTATATAATATATATATGTATATATATATATATATATAAATTATATAATATATATGTGTGTATATATATAAATATAAATATATGGATATATACAGTATGTATATACATATACATATATATATAAACATAATATTACCCAAAAGTCTTGGCTTTAAAGGAGAGGAAAAATCAACCACCCCCCTCTCTCTCTATATCTCTCTCTCTCTCATTTGTGCCTTACCTGTCGCTGACTCCTATTTCTTCCATCATGTAAAAGATGTTGATGTTTTATGAGCCGGAGTAACAAAAATAAACAAGTTTCTGTCTACTTAACACTTTATCTATTTCTCAAATAAACTATGACTCTAGAGGTTAACGAGGGAAAACCTCGGTCAGCTCTCTCTAAACAAGGACGTTATAGGTTAAACGAATTTTAAAGAGCCTACATTTTGTCTCATCGAGTAATAACAGAGAAGAAAAGTCCACTTAGGTAACCACAACAAGAGCGAAAACAATGACAATTAAGACCACTTTGCATTAAGCCAGTACTAGAATTGAATATAGAATTTAGGCCAAAGGCCAAGCACTGGGACTTATTAGGTCCTTCAGCGCTGAAACGGAAATTGTTGACAATCAAAGGTTTGAAAGGTGTAACAGGAGGAAAACCTCGCAGTTGCACTATGAATCAATTGTTAGGAGAGGGTGGAAAGTAAGATGGAAGAAAGCGAATATAAAAGGAGGTACAGTAAAAGGAACGAAAGGGGTTGCAGCTAGGGTCCGAAGGCACCTTGCAAAGAACCTTAAGTAATGCCTACAGTGCACAGCATGAGGTTGACGGCACTAACCCCCTGGTACTAGAGAGAGAGAGAGAGAGAGAGAGAGAGAGAGAGAGAGAGAGAGAGAGAGAGAGAGATGGTCAAACTTTCGCATGGAAATACAACTTAAGATTGTCAAAAGAAATAAAAAACGTTAGAAAACAAGAATGGATAAACAGTTTGAAAATTATTAATATTAGATTGAACGAAATCACAAAAGTGTCTCTATTCCACAATGTTGTAATCCTGGTGCTTTTATTACAGTGGAATCTGAAACTTCTGACGCCTTACCGGGATTGAAAAAAAATTCTAAAAACCTAAGATACACAGCTGAAAATTACCAAGTCAGCACGGAGAAAAATTGTTTTTAAAGACACTAATTATAAACAATATAAAAGACGAGAAAAACATAAATATCAAGACAAACCAAAGGAGTCAGACACATTGCCAACCATACAAAAACTTAAGAAAACAGAACACAATATACGAGGCAAATAAAATAATAAAAAAAATGTCAGAAAAAACAACTCTGGTTTTCAAAGCATCGCGAGTGAGAAAGGGCCCTACCACATTGGTTATTGTTTTACACCTTATTTAGGCCTTCTTAGGCCTACGTCCTCAACCAGCTTTCGTCTCTCTCTCTCTCTCTCTCTCTCTCTCTACCCAAATATATATTATATTAAAGGGCACCACAAATATATATCATATTAATATAATATATATACTTATATATATATATATATATATATATATATATACACACACAATATATATATACACACACACACACATATATATATATATATATATATATATATATATATATATATATATATATATATATATATATATAGTATAATACAGAATAACAAAGGGAGCTGTAAAAGAGAGAGAGAGAGAGAGAGAGAGAGAGAGAGAGAGAGAGAGAGAGAGAGAGAGAGAGAGAGATCTGAGAGTATACCTTAGTTTTACCAGACCACTGAGCTGATTAACAGCTCTCCTAGGGCTGGCCCGAAGGATTAGACTTATTTAACGTGGCTAAGAACCAACTGGTTACTTAGCAACGGGACCTACAGCTTATTGTGGAATCCGAACCACATTATAGCGAGAAATGAATTTCTATCACCAGAAATAAATTCCTCTAACTCTTCATTAGTCGGCCACAACTCTACCGACTCACCCATGGAAGAGAGAGAGAGAGAGAGAGAGAGAGAGAGAGAGAGAGAGAGAGAGAGAGAGAGAACCTGGCAGAAGGAAGAGTTGGAGATCCAACTAAAAAAATACGATAGCCACGTTAAACGAGCCTAAAAAATCTCTATTTATTGCGATAAAAATGAAGGCCTACGGCCTATGACGAGATCCTATTTCTATTGTCGTTCTCGTGGGAGTCTCGGTGACATTCATTTTTTTTTAAGAGAGCACGGGACACTGACGACTTGTCATTTGTAATGGCATACTTCTATGCGTGTGAGCGTGAAGTATTTCCCATTTAAAAATGACACCTGTCATTTTTTTTCTTTTTTTATTTAAGGAATCATTGGTGGCTGGCGTCCAACCTTCGTATTACGAGACCCAGTCATATTCTTCTCCCATTTTACACACATACACAAACACAGGTGTGTGTGTGTGTATATATATATATTATATATATATATATATATATATATATATATATATATATATATATATATATATACATAAATAAATATATACACACACACACACACACACACACACATATATATATATATATATATATATATATATATATATATATATATATATATATATATATTTATATATATATATAAATATATATATATATAATATTATATATATATATATATATATATATATATATATATATATATAATTTTCATAAACAATTCCTTTACCTGCAAGGCCATCAAGTCGACTGTACCAAAATTCCGTTTCCATTCAAATGTTGCTTTTGATGACACTAAATATGGACTTTGTCGTTAATGTCGGTTTCTTGCTCAAATTTATCCTAGGCTCTTCCCGATTTTAACGTTCTTGAAGTCAGAACTCTCGCATTTCTTCACTATACCATGCTTTGCTCTAGCACTCAAACGTCAGGTAAGATTAAAAACAACTAGGTTAGGCCAGTAGCCCAACAACGCTCGTTAAAAAATATCCATTACTGGTAGAGGTTTCGAATAAAACTAGAAAAAAAGGGGGAATTACTACGCAACGAACAAGGATTTGCTCCATTATCTCGGCCCCCATCACACGAGAGCAATTTCACACGTTAATTCCTAAACGATTAGGCCGATTTCATTAACCATTAGGCTTACGTGGCCTAACTCGGGGTTTCTCTTGGCCGGTTGGGGCAACGGGTTTCGTAAGCTCGATCAAGGTAACGATAACAATTATTACGGTGCTAAGATCCCGAATGCTACTAGAGGTTTTCTTGTTAGCCAGTTTGTTACCCAGACATGAGTTTCTTTTCACAGAGCTCACCTGACCAAACACTAGGTTTTCTCGCAGTTGTGTGTACAGGAATTTGTCTCTTCAACAACTGTCACAAATATCACGCAGTTCCATCCTCTATGATCAAGCCATGAATACGCAAAATGGTAGTCTATTCTTTTCTACGTTTTCATTCCATCATAATGCAAAGGTGCATTTTGGAAGTTCATTTTAGGCAGAAATAAACGCAGCTCACAAAGATTTTTTTTTTTTATTATTTTGGCGCTTTTATTTCATCAAGACATCTTTTCAAGATAAATTATTGCGTCGATTCACAATACCTAATTGTTTTTGTATAATTTCGTATATTCTCCGCCTACTAATTAAAACAAATTGCCAAAATTTCTCTTACTGATTATGACCTCAGCGAAATCTCTAGGAGAAAAGACTGACCTCGCCATATATAGACCGAAATTGACATTTAAAATTTAAAGTTTTTCACACCTTTTTAATGTAATGGGTCCAACGGCTTTCTTGCACCGATGAAAGAAAGTAGTCTCTGAACCCCTGTTAGTCCAAATCTAGCCCCCTCTTCGTCCCAGATTATCGTAAAGTTCCCCTTGAGCGACAATGAATATTCCAAGGAAAATGAAACCGGTTTCAGTCGGACGGAAGACGCTAATGGTCGAACCTAAATCACGTCGCACAGAAGCCAAGGAAAGAGAAAACAATCAAATTCTCAACTCAGGTTATAAAAGCAAGTTTTGTCGTTAGTGCTTTTCTCCGACTTCTCTTTCTCGGAAGAAGCATCAATGGACGGCCCAGAAATTTATTCTCGTGGGAGAGGGAAACCAACATCCTCTTCAAAAAACACTGAAAAGACACTGAAGACAATTTGCTTAAAGAAAACGGAGGGTCATTTTCGCAACCCGATCGTCACTTGTCGAGCCATAACGCGCGGGAACAATTATATTTTAAATCTTACTGACTGAATGACTCAAAGTCCCCGTCAATCGTATGGCGTTCTAGACCCTCTGGACCTGCCTTGCTGAGTGCCTGCTTCCACCCGGGGCTTTTAAAGTTGGCGAACCGCAGACGCATGAGGGGCGGCAGTAAAACCTTGTGTGCGCGGCCATCATATACACCAGCCATTGTCGTACCCACTTCATTGTGTCAGAAATCGACATGGGCCGCACACGGTCGGGGGTTGGCCATGCCTCGAAAAGGGTTAAGAGAATTCTAAATTGTTTTGTTTTGTTCCACCCACCAAGAGAAGGGATCATAAAGCCTTAACCCTCCTTTAGTGGGTGGCCGAACTCCTTGTGTCAAAGGCTGTGAATATTGAGTAGACTCTGAACAGAGCTTTAGGGATGCGATGTGCCTAGGGAGAATGAAAGAATGCTTTGAGAAAATTCGCCGCTTTCCAGGATCTTTGAAAAAAAGAAGATATATGTAGGCTCTTTCCAGATTCTCTGAAAAGATATGCATAGGCCTACGTAGCATTTATAGGCTAATAACATGGTTCACCTGCCAATGGGCTGAAGAATGTGCAAATATTACAAAAGATTTTAAAATAGTTATGCCCTCACGCTTCATTAAGGCTTCAATGAACCCCCACAACTTACTAGAAATACAAATTCCCCAAAAGCCGTTGGCTGTAGTAAGAAAAAAAGGAAAACTGTAAGCGCACCGCCTCTTGAATAGCACTGAAGAATGCCGGAAATTAACTGGAAAGGAGAAAAATAAAAGGAAAGGAGGCTTTTCCGTTTGCAGCAAAGTCTGTAACAGTTCGGCAATCAACGAGTATTGTGGAGGCACAAAACCCTCGTTGCAATTTGCAACACCGGAAAATCTGTTGTTGAAATGGGAGAGAGCCTCCCGTTGCACTAGCAAAAGCTATAATAGCTCTATTGTTATTAGGACTTTTCTGTAAATCCACGTTCATATCTTTCTAGTTACTGTTGTTTATAAACGTCTTGTGAAATCCAGTACTTTGTATTTATCAATCATTCAACATTTTGATAATTTGAGAGTTCAGTTGACTAATTTGCTTTGATTTCTGTTACATCTTAATCTTTTCGGAT
This sequence comes from Macrobrachium rosenbergii, assembly GCF_040412425.1. Classification (NCBI taxonomy): domain Eukaryota; kingdom Metazoa; phylum Arthropoda; class Malacostraca; order Decapoda; family Palaemonidae; genus Macrobrachium; species Macrobrachium rosenbergii. The sequence continues at coordinate 19,304,108 of NC_089782.1, forward strand.
AATTTCAACTTTTTTAATGTATGTATATATATTTAATTATTGATTTACTTTGCTTAATAATAATAATAATAATAATAATAATAATAATAATAATAATAATATATCCAATTACCCCATGAGAACATCAGAAAAATACCACTCATCTCAGCGGCCCAGAAGCACACCCAGTCAAAAGGCTAACAGCCACAGCCGACTAGACTCAGTCCGAAGGTCCACACCGGGACTCTTATATCCTTTAACATTTTTCCACACTTACGTAGGCCTTCATTAAGCAAGGGCCCGTGCTGGCAACAAACCACCCAACAACAAGACTCCTCAACTCTTGCAACATGGCGAGTGAACCTCGGCCTCCATGCAACAAAGGACCTCTCCAGTAGCAAGAAATTGAAGGTAGGGGGAAGAGGCCAGGAACACGTGTGCAACAATAACACTCACACGTCTTCCCCCCCCCCCCCACCTCTTCCCTTTAGCGTTTGCAGCGAACTCTTGACAGATGTTCTACATAAACAGATAAAAGTCATCTGGCTTTCTTCGTCGAGCCTATAAAAGGAGGGCTCGGGGGTTCGGACGGGAGAGATAGAGTTAGATGGGGAAAGAGAGAGGGTAAACAGAGAAAGAGGAGAGATATCAGGGTAGCGTGTATGTGTAAATTTATGTGACAGCAGAATAGATAATGCGGGAAGGATATATAGAAATGCAGAGAGAGGGGAAGAGAGAGATAGACACAGCGTCTATACAGACACTACAATTTATGTATGTATGTATATATATATATATATATATATATATATATATATATATATATATATATATATATATATATATATATATATATATATATATATATGTATATATGTGTGTGTGTGTGTGTGTGTGTGTATATATATATATGTGTGTGTGTGTGTGTGTGTGAGAGAGAGAGAGAGAGAGACACGAGGTGCAGGACAGAGAAGAAGAAAGCAGGTATGCTCATTGCATTATTTATTTGCGTTGGACGCTGTCTGTATTTCATATTTCCGTATTCCGTGACATATCTCTTCATTAGGAGTGAAAGGGGAGATTCAATGTACAGTTTTCCTAATACTGATATCTGGTACATACATACGGACGTATGAGTCTGGAGCTATGATCTTATAATGAACTGTAGTACTGTCTTACGCGTTTGGTTTTCGACCCTCATGTAGCCCCATCGACGCTTGAAGGAGATTGCTAAGGTATGTTGCAAGTTTCTTTGACGCACGGCTGGTTGACAACCACTCTTTTATTTATGCATAAACGGCCATATCAAAAATAGTACATTTTCGTGATTATTAGAACAGGCTATAGCGAATTTACTTTAGATATCATGCACGACAAATTCAAATAAACATGAAGCGAATACTGGTCTCCCTCGTATTCATTATTGCCGCTTTTCAAAATGTTCCTCATTTTCTTGCTAATTCACACGTCTTAGGTGAGTAACTGGTTCTATTTTATCTCACCCCCTTGCTCTTCAAAGATTAAGAAGCACTAATGCAAAAAGTTTTTAACAGCTGACTGGTATCTTATCCTAGTTAAGACACGAGCATTATTTGACAAATATAAATACGAGAGTACAACATTTTTGAAGACCCTTACCTTAAAGTGATTTTTCTTTGTACGTCCTCTGACTGTCAATTCATTTACGCCTTTCCATATTTTTTCCTGTCAAAGAGAAGGAACTGTTAGATAAGCCATTGTATTTACAGTTGGAAATTATGTTTAAAAATATGGCTATAATAAAATCTATTATCATTAAAACTGACAATTTATTGAAGATTATTTTTCAACGATATAAAAAGTTTGATTAATTTTTCACGTCATTGTTAAAATTACCCCCTGGATTTCTTTCACCTAAGGGAATTTCAGTCGAGGACATTTAAACTTTAAAGAATATTCATGTAAATATTTAATATCTTGAATCTAGCAAATTTCGAAAATATTAGGTTATGCACAGCAATATACTGAATTTAATTTTCAATTACAATCTGACTTTTCTAGTCAAAGTTTTTCTTTAAATTTTCCACCTTTAAAAAAATTAATTTTCAATTACAATCTAACTCTTCTAGTCAAAGATTTTCTTTAAATTTCCCATAATTCAAAAAACACCTTTCCTATTATGATGCTTCTAATTTTAACAACTTATATTTAGTGTTACAGAAGCTTTAAATTCCAGTTTACAATCTGAATAAAAGATTTACCGAACCAGTATGTTACTTGGCGTCACAACTCCCAGGGTCACTGATGCCGCCGAGTTAAAGATTAATCCTAAGAGCGTGAAGAAACACAGATAGCATATCCTCTGAAAGTGCTGGAAACCCTTCCACTTTCACAAATGGGTCCAGCCCACCAAGTCTAATTCGCCTAACGGCTTTCCTCTTTGGCATTTGAAGCCAGTTGGTTGAACTGGACCTGCTTCTAGACCGAAAAATTTGGCCATGTAATCAGTTCGTACCACTCCTGAAGTTACGCATAAAGATTTATAAATAATTATTTATTTTGAATAAACAGAGGAACTCGGGAAACATAAATAGATAAAGAAGAAGAAAAAGAAGAAGAAAAAATTATGATGAGTATGGAAAAAAGACGAAACGGAAATTATATATATAAACAGGGAAGTCATAAAACGTTACGCAAACATGTTCTTTACAAATCTCGTTGTCTTAAATCAGAAATGAATCTCGTTGCTACAATAAAAACTTATAAGGAAACAAAGACCAGACATGAAACAGACTAACACGAGAAAAAAAACTTTGAGATTACAAAAGGGTCACCGGTCATAAAAATGGAGAGAGCAAGTTAAATGCAACCGGAATGAAGGGGAAGACAAGATGGCTGAGCAATAAATGTCGGTACCTCACAGGAATAGACGTAGTGATTCTTTTCCTTTTCTCTCTCTCTCTCTCTCTCTCTTAAAGTTTTTGACGATGTATGGTAGTCGGATACGGCAAGAGTATTAGTTTATGTTGGAAGATTCCTCATGACTTCTCCGTTGCACACGCACACACACATACATACATACATACATAATATATATATATATATATATATATATATATATATATCATCATATATATATACATATCTGACTTATCTATATATCCACTGTAAAAGAAGTTGGAACTATACTGTTCCACACGTGATTGTGTGTTGATGATTTCACACACACATATAATTCGATAAATGTTGTGTATATATGCTGAGTCAGGAAGTTGGGGAAAACTATATGCAAGAGTTAGCTTGCCCAAATATTTTGTTAAAACAAATCCGTCTAATAAAACCTGGGTTCGATCCATAAAAACACCAAAATATAGCTATAACTTTTATCTACCTGTATATTATTTTGATGTTTTATATATATCCTTTTATATATATATATATATATATATATATATATATATATATATATATATATATATTTTGTATATATATATATATATAACTACCCTTTTGATATGCATATATATATATATATATATATATATATATATATATATACACATACATACACACACATATACATTTATATATTATATGTATATATACATAATATATATATATATATATATATATATATATATATATATATATATATATATATATATATATATAGAATTAACTTCAGAAAGTGAAAGCCTTCAGGTTTTCAACAATGATTTACGAAGAGATTGTAGGCGCCATGTAACTTATAAATCCGAACTATATGAAGCTGAATGTTTCTGACAAAGAATCGAACCAGACACCAACCCATACACGCCTACACGTTCCCAGAGGCGATATACATATTATGCAGCAGCCCACATCTTCCAGGGCGAACCGATGGCGCCATGACAGCCTGGCACACGGCATACGAAAAAGACAAAGCCTCTCGAGAAGCGCAGCAGATAACCCCATCTTACCAAACAACGTCGGAGCGTCAGCTGACGCGTGTCCTGTGCAATGGAGACACATATGAATCCTCGCGTTATACACGAGGTCGCGATCGAGTCCAAATACGGAAACATGGGTTGTGTAATCGATGAATGGAAATTTGTGGTATGTTTATGTATTAGTACGAGTCGGCGTGACGTGAATGGCCTCGCTCTTGTGGGTGCCAAAATGCAATTGCGCTAATTGCGACAGGGATAGATATCGGTTCAGACTGGTTGCAGCCAGGTGTATGAAGCAAGGACCTTGAGGGCTTTTTGTCAATTTATGTATGTAATGATGATGGATTTGACCTATTTCTATGTTACATTTGAATCAGTGCTTCGGAGAATTTAGGTAACTGAGAGTAAATAGTTTGTGATATAAAAAATAAAACTAGATTGCAGAGATAATATTGTTTTGAATGAACAGAAAATACGTTCTGAAAAACTGTTATCTAAATATACAAACAAATACTACTGAGGGTCACGTACGGGTTGTGAGGCTAGCATGGGGCTAGTAACCTCATCCCAAAACAAAATACTTGCCGAAAGTCAAATCAACGTCTGTCAGGAAAACCTCCTGATTTTAGGAGATAAAAGACATTGTATATATATATATATATATATATATATATATATATATATATATATATATATATATACCTATATATATATATATATTTATTATCGAGTTAGAGAAGGAGGAATTTGTATTTTTTCAATGTGCTTTTATTGTTTTTGATGTTTCAGGACCATGTGTCCCATTTTCTATAAATTAAAAAGGCAAACAGAATTAAAACAAGACTCAGATTTTAAAAAGAGAAAAAAGAAATTTTACATAAAAGTATAAAAAGAAACATATTTTATGTAAAATTTCTTTTTTCTCGTTTTAAAATCTGAGTCTATTTTTAATTCTGTTGCCTTTTTAATTTATAGCTTTGAAAATGGGACACATGGTCCTGAAACGTCAGCACAAATAAAGTACATTGAAAGGAAATACAAGGAATTCTCCTTCTTCCCTAACTCGATGCTGTTCATCAGGTTTAAAGCAACCGCCTTCGACTTTGATATATATATATATATATATATATATATATATATATATATATATATATATATATATATATATATATATATATATATATAATACATATGTATATATATTTATTTACTTATACATAAAACCTAAGATTATCAATCCTGAAGTCTTGAAAAATTAAAATGTAATATACTCTCGGAGAGCACACGTACAATTGTCCACGTGCGTATTCCGTTATCATCAGCTGTACAAAGATTTTGTATATCGTTATTGTAATTTGATGCATACGTTCGTGTTCGTGTGAGAGAGAGAGATATATTTGCGGTCTCAGAAAAATACAATCAACGCTAATGGTACTGTAATTAGTCTCTATTTATCTTTCTATATTTCAATAACCTGTTATCAGAATCTGAAATATCCTTGTTTTAAATATACCAAGAACAGAATTTTCAAGTGATATGCGCGCGCACGTGTATGTATGTGTGTGTGTTTGAGAGAGAGAGAGAGAGAGAGAGAGAGAGAGAGAGCAGGAATGGTAGAAGGGGATCCTCTTTTGTGTGGACATGTTCATTAATTTCTTAACCCCTGTAATTATCATAAAAAGGTTACTTGTGATATATTATATTCTTAAACAAAAGGAGAATAATTATGACCCCTTTATTTTGGACGAGGGAGGCTTCCACGCCTCGTGCATCATCAGCCCGTCTAAATGTTTTCTTCTTCTCTTTCCCTTTATTTCTTTCTAGTCCTTCTGTTCTTTTTTCTGGCCTTTTTTTTATAATCAATGAGAATAGTATCCAGCCTGGACACATCGTCGAACTTCCTCAACATCTTTCTTCTTATTAATTACTCTATTATAATCTTTTCGGTTTCAAGTACGATAGATGCAAAATAATCTTCTTTCACTGCCTTAAACAGTCTGCTTTGAATATGGATTCTAACAGGAGAAAAACTTTGAAAATGCGATAGTACGTCATCATTCTCTGTTACATCTCACAGAGTACCTGCTTAATGTGTTATTCTTACAGCCTTGGTCATTCACTTCCAGTAGGTGATCCGCTTAAAGGAAAGGTTGTTCCAGAGTGTTGCAAAATTCAGGAAGAGATGAAGACTAGCAAGATGCGAAGATTGGAATGAATGAAGGCATTGCTGAACCAGATCCCCTTTCTGCATCGGTATTTTAGTTAAAAAATATTGAAGAACCTGAACAAATGGAAGACACTGAAATTAATTAGAAAGTGGAGATGTGGAAGAGGGGTTGGGAGATTTAAAAAGATGAAACACAGTAGCCCAAGCGACCTGGACTAGTAAGAAGAATAGGAGGCCAAAGAAAAAATAATAATTATTTCAAACTCCACAAACAAGATTAAGAAAATGGACGAGGAAATTAGACGTTGATAAGAGCATCGAAGCTCTAAAGATAGATTGATACATTTCATAAAGATAAATAAAACAAAGAAGTAAAACTAACAATAGCGAGGGTCTTCTTTACGACATCATGATTATCTTACTGAGATCTTGTGACAAGATTATGTAAGATAATTCAGTG
>NC_089782.1:19313121-19333121 GCF_040412425.1 Macrobrachium rosenbergii
GGGACTTTTTGTTTCTCGTAATGTTATCCACAAGACGAACTAACGGGAAGTCTCAACAGTCCATTAACAAGAACGAAATTTATGGAAGGACGTCTTCACTAATGGTCGGTCGTTCTTGTCTCGTTCATAGGTCAGTTGTACTGTGACCTGGACTCAAAACACCTCCTCGGGTGACGTCGTTTAATGGGGTATTAGGCAGATCTATGGCTACTGCTGGACGCATAATGACGGAGTCGCTGCAGATCTCTCTATCTTTCTCACACACACACACACACATATATAGGCCTACATACATACATACATATGTATATACACATATATAATCATGTCTATTTCTTAATGTTTATATGCATACACTTATGTATTGGCATATATGTATCATGTATATATAACCGAAATTTATCTAAATAATTGTATACTGAAATTCAGAAAATAAGCTTCAAGTGTCAACTAAAAGTGAAAAGGTAGCAGCGTTATTATCTATTCAAGAACTGAAATTTGAGTCTACGACGCTGCAGTGACATTGGCGTAGGAAATTAAGCAAGGCTAGAATTTCCGGGGAAAAATAGACAGACCCGTGACCTTCCCCAGTCTCGTTTCTATAATTTGGTTTGTTTTCTCATATATATATATATATATATATATATATATATATATATATATATATATATATATATATATACTATACTGTATATATATGTAGTACTCTTCAAGATCTAATTGCGTTCTACTTGTGACTATTAAAACGCGGAGTCTGTTTCTCACATTGTGACACACACACGCACACACACACACACACAAGACCTTATGAATATATACTGCGCTTTATAAAGTAAGAAAGATCTTTAACATAATCATTCGAAGCATGCATAAGAAGCTGACATAGACTCTGGGTTCTTAGGTTTCTTACTCGAATCAGATTTAAACATGAACTCTCCAGTATCCAACGCCATTTAGAATATATCATACTTCACTTTACTGAAGTTTAGACTCATAAAAGTTTGGGCCTTTTCCCCTATTGTTCATATAACATTCATCGCCATAATCAGCTGCAAGTGTGAAACTGAACACAATTCAAACTTTCCCAATTGAAGCCTCCAGAACGAATGCTTCTAAAACGATTTGGAGGTCATTTCAATAGTCCCCTTATTTTCAAGACGCGCTAGCCCCTTCAGCACCTGGAGTTGGCCTATTATTAATCTCTGTAGTAGTATAGTACTGCAACCATTAAACTTTAATTCCTTTTAATGAGGTTTGTCAAGTTGTCATGACTTACGACTCCTAAACACGAAGAGGGAATAAGAACCGACGCAGTGGGTCCTGGACGTACCTATAACCGATCTCCCGCCAAAACGACTCGTTATGGGATAGGCCTACACTTACCAACTTAAGATTTCATTTTGAATAAACCTCCGTTACCTTGTAGTACCATGAGTAAAAATTATTCATTTTACAACTGAAATCTGAAAGCCTTCTATGAATTCTGAACTAATGATAAACTTTATCTTCACACACTTGATGGTATTAGGCTATAATAAGTTGGTCTCCAGTCAACATCACTTGATTTAAGTAACTACCTAGAATACTGACATCCGACAGTTAATCAAAACAGCAGCTACAACAAAAACAACAACAAATGAGACTCGAAGAACGCATACTATCTTTCCAGCTCATAAATTACGGAGGATGCCAGTCGTACTTCTCTATATACACTTCAAGTCGACAACACAACCACAAGGCGGTGCGCCACCTTCCCTGCCACAAAAACCTGTCCCATTGTCAACCCATTTTTGAGACCAGGAGTTAATTTAGAATCAGTTACATCCACTTTATAGTCTCCACAGTGAATAGGAGCATCCTCCCTTGTGTGTTAAGATCTATTTCTACTTACGCGCGCTCTTTCAAAGGGACAAAATTGACCTCCCATTCAACTGTCCAAATCAATCAAGCGAAGAACGCCGGCGCCAAACCGCTGCTGTTGCCAGATACTGATTTCAGAACTCGTGTCTCGTTGGAAGATCATTAATACAACTAGAAATGAAAGCTTTAATAAAATTAATGATAATCATGATAATAGTAATTCAGATCAGTGAGATGTTCCATAACAGTACGAAGATGCATTCGTTATACCGAAACAAAGTAATGAGGACTAAACACAAAAATAACATGGATTCTTCATTATATAACAAATGGCTCTATCATTCGAGTTGTCTTTTTTTTTTTAATAAATAAGTGTTTAGTGCAACCTTGATTTACACACTTGTTAAAAAAATAAACAGACGCGAAATACTTATTCTGACTTCTATTACGAGTATTTTATTAAAAAATTAAAAAATAAGTGCGTTTACGAATTTTCATTTATTTTTAGATAAACAGTGCTAACACTTCTGAATTTGATAATATTAACTTTTTTTTTATAGTATTACTGGTCTTTTCGTTTTCTTCTGAATTACGTAAAATGATATTGATTAAATGATATTAGGAGCAGTAGTAGTAACAGAAACAGGGCAGGAGACTGGTATGAATACGGAAAAAGAAAGAACCAGTCTATATCAGAAACGAAGCCGGAAATTGAATGACACTCCTAATTAGTCTGTTGAGGTAACACTTCACCCAAGACCATGCTAACGTCCTCCTGGTTTTTTATATATATATATATATATATATATATATATATATATATATATATATATATATATATATATATATATATATATATATATATATGTATGTATCATGTGTAATATAAATTATAATGTATGTATTTAAATATATGTACACACATTTTCTCTCTTTTCTATATATATATATATATATATATATATATATATATATATATATATATATATATATATGAGAGAGAGAGAGAGAAAGCATTGAATTGAAATAATATGCAGAATTTAGACAAGCACTGGGACCTGAGGTCATTCAGCCTTGAAAGGGAAATCGCCAGTCAAAGATCTAAATGTGTAACAGAGGAAACCTCGCAATTGCACTATGAATCAATTGTTAGAGAGGGTGGGAAAGTAAGATGGAAAGAAAAAGAGAATATTAAAAGGAGGTATGAGTAAACGAATGAAAGGTGTTGCAGCTAGGCCGAAAGCACGCTGCAAAGAACCTTAAGTAATGCTTCAGTGTATCGCAGGAGGTGCAGTAACGGCACTACCCTCTCACGGGGAAGAGAGAGAGAGAGAGAGAGAGAGAGAGAGAGAGAGAGAGAGAGAGAGAGAGAGAGAGTTGTGATTTTGTGTAGTTTCCGCTTTAAAAACATAAGGTTACCGTTTTCTCTCATGAAAGTCGGACCATATTTTAAGCGGGAACTTAATGATATCAACTCCGTCACCGGAGACCCAATTATATTGTTAACTTTAGTTTAAAATCACGAATTATTCCGTGACAATTGGTTCTAAATTCACACACACTTAGTGAAATCCTGTTCATGCCGGGATACAAAATTTAGGAAGCCTTGCGAAGCAAGGATTAAAAAATCGTAAGCAACAAAATCAGTTTAATTCTACACAAATTTGTACAAACACACAAGTAACCATAAGGTAACCAATAATAATAATAATAATAATAATAATAACACATAATATGTAACACACACACACACACACACAATAACTGGAAGATAAAGTCTTAGAATGAACTTGATATAGTGGTTTTAGGAGATAACATGTGTAGGAGTACTATAAATTTTCATCACGAGATAGAAGCTTCTGTCTAAAAGAAGTAGACAGCAGTGTATATTTAGGTTCAAGATCTGATTTCAGACAAGGTTGTATTATATCACCATGTCTTATAGTTCAGTCAGAAAAGCAGGGAAATAGACTGAAGTTGTCTGTGCTAATTTGTGGAATACAAAAAAGGGGAGTGATTTGAGAGTGGAGTGTCTGATGTTTGCAGAAATAGTACCAGTGATGACAGAGGGAAGAAGCTACATATAATAGCGAAAGAGTATGAAGCAGTTGTATAAGGAGAAAGATGACGATAGCCATTGGCGAGAGTAGAGTAAGAATGTTGAAGGCAGCCAAGGTAAATGCAATAATAAACGTTATTATGGATGGCAGAAGCTCGCAGTGGGTAATTCGTACAGGTTTTCGGGAGCAAATAAAACTTAGATGATATGAAAATGGAAGAGGTGGAGCAAGGTCAGCAACAAGACCCCTACAAAAGGCATGAAAAAGAAGGGTTGGGATGTATGAAAGGACTGACAATCTAACTCTCCTTTATGGAAAGGAAGTGTGGATACTGAATGTAAATGGACGAAAAAGGCTAACGCTGTTAGGGAGAACAGTTTGTGCTGTATCTGTGGAAGAACAAGAATTGAAAGGGTGAGAAATGCAGAAATAAAACGACATTGGATAGATATTCTGGAAAACAAAAGCGCACACGTTAGTTTCGAGAGAAAGGAGAGGGAGTCAAAATACTGGGTAGATGAACTGAAAGAGGTGTTGGAACAAAAGGCCATTTTCCAGCGGTTTTTTTTTTTTCTTTGTAGTTTTCTTGCCTTTCTGTCAGGCACCAAACATGGGGAAAAACGACTTAGTGTATGTTTTAACAGCATTAACGGCAATAACAACGATGAGTGGAAATAAAGTAACCATAAAATACAAACTGCTTTAATGTAATCCATTGATATTAATACAGTTAGAAAATTATCCTTACAACTCAAGGTAATATAATTCACATACACATGGTATATATGAGTATACATATAGTATCTGTATGCAGCAATGACAAACGCACATACACAAATTAGATCTGACTCTTTTCGATCAAATGAGTGACGTTTCTCAATAAGAGAACAATGACCGAAATCCAGGCTTCCCTGGATTTGTCCCTCGAGGGCCACTCTCACTCTGGAGGGGTTTCAGGTCCCACTGTGACGTTTGTGAGTTCTACCACCTTTTGGTTGTCACCATTCCGAGTTCCGATCAGGAACTTAGAATGGTGACCACCATTCCAAAATTTTCTCCGCCAGGTTTCCCTCAAAGTTATGAAACCATCAGCCCATTTCCTATTAATCTGACATTGATTCTACAATAGAATAGCAAGTATTTATAAATGAAGACTTATTCCTTTATCAAATGGCAGATCAGTGTTACCTGAATAGTAAAAATTGTAATGAAATCATTACAGTTAAATATCAGCACCAATATGTTCAGGAGTAATACCATTTACATTATGAAGTACCCCTCCATGGAAATTATCTTGTATAATGACCATGAAATACATTCAGCATTATTTTTGTTTAATTACTGTACAAATATTCGCAGAAACAGCATTCAGACAATGTGCACACTTCACATGTGTTTGAAGAACAAAAAAAGGGTGGTTGTGCTGGGTGATTTAAATACAAGGGTAGCAGACAGAGAAAGATAGCATAGTTGTTAGGTATGACGTTCATTGATTAAATGAGACTGGAGAGAGTCTTGCAGAAATATGTTCAGAAAAGCCTTTGAAATTTAGAAATATGTAGTTCGCAATGAATATTCATAGGTGTTAAGTTAAGTATACCTTAGTTTAACCAGATCACTGAGCTGATTAAAATTTTCAGGCTGGCCCGAAGGATTAGACTTGATTTAACGTGGCTAAGAACCAATTGGTTACTTAGCAATGGACCTACAGCTTATTGTGGAATCCGAACCATATTATAGCGAGAAATGAATTTATCACCAGAAATAACTCCCTAACTCTTCATTAGCCGGTCGAGCTTGAACCCGGGCCTAACGCAGTGGAAGGTCGCAATTCACCGACTGCCTAAGGAAGAGCTGAAGATAAAGATGACAGTCGCAAAGGCGTGGATATAGAAATTCGATACTGTCTGAGAATGCAGTGCTGAGAGGATAGAAAGAGAATTCTGAAGTTTTGCTGTGTGTGGAGGATAGAAGAATGGCAGATGAAAGGGCATGATGTAAATCTGAGGGTGTTAGTGGAAGTGAAGGGATGTAAGAGAGACAATGAAAAGGTTGAATAAACAGATGTCAGGAACTGATGGAATTACAAGCACGATGCTGTGACAAGGTGATGAAAGGGTGACTGCATGGCTAGCCAGTGTGTGTAAGGTACAGTATGAATGGGAAATGTTCCAAAAGAAAAGACAAGAAGGTTAATAATCACATCACTTTTCTTTATCCACACTTCTCACCCTTTGAAGTATTTCTACTTCACATATGATATCATAACAGTTTCAGCCTCTTTTCGTTCATGCACATTCAGCATTCACACTTCGCTTCCATAAAGGAGAGTTGGCATAACAATCCATTCATGTGTTTCAACTTTGACTTTCAAAGGCACTCTTATGAAATTCACATCTTTTGCATACAACGGGCTACCTCATTCGTTTCAACTATTCTGTGATTCACGTTTTCTCTTATCCTACAATCATATATATATATATATATATATATATATATATATATATATATATGCAAAACAAAATACATACAATATACTAAAACATGGTACATTTAATATTTGTTATGAGTTATGTAATCAATTCTGTTGACAATCACTTGTTATCAAATCAATAGGAAAATAAATGTGTTAAATTTCTAAAGCTAACACATAATGATAAAGCTCAGAAAACAGGTACAAATTACAATTAATGACAAACAGACGCTCGTAAAATCCGTTTAAAAAAAGACAGAGATAAAGCACAAAGATATGTCGATCTTACATTGTTGCTGAGAGTCGGACTGATTGTAAGATTCTACGACTCATACTCAGCTCCCTGGTGGATGACAGAATTGAGTAGGAAAAAGTGTAAAAGTGTAGAATTAACTTTGGTTTCTCTCAAAAATGGCACTGTGTTACCTTCAGTCAGCCATATATTTCTGAAATCGGATCTTTCCTAGACCGTGACCCCCAAGGGTTTTAACCTGGTATGTATCCACCTTTGCGGCATGTTTAGTACAAGCCCGTTGGGGTTACCGTAAAAACATAAACAAAAGACTGTAAATATCATAAAAATAATGACCCCTAAGAAATATTAGTCTTAGATAACGACCCCCAACTTTGCTGCGGGTCACTATCTAGGAAAGATCCCTTAGATATACTAGTTTGTTGATTTCACTAGTAGGCCGAATCTTTGTAAAAATGTTGTCATCAGGTGTCTGAACGTATTATTTCATACAAACCCGATGACAGATTTAGCTTATGCGTTTTATCTCCCAAATCCCACCCATGACTGAGTGTCTGGGGAAATACAATCGATCTTCCGAGGTGTTCAAACCTTCGTGCATTCATCTGGAGCTTCCTCTTCCCTATATACATTATATTACAGCAATTGCTCTAACATAAAGGCCGTGGATTTCAGTTCAGGGGTATTGTTCCTGTATGTTGAAACTAACTACCACTGGCTTGTTCATGTATGAAAGTGGCTAAGAATAATCTAAGTTAAGTATACCTTAGTTTAACTAAGACCATTTAGCTGATTAACAGCTCTCTAGGGCTGGCTTGAAGAAGGATTTAGATTTATTTACGTGGCTAAGAACCAACTGGTTACCTAGCAACGGGACCTACAGCTTATTGTGGAATCTGGACCCACATTATAACGAGAAACGAATTTCTATCACCAGAAATAAATTTCTCTAATTCTTCACTGGCCGGTCGGAGAATCGAACGCGGGACCAGCAGAGTGCTAGCCGTGAACGATACCAACCCGTCCAATGAGGAACTAAGAATAATCTAATAATGAAAAAAAAATTGCTGACAATGAAAAACATGGGGAACAATATAATTGTTAATTAAGCTTTTGAAATATTCTCATTCGGAGGCATTCGTTTCACAAAATGTTTATCAATTTGTATGTCAGTTACATTTTATTGAAGCCATTTTTTTCAGTACTCTTCAAAAACTGAAGTTCTAACTGTAAAGTAGATATTGGAGAGATGCCATTATTCTGTTTATTTATTTATTGCAAATCAAGAAACCCGTCGTATATTATTTTGATCCTTCCGAAAAAAAATTTAATATCTGAAACGTCAGAGAATGGACACACTTATCCATTTCTTTACTCAGATAGACTTTATCTGTCCATAAAGAATAATGTTTATTTGTTTTCAAAATAACAAGCGAAATCGTCCTAGAAAATGCCAAGGTAATTTTTAAGCAAAAGTACAAAACCACTGGTAGCTTGTTCTGGTACAAAGAAGCCTACCCCTGAACTGCAGTAGAGTGCAACTGCTGTACCCAGAGGCGTCTGAACTCGCCCTTTACATTTCAAAATGCCCAAATGCCCATCCGTTTCGATGTCTTATATCAGCAGGTTCATTTTCGGTCTTTGTGTTCCTTCTCCTCCTCTCCTGACTTCTTCGCAATGCCGTTGTTTTGTTCACCTTCTCTGATGTGTGTGAAATACCTGGCCAGGGTCTCTAGCCGCGCCGGAAGGATCTGATGGAGTAGATGCAGGAGAGAACGTAGAGCGCCGTGTTCACCAGTCCTATGGCCTGAAAGAGGTAATAATAATAATAATAATAATAATAATAATAATAATAACACATAATAATAACACACACACACACACACATTTCTAATAAAACCACTCGATTTTTTCAACAATAATAATAATAATAATAATAATAATATAATAATAATAATAATAATAATAATAATAATAATAATAATACCATGAGTCAAAATGAAGAATCAATAAAATGGTAGTAGTGTGTATTAAAAATATATTAGAAACTCTATATAATAATAACTAATATGTATATGTAATAATAATATATGTATGTAATTTAAAAATGTTTGTAGTTATATATTTCAATATACATTTGCAGCTCTCTCCTAAACTACCACAGAATTTTGATAACACTTATTTTTATCTGTTATTTCTTTTATTTTTATTTTGAATTTTTTTTTTCAACAACAACAATAATCAATAATAATCAATAATAATAATAATAATAATAATAATAATAATAATAATAATAATAATAATAATAATAATAATAGTAATAATAATAACGGCCTCTATAGAACTGCCTGTATTCGTTAGGTCCCAAAACTTTTTTAATAATAATAATAATAACTCAGGTATAATGATTAATTTTGTTGTAGAATGAACTTCCTAGTAACGTTTTACTGTACATAAAAAAGACCCAAGGATATTCTTAGTGTATTTGAATTACTTTGCTTGTTGGACCTTTTATTTATCCATTTTCATTTGTAATTTTTGCTATAAACCTGTAATTCTCTCTTTTTTATATTTTACACAAAAAGAGGGAGGTTTCATTATTAAGGGAGATTGTTACATTTATATTTAATGATTCAGTGAGTTGACTCGCTCTGACTATCGAAGGTAGTGCATGATATGGGAAATATCTTCATTCAAACAATATCTAAGTACATGAGTCACTTGCTTTTATTTCAGCTTCACGTAGCACTGGTTATTTGTGACTTTTTTATTTCAGTCTTTCTTTCGTCAAGCTCTGTATTTTCCTCCTCCCAGGACCATGGTTACTGTGTCCCAGGACCGTTCTTGTCAAGGCTGACGAGTCCTGTCTTTTCCTCCTCCCAGGACCAAAGTTCTTATAGTCCTACCAAAGTTCCTCAAGGCCAAGTTTTCCTCCTCCCAGGACCAAAGTTCTTGTCATTAAGTCTGTCTTTGAAAGTCCAGGACCAGAAGTTCTCGTCAAGGCTGAGAAAGTCCTCCTCCCAGGACCAAAGTTCTGTCAAGGCTGAAAGTCTGTCTTTCCTCCTCCCAGGACCAAAGTTCTTGTCAAGGCTGAAAGTCCTGTCTTTTTCCTCCTCCCAGACCAAAGTTCCCTGTCAAGGCCAGGAAAGTCCTGTATCTTTCCTCCTCCCAGAACCAAAGTTCTCCTCAAGGCTGAAAGTCCTGTCTTTTTCCTCCTCCCAGGACCAAAGTTCCTGTCAAGGGCTGAAAGTCCTGTCCTTTCCTCCTCCCAGGACCAAAGTTCTTGTCAAGGGTGAAAGTCCCTGTCTTTTCCTCCTCCCAGGACCAAAGTTCTGTCTTTCCTCCTTCAGGACCAAAAGTTGCTGTATCAGGCTGAAAGTCCTGTCTTTTCCTCCTCCCAGGACCAAAAGAAAGTCACCTGCTCCCAGGGTTCTTGAAAGTCCTGTCTTTCCTCCTCCCAGGCCAAAGTTCTCCTCGTCAAGGCCAGGAAAGTCCTGTCTTTTCCTCCTCCCAGGACCAAAGTTCTTGTCAAGGCTGAAAGTCCTGTCTTTTCCTCCTCCCAGGACCAAAGTTCTTGTCAAGGCTGAAAGTCCTGTCTTTTCCTCCTCCCAGGACCAAAGTTCTCGTCAAGGCTGAAAGTCCTGTCTTTTCCTCCTCCCAGGACCAAAGTTCTTGTCATGCTGTCTTTCTCCTCTGGGACCCTCAGGCCCTCCTCCCAGGACCAAAGTTCTTGTCAAGGCTGAAAGTCCTGTCTTTTCCCCTCCTCCCAGGACCAAAAGTCTTTCTCCAGGACAAAAGTCAAGGCTGAAAGTCCTGTCTTTTCCTCCCCAGGACCCTTTCCCTCCTCCCAGGACCAAGGGTTCCAAAAGTCCTCCAGGACCAAAGTTCTGTCAAGGCTGAAAGTCCTGTCTTTTCCTCCTCCCAGGACCAAAGTTCTTGTCAAGGCTGAAAGTCCTGTCTTTTCCTCCTCCCAGGACCAAAGTTCTTGTCAAGCTGAAAGTCCTGTCTTTTCCTCCTCCCAGGACCAAAGTTCTTGTCAAGGCTGAAAAGTCCTGTTCTTTTTCCTTTCCTCCCAGGACCAAAAGTTCTTTCAGGCTCATGTTGAAAGTCCTGTCAGAGCTGAAAGTCCTTCTTTTCTCCTCCCAGGACCAAAGTTCTCGTCAAGGCTGAAAGTCCTGTCTTTCCTCCTCCCAGGAGGTTCCAGGCTGAAGTCTTTTCTCTTCCAGGACCGCTGAAAGTCCTGTCTTTTCCTCCTCCCAGGACCAAAGTTCTTGTTCTTTCAA
Source organism: Macrobrachium rosenbergii (assembly GCF_040412425.1). NCBI lineage: Eukaryota > Metazoa > Arthropoda > Malacostraca > Decapoda > Palaemonidae > Macrobrachium > Macrobrachium rosenbergii. Next base: position 19,324,051 of record NC_089782.1, read on the forward strand.
GGCAGGACCAAAGTTCTCACGTCAAGGCTGAAAGTCCTGTCTTCCTCCTCCCAGGACCAAAGCTGAGAATTCCTGTCAAGGCTGAAAGTCCTGTCTTTTCCTCCTCCCCAGGACCAAAGTTCTCGTCAAGGCTGAAAGTCCTGCGTTCTTTTTCCTTTCCTTCCCAAGACCAAAGTTCTTGTCAAGGCTTCAGGAAAGTCCCTGTCTGTCTTTCCTCCTCCCAGACCAAAGTTCTCCCAGGACCAACGTCATCCAGGCCTGAAAAGTCCTGTCTTTTCCTCCTCCCAGGACCAAAGTTCTTGTCAAGGCTGAAAGTCCTGTCTTTCCTCCTCCCAGGACAAACCAAAGTCCTGTCTTTCTTGTCAAGGTTCTTGAGCTGAAAGTCCTGTCTTTTTCCTCCCTCCCAGAACCAAAGCCTGTCTTGTCAAGGCTGAAAGTCCTGTCTTTTCCTCCTCCCAGGACCAAAGTTCTTGTCAAGGCTGAAAGTCCTGTCTTTTCCTCCTCCCAGGACCAAAGTTCTTGTCAAGGCTGAAAGTCCTGTCTTTTCCTCTCATCCAAAGAGTTCTTTTGAAAGTCTGTCTTTTCCTCCCAGGACCAATTCTCGTCAAGGCTGAAAGTCCTGTCTTTTCTCCTCCCACCAAAGTTTTTGTCAAGGCTGAAAGTCCTGTTGTTTTCCTTTTCTCCTCCCAGGACCAAAGTTCTTGTCAAGCAAAGTCCTGTCTTTCCTCTTCAGGAAAGTTCTTCCTCCTCCCCGGACCAAAGTTCTTGTCAAGGCTGAGTCCTGTCTTTTCCTCCTCGCCTTATCATCCTTTTTATCTGTTTGGGTCGAACAGTAATGAAATTCAAACTTTCTGTGCACCTGTTTGGTGATTAAACAGTATTACGACAACAAGTACCACGAATTTCTTTGCCGCATCCGGAGTTTTCTGTACATATATCAGGATCCGAGACCACTTTCAGTGTCTCATATATCGCTGTATGAGCGCAGCCATGAAACTTTGACCACGGCCCGGTGGTGGCTCATATCCGATATCGTTGCCGGAAGCACGATTATGGCTAACCATAACCTTAAATAAAAATAAAAACTGGTCGAGACTAGAGGGCTGCAATTTGGTATGTTTGATGATTGAGGGTGGATGATCAGCCAATTTGCAGCCCCAGTCAGTAGCTTTTTTAGATCTGAGGGCGACAGAATAAAAGTGCGGACAGAGTAAAGTGCAGAAGGACAGACAAAGCCAGGACAATATTTTCTTTTACAGAAAACTAAAAATTAATATCTTTGGATAAATTCTGATACTCCGAAAACTGATAGAACTTCTGCAGGAGGGGCACTTTCTCTGCAGAGGGTGGGTCCTGCTATAATTAAACAGCTACCCTCAAATAGCCTCCTGGATGAGAGCTGTACCCAAGGCATCTTGTGGACTGTCAGCCCGTCAAGATAAGGCCAAGTTTAACAGAGGTTTCACTGGTGCTGGCGGCCAATGCTGTCTAGCCTCACCCAAGTAAATCACAGTCCTAGAACATTTGTGTGACTGTACTGATTTGTCATCGGACAACCTGTTACGGCAGGTGAAAAGTGAGAAAGTGGGACTGAATGGAATTGAATATAGAATTTAGGTCAAAGGCCAAGCACTGGGACCTATGAGGTCATTCAGCGCTGAAATGGAAATTGACAGTAAAAGGTCTGAAAGGTGTAACAGGAGGAAAACCTCTCAGTTGCACTATGAATCAATTGTTAGGAGAGGGTGGAGAATAAGACGGAAGAGAGTGAAAATGAAAGAGGAGGTACAGTAGAATGAACAGAGTTTACCAGCAGCTGGCGGAAGGGATGCAAAAAGAAACCTTGGCATGCCTGCAGTGACCAAGGTGCACTGACGGGCACAACCTCTATGGGGAGGAAGTGGGAGGTGAGAAGGATTGCAGTTAATAGACCGAATGGATGCTGCGCAAGTAACATTGAGCATTCCCCGCAGTATATATGCCACATAAGACATTGTAGTCACCAGTACCCTATAGGCTGCATTTATTTTATTGATATTAATAATCAACTTCAGATTCTGAAGGATGTGATAGCTTTCAAATTGTTAAAATTTAATTGTCTATCTATAAAGCAATTTATAGTTTGTTGTCACTTGTTTGAATAAAATTAACGCAGAAGTACATGATCAGAGCTAAAACTATGACACTTCCGATCGTATTTGCTTGCACATAACTCATGTTTACAGATTGTCCATCTTCATATTTCTCTTCAGCTTTCATTCTACTCTACAGCAATAAGAGTGTCTATACGGGACTGCTCAAGAATTCTAAAAACATTCGCTGGTAAGTTTCCTTGTGAAGTACTTCTGCTTAGAAAATGAGTCTCTTTTACTGAAAACAGCTCTTTCAGATAGACTCATAACTAGAACGTTTCTCAGACGAGGCGAGCCTGGTCTAACCAGGATTAATACAGAGTACTCTGTCAATCCTGAACCTAACAACAAAGGGGGCTGTGATACTCACCGCAGCCGCTATCTTCGGGTTGTAGAAGGGAACGTATCTCTTATTGTCCATCAGATACACCAGGAAGTACACAGACACGGAGAAGTACAGTATCGATGCTATCGCGTGGTACAGCGTTTCCTGTTGAGAGCGAGAGAGAGAGAGAGAGAGAGAAGACGCGTTTAATAAAAATTGTTGTTGTAAGCGTTAGCAAAAATTTGAAAAAGGATTTATCTTTGATTTTGCAGTTAGAATGGTGATCTCTACAATGAATGCTTTGTTTTTTATTATTATTATTATTATTATTGTGATGTCTAAGGGGCACAAGCAACGACAGCGTCTGCTTTAATAAAGTTTGTAAGCTATACTGATCATATATATGTATATATATGTGTGTGTGTGTACAGTATACGTTAAAAATTGAACTATGAAAACATAAACACCCACTACACCCCATTTCTTAAATAAGCTCATTAAAACTCTGTACATACGAACTATTTTTGTCGTAGAAGAATTAATTTTAATAGTTATCTAAATATTTTTAAAATAATTTCGGAAACCAGATTCTGCAATGGCCCTGATCTTTTCACACAGAGTTCATTTTAAACAGGATCGTTTTGTGATTTTTCTCATTTAAAATCAAGTAAGTTGGTTTCCAGGCCTCTAAGTTGATTCATGCATTAGCAGTTAGGTTACTTACTATTCTCTTCAGTCCATTTATGGTGTGATTATTTGATTTTGTGTTCCTCGCTTTCTGCAGCGTTAATTTACAGCAAACAAAACGTACCTTTGGATGGTTTGCTAGACCTGGTTTGACGTTACTAAGTTCTTCCTTCTTAAATACCAAAAAAAAAAAAAAAAAAAAAAAAAACAGACACGAAATGAATCACCAACTTCATACTCCTTCATACCTTATTACACCTCCTTTCTAAGCAAAAGAAACATCTGAATAAATCAAAATATCTTTTAGTTGAAAAACGATTCGTCATGCACTCGAGCGTTTACAGAAACACGACCAACCAGGCTTACCATCTGATGAATAATTACGTTGAAACAGAGCTGCCAACTGCCACAGCTGCCGGCAGCAACTCCTGCACATTAAGGCTACTGGTGGGACTACACAGCATGCCTGCTAGGGTTGGGGGCGAATCCAGCGGTATTTTTTTATCACACGGGGTGGAGGCATTGTGCATGCAGTCTCGTTTTATTGTAACATCAATCAGGCTAACGCTAATCGACAAATATCAATCCATTTCACTATTCAAATAGTTATAAACAGCATCAAAGCTCATTATTTGCAGATCTTCTTTACGTCAGCTTTCGTGCTCAAAAGTGCACATGGTCAGGCGATGTCCGGCACTTCCGCTGCAAAGCTGACGAAAGAGCCTTTGTTAAAGCGCAGACTTCACAACAACTTCCACAAAGCTAGCTAGCATCTTCGTCACAAGGTGGCCACTACTTACGAAAAGGGTTTTTGGAATGATAGCTCCTGTGCTGATCGAGAACAGGCAAGAGAAGAACAGCAGAGTAGTCGTGATAAGACAAGCAGCGGCCGTTATCAGAATTGGCAACTGAGACTGCAACTGCTCTGGGGTCCGGTAGTTTGAACTTGTAATGTAGTGTCCGATAAGACCACAAATCACGCATCCCAAAATCTGAGGAAAGAGGAATCATTCAAATGACCTAAATTTATAATTTTGAGTAAAATTATCTACTATCACAGGCAATCTGAGGCAGCAAACCTCCGTACTGTTAAAACGATTACCCAAATGCTCAGCGCCATTTGCGTTTTCTCTCACAAACAGAAGGAAGTGGCAGTTCACTTTAAATTCACCTTAGTCATATGCATTACCAAACTATAAAACTATTAAAAAATTCTGGCTCTAAATCCAGATAAATTATTGAAGAAAAGAAACCCAACCGGGTTCGGAGGGAAACAGCAAGGACTCTAACTCATCAGGATCTCAAGTGGAGCCGGTTAAACTCCCCTGGCACGGTCTTCACGTAGCCGACATTGATCAGCACAGCTGATGTCGTGGACGTTGTCACCATACGATGGACAGTCACTGACGTCGACATGTTTTCGCGTTTTTCTGTCGCGAAAGACAAGAAATAAATTTCAAGATTGAAATCGTATGAGACACTCACTCACTCACCCATTATATTTATATACGAAAATATTTGTTTCAAGAATGAATTCTCATGAGAAACACACACACACTCACACATATATATATATGTATATGAGAAAATGTTTGTTTCAAGAATGAATTCTCATGATAAAAACACATTATATTTAGATAAGAAAATGTTTGTTTCAAGATTCAATTCTCATAAGAAACACAAACATTATATTTATATACGAAAATATTTGTTTCAAGAATGAATTCTCATGAGAAACATACAAACACACACACACACACACACACATACACACACACACACACATTTACATATATATATATATATATATATATATATATATATATATATATATATATGTATATTATATGTATATTATATAGAGAGAAAAGCTTATTATATATATATTATATATATATTATATGTATATATATAGATATTATATATATTATATATATATATATATATATATATATATATATATATATATATATATATATACACATATATAAGAAATTATTTGTTTCAAGGATTAATTTCATGAGAAGCAAAAACATTATATTCATGTAAGAAAGTTTTTGTTTCAAGAATGAATTCTTATGAGAAACTCAAACATTATACAAGAAAATATTTGTTTCAAGAATGAATCCTCATGGGAAACACACACATATCTATATAAACAAATATTAGACAGGTAGACATTACTGAATTGCAGACTGACGAAAAACAAGTACATAGGAAATTTATACATAATAAACATATTTTGGACCGAAATACATCAATAACTCAGACGCTGAATGCAAACTTAGAACTGAATAACGTAAAAGTCAAATTAAATCTGAGAACATTCAGCATATAAGGGAAGGAATGTTAACCCTAAATGAAACTAGCAATTTATAACAACAAAATCCGAGTGGTTATTTTTTGTTTGTCCGCCTAGTGGCAAGGGGGCAGGTATGGATCGGGAGGGTAGGGGAGGCATGACACATCCACCCTCCTCCTGCAAACCTGCTAGTCCATCCCGGGTTGGGCCGGGTAGGTAGGGGATCGGGACGGTAAAGGAGACATGACACATCCACGCTTCTCCTGCGAACCTGTTTGTCCGTCCAGGGTGGGGGCGGGGTAAGTAGGGGATGCTAATAATGAACAGAACAGAATATAGAATTTAGGCCAAAGGCCAAGCACTGGGACCTATGAGGTCATTCAGCGCTAAAACTGACAGTAAAAGGTTTGAAAGGTGTAACAGGAGGAAAACCTCGCAGTTGCACTATGAAACAATTGTTCGGAGAGGGTGGAAAGTAAGATGGAAGAAAGAGAATATGAACTGAGGTACAGCAAAAGGAATGAAAGGGGTTGCAGCTGGGGCCTGAAGGTACCCCCTTAAGTAATGCCTACAGTGCACCGCATGAGGTGCATTGACGACACTAACCCCTACGGGGATACTGCTATTAATGAAAATGATAATGTCCCATAGCACTGGATCATTTGTCCTGCTAGTGCTGTAAATAATAATAATAATAATAATAATAATAATAATAATAATAATAATAATTCATAAAAATCTCATAATAGCGTGGGTCACTCAATGGTGAAGAAATCCACAGTGGTTTAATGTAAATGTATATTATCAGAAACATATATACAAACGAGAACCTTCGAGAACCTGGTCGGTTCTCCTTCTCAATCTGAGACTGAGAAAGAGAATCGAGTAGGTTCTCTAAAGCTCTCGTTTGCATATGTGTTTCTAATATATATTTACATTTACACCACTATGGATTTCTTCCCCCAATAATAATAATAATAATAACGAGATATAAGGAGTGCGACAAATAGTGTTCAAACAAGTCGTTTTAGGTGAAGTTAATGTGTAAAAGGATGAAACTAAATGAAAATTTCATTCAGCATCGTATGCGCATGCGCAATACGATGCACTAGCCAGTCTGGAAGTTTATGGTGAAGGCATTAGTAATTATTATTTTGTATTATGTAAAATACCTCTTATTTGATGGCAATGTGAGCAACTGTAATCAACCAGATTATGCACATTCAAAATAAACTTATTTTTGTTTCATATTCGTTTTGAATCCTTTGCAATTAACGCAGGTTTACAAAATGTTCTGTGAAAGAAAATGCTTGAGATGCCTATTTGTCTGTCCGTCCGCACTTTTTCTGTTCACCCTCAGATCTTAAAAACTACTGAGGCTGAAAGGTGCAAATTGGTATATTGATCGTCTACCCTCCAACCATACCAAATTGCAGCCCTCTTACCTCAGTAGTTTTTATTTTATTTAAGGTTAAAGTTAGCCATGATCGTTCGTCTGGCACCGCTTTAGGTTCCAACAAGGGCCACCACCGGACCGTGGCTGAAAGTTTCATGGACCACGGCTGAGAGTTTCATAGGCCGTGGCTGAGAGTTTCATACAGCATTATACGCTGTATAGAAAACTCGATCGCGCCGAATAAACTTCGTCGCATTTTTTACTTGTTTATGTTTACCCTGAAAGACGACACTTCAGGCAAATGAAACGCAAGTGAGTCACGCCATCGACTGCATAAAGGTCAAATGTTGAAAGCCTGAGCTGAGATTGTGTTAAAAGACAAAATTAGGTTTCATTCTGCTTTAAAATAACCTTCAAGCGAAAATGCAATGCATTACTACTACCCTAATACTATTCTTCTCGCATTTTGATACATTTTTATCTATTTATTAACATCGTTCTTTTGAAAAATTATATCTCTTCTTTCTGTCCTTCCCTTTACTTCCTCTTACCTCTTCCTAATGAGCGCCATATTCTTTGGAAGCTTGAATTTCAAGTCAGTGGCCCCTGTGGGTTTCATCTACTGAATAATAATAATAATGATTCAAGTAAGACCCCATTTAACTACTAAGGCCTACGAAAGACTAGGCCTAATCCACATGAAAGCTAAAACCTAAAACTCTTGTCCCAGCTAGGCCCTAGTGATAGTCAACTTTCTCATGGGGGATAGGTTTTGGTTGAAAAAAACTGGCCATTGCAAATTTTGAAGGTTTTGGTCTCCAAATACAGCTGGATTCTGCCACTGTCTGTCCTGAAAGAGTTGTATGATGCATCGTTGCGGATATTCATGATGAAAGTTCAGAGAATTACTGCCGTTATTACCTTCTCCGCGTTTTCTGTCCCTCTTTGTGCGTTTTTGCTGGTACTGCAAAGAGACTGTGCTCTCGAGTCGAGAAGCCCTTTGTGAATGGCTAGATAGGTAGATAGATAGATAGAGACTGTGTCCTGAGTCGAGACACCCTTTGTAAGTGGCTAGATAGATAGATAGACAGATAGATAGAGACTGTGTTCTGAGTCGAGACACCCTTTGTAAGTGGCTAGATAGATAGATAGACAGGTAGATAGAGACTGTGTTCTGAGTCGAGACACCCTTTGTAAGTGGCTAGATAGATAGATAGATAGATAGATAGGTAGAGACTGTACCCTGAGTCGAGACACCCTTTGTAAATGGCTAGATAGATAGATAGACAGATAGATAGGTAGAGACTGTATCCTGAGTCGAGACGCCCTTTGTGAATGGCTAGATAGATAGATAGACTATTCTGAGTCGAGACACCCTTTGTTAATGGCTAGATTGATTGATAGACAGACAGACAGGTAGAGACTGTATTCTGAGTCAAGACACCTTTTGTGAACGGCTAGATAGACAGATACGTAGATAGATAGACAGGTATATTCGCATATAATTAGCCATAAATATCGAAACTGTATGTGCTTTTGAATATTTCTGTTCTTCAATTTGTGGATTTTCAAGTTTCAAAGGACGATACTGATCTGTTATCATCGACTGATATCGAATTCCCTATACCTTGGGAATAACCTACACTCACGGAGGTGGAGAGGGGTGGGGGTGATTATGATTGACAGGTATCTTCTGTCTGCCAAGAATCAGAAGCACTTATATTCCCTGTGAGTTTAAATTATTCTTAAAAGTGTAGACAGTATATATATATAGGATAGGATATATATATATATATATACATATATATATACTGCATATATATTGCCAAGAAGTGTTAAAGTACCTGTTATTACACAGCTAATCACAGAAGTCAAAATTTTACCTCACTTCAGCCAGATACCTGAACTCTCATAACAATAAGATTACGACTAAGTGCTCACTCTAAAGGCAACAGTGATCCCTTAAAAAGCTTATTAATCACGTGAAAAATCAGGCTAAGCTTATCAAAACAAGTGTGAGGTATCAACAATTAAACAAGAAATATACTAAAGTAAAAGGGCATCACTCCATCAAACAACTTCAACTGTTTCAGCAAAACTAAAGGAGCAAAACATGTTTATCACTTTGCCTTATGCGCACGGTTAATCCTATTCACTAGTGGTCAAAATGAAACACTGTTTTTTAAAATTTTAAATACAAAAATTTATTTTTAAATTCAAAATTTATAA
>NC_089782.1:19338121-19453121 GCF_040412425.1 Macrobrachium rosenbergii
ACTAACAGCGTCCATAATCAAATCAACAATCATCGAAGCAGATATCTGTTAGGCTAAGAACACTGTACAAAGAAAGTTAATCATTCTTTGAAACTCAACAAAGAAGTGCAGCATAGGCCTACAAGATGAAACTGGTTATTGTTGTTGATTGACCTGTCCTTATGCTAGCACGCAGTCTTGCATCTTAAGCAGCCCGGAATCAAGAATGAGTAATCGGTACTCACTTAGTCATTTGAAAGTCTGTTAGATTTATATCCAATGTTTATTTAACAAACAAGGTAAGTAGAATGGACCCCACGTTAGAAGAGAAGGTTTAGTGATGAAAACAAATTTAAGTATATAATGTATTTAAGTGTTGCTGTAAAGGCAAAAGTAACTATTGTTACCCATAACGTGTTACCCAAAACGTATAAAAGATCAATTGTCTTCTCTGATTCTTCTCGTTGAAAATAACTTCTAAACTTAACGTGGGACACGGGATCGCGCGCACGCGCATACATCTCTGCACACAAACTCGTGCAGGCGCTGAAAATTACCTTTCTCGGATGTCACGGCACTGTTAAGTTTGCAAAGTACAATGAATAATAATAATAATAATAATAATAATAATAATAATAATAATAATAATACAACCAGGTGGCTTCGAAAGTTGTCATTGATTCTGCTAGAGAAAGACGACGAGAGCAGCAAATACTTTTTTTTTTTTTTAGCCACCCCTTCTTACATAAAATGACTGACACATACTAATGACAACGATAAAACCTTGCACGTGCTCCAATTGAAAAAAAAAACAGGACAACACTACCTGTCAAAACAACGAGGACGAACGAGAAAATCAAACCAACAAAGAAAACGAGAGGAAAATGCCAGTGTGTAACAGATAAATTACCCAATTAGATCACAATGAGTTGCAACGAGTATAGAACCTTATATGTCGCGAGCACAAAACACAGAAGACACATGTGTGTGTGTGTCTCCCTATCTGTGATCCTCAGTTTCGGCGAGATATACTGCATGGTTACGGAGCTGCTACATAAAACGAACTATGAGTGCTATTATCGGTCTAGTACTGTCTCTTCATAGCGAATTAGACCAATATATATATTTTTTCCTAGTAGCTTTTCTTGCAGGTTAAACGTAAACTGCAACTGCTGAACAGCTCACATTCATATGAATTAAGCTTCAACGAATTGTTTTATTGAACAACATTCCATGGAATAAAATTCTCGAAATTTATTCTATTTACTTCCGCTACTAATGTTCCTCATTCAATATTTCGCTGACATTCAGTTTTTTACTCGCTGTCTATATATATAGCCACTGACAGAGGTGGGCGTATCTTGGCCACAAATAAAAGAATAAAAGAAGTTCGAGTAAAAGAAGGACTTGTCTGTCGAGTATCCTTTTTCAAAAAGCATTGCTTTATCGTATTACATCAGGCTGGTGTGGCTATTACGTCACCACAGTTCGTTTCTGGTCTTTTTGTAGGTCTCACCACCAACCTTGGGCTAACATTTCACTGAAATCGTATCGAAACCCAAAACTCAAGTTCTCTCTCTCTCTCTCTCTCTCTCGAGCTGTCTATAAATAAAAGTTAAGTCGTTGCTACACTCATTTTTCCTACCCTTCATTAAGAACTAATACAATCAGTTCTGTTTGCATTAGATAATCTCCCATTGATTTCATTCCATTAATCAAGTTTACAGTCAATGAAAAAATACACAGTCAAGCAACTCTCCAGCTGAAAATGAGCAAACATCATGAGGTAGCAAAATTACGTGGCAATTTCGCGCTTAGACTCTACCAAAACACTTGTGCTCCAGGGAGCATTGGCTTCACACGCAACAAACTAGATCAATTTTTTCCTCCTTTTCAGCCTTACTTGTCTTCAAGATAATTTATCTCACCGACTTAATTGCTAGCGAGGAGAGTTACTTTCCCCTTAGTAGCTGCTATTTAGCCCTTTCGTACTCACCGAAACGGCCAAATCTGCGAAGCCACAACGGGACGTTTCTCGCAATAACCCTGAGTGCACCGAGAGACGACTATCCGACCACTGGCACTGGCACTGGCACTGTCTGGCACCTGCGCTTTGGGACTACAAGATTATATGTTACACCCCTCCTTCGTAAGCGTATGATACTTCAGTATGCGCAGATCAAGCACTTTATCATGGCGTATATGCTCGAACTTCGCTCTATTTGTCGTTGTATATAAGGGTCATGAAGTTCAAATTGATTTAGGCGCTTGCTTCTGGCATGTTTAAATTTATGACGCCAATTTCTGAGTGAATAACAAATCTTGAGCAACGCCATGTTGCTGCTTCCTATAAAACGAGTTTATCAGAGATATGTTCATCCAGTGCATTTATTATGAGGGGATTTTTAAAGATTTAATTAACTCATTTCTTTGAACTCATTCATTAAGTGATTTTTACCTATTTCTTCTTTCTTGTCCTCTTTCATTTTTTATTCAACAAATCGTACATTAGTACTTTCAATCGTTTTTTTTTTACCTAAGATATATTACAAATTGCAACCCTGAATAACTTGTAATTCAATCCCTCACATATTTAGTACTTTTTTATGTTTTTGTGGGTATTCGGAGTTGCAGACACAGCGTTACCAACTCCTCAACGGGAGAAAACCTTCACTCTCCCGTACGACAGTTCATGTACCTTAATCCTGCCTGCTGTTGTGCCTGGCGTATACTACCATAGAAAACTCTCGCACGTCAATATTGATAACAAGATAAGCTCTTTTTTTCATGTTATGTATAGGAATGATTTAATTGACAATTAAAGAATATAACTGAAATCCAGCTATCAAGCATGATTTGAACTTTTGTCTTCCGAGTAGTATATATAGATGAGTACACATTTTTTTTTCCAGTAATACCTCTTGTAAGATGAGGCTGCTTACTTAATGCCCTTTCATATTCGGGCTAAGACGTACCGTAGCCGACAATTTACCATGGGTATAATGTATTTCTCAGGCCACAGATACAATTTGATTTAACGAAACTCACTTAAAACGTCTAGACTTACTCGATAATCGATCCCGGACCCTGTCGCTCGTGAGACCAGTCGTAGGAATGAAATATAAAATTTCAGCCAGAGGCCAAGCACTGGGACCAATAAGGTCATCCAGCGCTGAAAGGGATATTGAAAATAAAAAGGTTTGAAAGGTGTAACAGGAGGAAAACCTCACAGTTGCACTATGAACCAATTGTTAGGAGAGGGTGAAAGGTAAGATGGAAGAAATAGACTATGAACGAAGGCACGGTATAAGGAATGAATGTGGTTGCAGCTAGATGCCGAGAGGACGCTGGAAAGAACCATACAATGCCTACAGCGCACCGCGTGAGGTGCACTGGCGGCGCTACCACCCTACGGGGGTCGGACCAGTACTACTACCGAAGGGCCACGAAAACTCCTTTACATCGTATTGAGTATCTTCCTGTAAGGGGGAGGGGTCGAAACGACCACACCCAAATGCTGAAGGGGTTAGCGTGCCAATTTTCTCTCTTGTTTTAATGTATTACGTCATCTCCGCAGTGATTACCATGAGAGGACTCCCTTTTTTAAAGTCATGTTATACAGCACCACCACACGAGAAGGCTTCCCCTTTAACCGAATAATATACATATTGCATCATCACTTGACTGTCACCATGAGAAGGCTTTCCTTTGTTGAATATGACGTCATCGCAAGGCTGGGTCACGTGGTATGTTTACTAGCACAAAGGAAAACAAATAACCTCAATTACGACTTAAAATAAGCAAATGCATAGAACGTGACGTTACAAAGACAAAAGACAAAGACGCATGACACGTCACTAAAAGTATAGGATACGGGAGTGCAAGTAACCAGCAAATGCAAAAAAAAAAAAAAAAAATCAGCCTGTCAATAAATATGAATCAGACAACAGAATCGAACGGCTTATGAGGTTTGAAAGAAATGTTATTTCATTTATTTATCGACGAGTAATTGATATATATATGTATATATATATACATATATATTATATATATACATACATATATATATAGATATATATATATATATATATATATATATATATATATACATATTATTATATATATAGATATATATATATATATATATATATATATATATATATATATATATATTAATTATATATATACATACATACATATATATATATATATATATAGATATATATATATATATATATATATATATATAATGTATGTATGTATACTATTACATATTTATATTTATTATATGTATATATAAATATATACAAATATATATAATTATAGATATAATGTGTATATATTACGAAACTGGTAAGAAAACTGCGGACTTTCTGACACTGGGTAACGGGAAAAAGCTGAAATAACAGGATTTACGATTCCAGGATAAACTGATTATTTGAGAACAAACTTAACTTGCAAATAATCTATTTATAACTGTTGGCGAATGGTCAGACGGGCGTTGATATACTTACTCGGGTCATTGTGGTCGAATTAGAAGGTCGATTTTCTCTTTCAGTGTACCTCAGAGCACTGAAAACTCAGACATGAATATTAAGGCAATAGGAATATAACTATGCCACCAGAAGTTTTAAGTATAGTAATTGTTTTCAAACAAAATAAAATAAAAAGGCAGCAAACATAATAAATCTTGGAATAATAATACACACACACACACAATAATAATAATAATATTGTGAGTATAAAATCCACAATTATATAGTAAATATATTACTATGTAAAATCAAAGACTTTCGAACACCTGAACGGCGTTCCTCATCAGTGTTAACGTTAAAATGTCAAAGTGAGGGTAGTTTTCTTATGAAATAGTTAAAAAAAAAAAAATTGGGGCTGTTGAATTTGGTATTGGTATTACATAACACCCGAACCAGCACTTCCGCGATGGGCTGTTATCTCTCGCCCTGCCCCATCACTAATTTTTTTTTTTTTTAACCATTTCACAAGAAAACTACCCTCACTTATCTCTTGCATTTTTAACGTTAACACTGACGAGGAACGCCGTTCAGGTGTTCGAAAGTCTTGGTTCTATTTTACATAGTAATATATTTACTATATAATCGTGGATTTTTATTACTCAGATTGTTTTTCACGAAATTGTGAATCTATTAGCAATAATAATAATAATAATAATAATAATAATAATAATAATAATATGAAGCAAAAGACCCTCTCTTAAACAGGTCCTATTGAAAAGGATGGCTGTATTATGCGAATTTATCCTATACACGGTCTTTTCTATTTTCCCTCGTGGTCACCCTCTGGGCGTGGTTGAGAAAGATCTGGAGAAACAAGGTGCTTGGGTCGGTATTTATAGAGGGGGGGGGGATCTTGATCGGTGCTGAATTATGATTGGTAAGACCCCCCTATAAATACCGACCCAGGTCTTTCTCAACCACGTCCGGAGGATGACACCGACGAGATGGTCGAAACATGTCGACGGTACCACAACCTGAAGTAGAAGAACCTGAATTCAGACCACGAAGGATTCCGCGGAATTCTGATTGAATATTTCAATAAAAGACTTCCCGCATTCCACACACTATCCTTTTTCCTGGCCAGTTGCTGACCAACATCGCTGAGCCTGAAAAGCGAATTATAAGGAAAACAGAACAGACCCTGTATAAGCTACATTCGCATAATGCAGCCATCTTTTTCAATAATAATAATAATAATGCTAATAGATTCACAATCGTGAAAATTCTGAGTATTAAAACCATTAGTTATAGCAGTAAATATACATATTATGTAAAAAAACCAAAGACTTTCGAACACCTGAACGGGTTTATCAGTGTTAAGAAAACGTAGTGACTTTGCATTTTAACGTATGAAAACTATTTCACAAGAAATCCACCTCACTTTTGCATTTTAACGTTAACACTGAAAGTCTTTGGTTTTTTACATAGTAATATATTTACTATATAATTGTGGATTTTTATTACTCACAATAATAATAATAATAATTGTCAGTCAAATAAATTAGAATTATTATTATATATTGAAACAACAGCCCCAGTCTCCGCCACCCACCTTCTGTAGTAGAGAATAAGAGAATATATAGAGTTTAGGCCAAAGGGCAATCGCTGGGACCTATGAGGTCATTCAGCGTTGAGAGGGAAATTGCGTGTAAAAAGGTTTGAAAGGTGTAACAAGAGGAAAACCTCTCAGTTGCACTGTGAAACATTTGTTAGGAGAAGTTGGAAAGTAAGGTGGAAGAGAATATGGAAGGGGGTACAGTAAAAGGAATGAAAGGGGTTGCAAGTCTCAAATCTGTGGCGGGTCAACTGGCTAGGTCGTTACTTGACGACATTCACTTCAAGCTCCAGAATTCCCTCACCTCCTTATATATTTCCCGGGTTGTTTATCGCCTATTTAGGTCGTTTCTTGATGACGTTCACTTCAAGTTCCGGAACTCCCTCGCCTTCTATATTTCCAGGACTATTTCATACTTCTTATCAAGTAGCGAGTTTGTTACGAATTAAGTAGTTATTTCTGGTATCTATGTTCATAATAATCCTATGTAAAATGCAATATATATCCATATATTTTTTTACGTGTGTGTAACGCAGTCTACGGGATATCAACTCCACGTTTACCAGCCAACCCACACGCGCGCACGCGCGCGCATGCACACACAAGGAAAAGAATTCAAAGTTTTCTATGAATATTTTATTTTATAAAATGCAACATCGACACTTTTATGTGATTAAAAGAAGGACATTTCTCAGAATGAGCAGGCAAAAATTATATCAATTATTCACCTGCTTTCTTAAGAAAGGGTTATAATAAATAGATTTTAAATAATATTACAAAATCATTAAGTAGGGGTTATCAGGCTAGAAATGACGATAATGGTAAAGAATGTATTATTATAATTTCTTTAAAAGTTTAAATTAACAGCCACCTACAACAGTTATTTATCCGTGTACATTTAAAATGAACAAAATATTCTGTCCAAAAATACTGTTCAAAAATATATAACTTTTCTCCTAACCTATGTTTACAAAATATGCTATATATATAAAAAAAATCTTCATGACATTGTGTCTTTATAAATAACTAAGAAGTCAGAGTTAATAATATATATATATATATATATATATATATATATATATATATATATATATATATATATATATATATATATATATATATATATATATATTTATATATATATACATATATATATATATATGTATATATATATATACATATATAAACATATATATTATATATATATATATATGTATGTATGTATATGTTATGTTCACATCTATGCATACATGATGAGGCCGATGGGAAGGGCAACACAATTATCCAGCCAGCTAAGATAATAAACCAACGTTCTTATAATTAACATGTTCGACACTAATAGAGAGAGCTCTAAGCACATTCAGAAAGCTGGAATTCTAAGGAGAAAGCTGAAAATAAATGCAATAAAGAACTGTTCTAGTGGCCAGCTACAACAGCCTGTAAATAAATCTTGGTACAAAATATAAATATGATGATTACGGGTGCTACACTCCTATCCCTTAATTTCTTCTTCGAGTATAGGTCTAGGCAGCAGTTCACGGTAATATTACAGTCAATCTTTCATTTTGCAAAAGTTATTCACTTCGTTTAAGCACCATTTAAAAGGAACTTAATCACTACCTAACAGAAACGTTCTGAAGAGGCATATAAAAATTTCAGAAAGCATAGTTAGCCTGAAATCATTTCATCAAGTGCGGTTGGCTTAGAACCTTACCATCAATAGGATAAGCTTATAATACTTTCAGGAAGTCTGATCTGTACAAAAACTTTCTACAGGATTCTGATAGACCTAGAGCACTGTCAGCACTTCCTATAGGCCTAGGACACTACAGCATATGAGACTGACTCAATCGACTTTTGTGTAATGGACTGAATTCTCTGAAAAATGACACAGTATCAAGAATAGTCTGAACCCTTATGCAACCTCTGTCTTATGGTTTACTAAAGACAGTTGAATACAACTTCAGATACTTTCGCAAAAAATGCTGCAAAAGTAAACCCCTTCAGTTAGGCAGACCAGAGAAAATTGTCAGCGTTATGGGAAAACCAGAAATACGGGTTAATTCAATTTTATGTCAAAACATATTAAGATTTTTAAAAAGCATCCTTGCGAGTACCTTAACACAATCCTTCATTTTGAAAGCCTCAAACGCTCGAAGTTCTTTTGAGTAGTGTTGACTGCTAATCAAACCACCACAACTGCAGTACCGCAGGAAAAGGCAGATTAAAGTTGTCAGCGTGAAATAACCTCTAAAACCTGTTTACACATCCTGGAGGAAACTGGCGTGCCGTAAGGAGTATTTTGTGCACCCGAGTCATTCGAGATCATCTAACCACGGCGGAATGTTCTCACTGAATAGATGCTGGACACGACGTACAGGACTGCGTTGACAAGGCCTATGGCCTGTGAAAAAAATATATTAGATTTTTCATATAGAAAAATATACTGGACAGAATTTGATTAAGGTCAATAAACTACGTAATTTTATATCTAATCTGTGTGAATTATGAAATATTTAGGCATTCATCAGAGGGCGTTTGGGTAAAGTTGACACAATACAAAGGCATTACATTGTTTTAGTTTCCTAAACTAAGCAGCAACAATAAACTTTTAAAAATCCTTCATTTTCTGAAAGTAAGAAAATTATATTTTTTTCCTGACAAGAAAAATTTTTTATATATCACAGTAAAATAAAGTGATATGGATAATTTTCCCATTCCTGAAAAAAGATGAAGAAGAAATATTTTACCAAAGTGAAAAATAAATAAAACTGATATGGATAATTTTTCCAATCCTGAAAAGATGAAGAAATATTTTACCAGAAATATTTTACCAAAGTGAAAGATAAATGAAACGAAAACCCACTTGAAAGAATAAGCATCGGACCCAGTTTTATGTAACAGGAAGAGAATAAATGTTGGAAATAAAAAAAGACACAAGCAGAAAAATCAACTGAAGTGACTAAAGTTACATAACGCCTACGATGAAGTATCAAACTTTCAGTAAAACTTTCGAATTCATCTTTTTTATTTTTCATCATTTAAGACAAGACATAAAATAAATTTGGTGCAAAACCCACATACAGTGGGAAAACAAACACTTAAAATACGTTTCATGCAGAACTTATGAAAAATGAAGACTTGAAATAGTAAGAAGCACTTAACACATATTTAGGTCAAGAGAATAGGTCTAATATATGAACCTCGATACAGGTTTCATAGGTGGAGGAAGATAAAAACTAATGGAGTACATCTCATGCAAAGCTGATAACATTAAAACAGTCAATTCATGCAAATTTCATAATAAGGAAACATAAAGAAGGAATGCTACGGAACAT
Source organism: Macrobrachium rosenbergii (assembly GCF_040412425.1). Taxonomy (NCBI): domain Eukaryota; kingdom Metazoa; phylum Arthropoda; class Malacostraca; order Decapoda; family Palaemonidae; genus Macrobrachium; species Macrobrachium rosenbergii. Next base: position 19,347,529 of record NC_089782.1, read on the forward strand.
CAAATTAACATAAAAAAAATAGTCACAAAAATAGTCAATTGAATTGTGATCATACTGAACATATACATTGACGGATAAAAAAGAAAATTGTTATATATCTCCTGAAGAGATAAATGTGGGTTTCGAAATTACCTCATTTAGTTTAGGTTTTTTTTTTTTATCTTTCCTAGATAGAGACACCCAAGGGTTTTAACCCGGTATGCATCCACTTTTGCTGCGTGTTTAGTATAAGTCCGTTGAGGATTACCATAAAAACATAAACAAAAAACTGTAAATATCATAAAGATAATGACCCCCAAGAAATATACAGTAAGTCCTAAACAACGACCCCCGAACTTTGTTGGGGGTCACTATCTAGGAAGATCCGTTTTTTTTAGATAGTTATCATCAATGAAAATTTTAAAGATCTACCCTCAATCTTCACTGAACATAATTGCCATTAAACTTAACTGTTCAAATGTGATGATTCTGCACTAGAAGATTTTTACTTACATGCTCTACGATTATCAGATTTCAGTCCTAGGGAAAACAACCAAGAATTCACGAATCCTTCGATGGTCAATGAACAGAGATTTAATTAAGCTCAGAAGTTTAAAGGTCAAAGCGCCCCGTGCATCCTTTCATTGTGACAAAAAGCATTAGCACATAGCATATATCGGCTGCTGTAAGAAAAGTGGTGGCTAGCAACAAATTATATTACCTATTATCCTGTTAGTTTAATACTCTCACTTCGAAGTTACGCCCGTTATAAACAGCTTTTCTTTTGAACTGTCAATTGTCTCAACAAGCTCTTAACTGCAGAGATCAAGTCAAGATCTCGGGCTTCGGGAACACTTTGTCAGTCAACCAAAAGATCAGGGCAAATCGTGAAGACTCCTCAAGTACTTTCCTTTACAAAGCGGAAATCTTTGGCTGAAACCACCAAATAAAAGTATCATAGCCGACAGACTTGAAAATGTCAAGCTTGAACCCAGCACCCACTCTTGAATCTAACCTAGGCCTAGGCTGTCATCAGCGACCGGTAACAGCGAATAAGACCAAGAAATTCCGTCTTGCATTATTCAGTCAAAATTCTATTTTCACCAGTTATGCAGACCATAGGCCCACAGCTGATTTGTCACATTTTGGCACCACACAAAGTTGCAAAAGGCCACTGTAGCTGAATAACATTTTGGCATAGCCTTTCCAGTGTGGTAGCTCAGTTTTAGTTATCAGACATATTTAAAACATCCTATAAAAGCATTAATGAAAAAATCAAAGTGACATAAGGCATTATAAAGCTACCCATTTTCAAAAAAGCTATCAAGCTGAAATGTATTGCATTGGACAACAAATAAAATTGCCTCTTCAGGTGGTACCAGAATATGCGTTGGCCCATGGTCCATTGGCAGTAGACTAGCAGGCTAAAATAAAAGCAAAACGACAAAATAAATGATAAGATAAAACCTCCTGTCGTTGGCAAGAGCATTATCAGAGAAGCCCGCCAAAACAAACAAGCCACGCCCACTCACATCGATGAAGCTATTCGAACGCTCAGCACACAGCCACGCAGTATAGTTACGAAGACTAATAATGAATGAAAACTACGTGATATGTTTGAAACAATTTCAAGGGCGGGAACATAACTGAAATTTAAATTAATAACAGGACAGATCTAATAAAATCCTTTTTATCAGGTTCTTGTAGTGATTCGTCTGCTTATTGAAAATATAAAAATAAATGGCTTACAGGACTGCAACAAGTAGCTTGCAATTCTTTTCTTTCCTTTCGTATTTAAAATATGCCGTTTCCAGTTTCATCATAAGCGCAATTTGTTACTTGAAAATGATGAAAACAAAAACTGCTTTACTATTTCATAAACGTTTGCCATACAGATTTTAAAATAAATTGAAAGCAGAAAAATCTTTAAGAGTCATGTTCTCCTGCTATACAGTCCAGTTTTCCTATGTTTTCTATTAATTCTAGTAACTGGTAACTGGGCCTATGGGGTGTGGCTTGTTTCTACGGATGCCGTGAAGCCATTACTCACAAATTAGAGACTGATAGTAATCAGTTAACAGTCTGATGTTATCAACTATGTCATCACGATACACATTCAAGCAGCAACGAAAATGTTTGAAAAGGGAATTGGAAGTGAATAACTGAAGAGTTACCAGAAGTAAATGGGAAAAAGATATTACCATGAATATAAGCTTTATATATATATATATATATATATATATATATATATATATATATATATATATATATATATATATATATATTTATATCGAAATAGCTCATCAATCACAAGCAATGTAGGCAGTTAAAAAAAAACTATGAATAAAATACAGCGATTTCCATCATGTGTATTCTATGAAGCGAAGAGACAAAATAATTGGAACTTTTAGAGAAATAAAAGAGAATAAGTTAAGGAAATATCTAAAGATCTTGAAGAAAACTGATGCATCAACACTTTGAACAAAAGATTAAATAGGAACAAGAGAATATGGTCCAAGACGATTTCAGGAGCCATACAGTATCAACACTCATAACGGATATAAAATTAAACAACAGAGATAGAAAAAAAAACAAGCAAAAAGGCAAGCAAAAAACAGACTACAAAGGGGCAAACAAAAGACTAATAATGGGCAAACAAAAGACTAATAATGGGCAAACAAAAACAGAACTACTTAAAAACAAATGGCACACACAATCCAGAGTCAAGTTGTGGGTTTGTCTTCTGCATTTACTCAAAAAAAAATAAAAAAAAAGCTCTTCCGTCAAAAGGTTTTTGTACTAAAACTATCATTCCTTTTGCAGTCCTTGAATGAAATTAATAAGGAGTACTGCGGTGAACTCTACACTGCATTTTTGAGAACTGGGAAAAGAATAAGTCAAGACGTAGCATAATCGTCAATAATTAAAGCTTAAGAAGGCATAACTGTAGGCCGTTATTGTCTAAGGTAATGGTAGATTAACTTTATTAATATAATCTCTTAATATCGAATTCACTTTACCTTGGAAATAACATACGCCAAAGAGGAATTATAACTGATAAATCTGTCCCTTTGGGTGTGTTACACAAGTAGACAGTCCACCTATACACTCTGTGATGAGGCAGATGTACTTATCATTTATAATTTCCCTTGGCATATAATCCCAGTACTTAGAAGCTGAGCATCTGTCTAAAATGGCATACAGATTTTCTATGAAAATAGACCTATCATCTAAATTTAAATGCAAAAGGAGCGTACTTGTGAATACTGTCGAATAGTATGCTTCCGTCTTTAGACCTAGAAGAATGCTAGAAGGAACCTACTCATGTCATTACATCCAAAGGAATGTACCTGTATGTTACAAACAGGAATGGACTCAATGTAGTATCTATTCCTTCATAACAGAAGAAATGCATCCATGTCAACACTCACTACAGCAAATAAAGTCTTTGTGGTCGTCACTCACCCCAGAAAATATCTTAGAGTTGTAGCCTCTTTCGTAAATTTTATAACCTTCGTTCCTGGCCACCACTTCCCTCAGTAGGTTAATAGAAGAGCACACTAGAAGGTAGGACAATGTACTGTGTAACAGGACAACCTAAAAGAATGAGAAACCACAGCCTGAGTGGCATGCTCCCCCTACATACAGTGCTGGACTACTCTACTGGACAGGTCACTAGTACCATCACTGACCACACTGCTATGCCTTGCCGTGACTTCAGCCCTGTCATATTATCTGTGCCCAGTTCATTCAAGCAAACACGAAATTTAGTTTAATTATATTTGCCATATCTGAATACTGCAAGGAATCACATCCATTCTGTCTCCGTTAGCATGTTTTCTTGAAACTGTTCTTTGAATTATTGTTCTCTTTATTTGACAGCTGGTCAGCTCAAGTCTGTAGACCCGTTTTACCTGACTCTCAGGAGCTTCATAACTGTCTACACATATCTTGATTAATCATATGCAGAGAAAAATGATAGCTCTCGAGAGACATGAACAATGAAGTGCAATTATTCTGCTTTTTCTGAATTTAAGGGAGCAACTTGGAGATCACTGACGTTGATGTTTTGTGCAATCTGAATTTATGTATGCCTTAGTACCACCATTTTTTATAATTTTTTTTTATTCAAATGCAGACTTAAAGATACCAGAACAAATCCCAGTGACTAAGAATCTCTAGCAGTTGCTCCATCTCAGAAAAAACATACACATAGCGAGTTATGCTGCGTATCTGCTGCCTCTAGATCTAATACGTTGTTATGACGAAAACTAACCCCACCGGCAAATGAAGGAGTACTTACATTAGCAGCGATTTTCATTTCATACTCTACAATGTAACGTTTGTTATCGGTCAGGAAAACGATAAGGTATAAGAAGCAGCTGATGTAAAGACCTGCAGCTACTAAGTGGTACATCGATTCCTGCAGGAACCAAAACAGGTCAAATAGAAAACGACGATGTTGTTTTCCCTGTCGGCAGATCCGCAGGGTGCGTTCACTCTACAGCAAAACACGTCGCCAACTCGTCGCACCCACATCACAAACAGGTTGTGTACAAGTCAACGACTTATTTGCCAAAGGTCGTTGATTCAGCTTGCTTGTGATATGTAGGCGATAAGTTTCTGGCGTGTGTTTAAGAAATGTTTTACCGTAGTGTGGAGACACCCTTAGCAACATACTTTACCAGGTTAAGATGAATGTTGTACTTTTTACTGTAGACATACCTGACTACTAGCAGTTAAAATTTGACCCAAGTAAATTTTAAGGCATTTATCATTTCATTCAATATTTCACTGCACCGGTTGTGACTACATCAAATCCTTGTTACTTCTTGTTACATTTAGCCATCTTTTATGCATGCTAAAATCTGACCACTATATCCTGAACATTTTATTCAACTCTTCATTTCACTAGAATTTATTACCTTTGTAAATTGATCCGTCTTTCTTCCACTATGTTTAAATTTGATTCAACTCACTAAATGCAAGAAATAGTTATTAGTCTACAAATAAGAAAATTCTAAATACACAGAGCACACAAAGTGTATTTAAAAACTCAACATTCTGCTCGCACCAGTTCCATTTTGAGGAAACTTACCAAACTTACAATCAATAAATTATGGCTAGATATTAATATGTGAACAAAAATATAATCAGTGTTTAACTCAACTATACATTCTTAAACAAATGTGTAACTGATACAGCTGAGTACAGAAGCAATAACAAAAGGGTCTCATTCTGAAAAGTAAATCATAATTAGTTATGAATAAAAAATACTTACAATTATATACATAAATACATGTATTGAATAACTATTTGATGGTTCTCTCATAGAGTGAAAAAAGACATTCTATATCCTAATGTAGATTTTAAAAAATTGCTTAACATTAAGAATATTTTCTTAATAATAGACGATTCTCTTTAACTTATCTTTAGGAAAACTAGAATCCGTCAAACTTGAAGGAAATTTCACTATATATTTTCTACGCGTTAACCTAAGTAACAGTCATAACGCCAGAAAACTTGAGATCAATCAACCTAGATTTTAAGCGAATCTGACAAATTCAAATTGATTTTTTACTGCATAAGTCACTTATTTCCAACTGGCAAATTATTTACGTGTATTTGATATTCGTCACAGTTCTTCAATCAACAGGCCGGGAAGTTTTGGTCGTATGTTCAAAAGCCTAAGCCTGGTGCTCCAAAGGCAGCCACTTCTGTATCATTATAAGTCTATAAAATTGATATGATGTTTCATTCTAAAGAGAAGGCTGTAAAATGTGCAAATTATACAACTTTATTTAATACTTTTATTTTTCCCCGGTTGAAAACTGCAGTGGCTGTATTTGATTCATTGCCACCTCTCGTATCATCAAGCTACTTCACGATTTACTGAGCTTAGCTATTACTGCACTCACTTATTTTGGCCACTCATTAAATGACCTGAGACTAACAGACTCCCTTTGTGTTACTTTGAAAATGTAGTTCCTCGTTGGACTGGTTGGTACCGTTCTCGGCTAGCACTCTGCAGGGCCCGCGTTCGAATCTCGGCCGGCCAATGAAGATTAGAGGCGTTTATTTCTGGTGATAGAAATTCATTTCTCGGTATTATGTGGTTCGATTCCACAATAAGTTGTAGGTCCCGTTGTTAGTAACCAATTGGTTCTTAGCCACGTAAAATGAGTCTAGTTCTTCGCCAGCCCTAGGAGGGCTGTTAATCAGCTCAGTGGTCTGGTTAAACTAAGGTATACTTAACTTAACTTTGATAATGTATCATAAAAAGCCCATACAACTTATGTAATGCCTATGGTACTATTACCCTAGCTTTCAGATTTTCTTTTTTATATTGTTATCCTGCCTAGGTGCAAAGAGCATACTGAGAATTTCTAAGGATTTTTTCTGAAGCGATGTTTGTTTCCCTACCAGTAACAACAGAGATTTTATTAAAGTTGAAAGGACCCCTTTTTGATCATCTTGCATACCATCAATTTACTAGACAACTCTGAGCTATCTTAATAAATGCATTTTTAACAAGTGTGGTGCTCTTTTATACAGCATCCATCACCTGTATTCTGGTGGGGACAAAAATCCCATTTCCCAGTCAAATAAAGGTCCTTGATTCTTTCTTTATACAGCATCCATCACCTGTATTCTGTTGGGGAGACAAAAGTCCCATTTCCCAGTCAAATAAAGGTCTTTGATTCTTTCTTGTTAAGTAATGGAATAGTATTTTTGATACCCGCTTCAATGCAAGTACATAGTACCATGCTAGAGTTTATTTAGATAATTTTATTTCTAACTTGTAATTCAATCAATTTTTTAAAGTGGATTAATTTTGGCTGTAGTATTCCACCTGCTCTGATTGCCGCTAATCACGCAAGAGCATTCCCTCCTACGATGCCTACTTTAAGTCAAGCCAATAACTAGACTCATTATCCAGCAAGAATGCGAGCACATTAGACGTGAACGTAACAACAAACACAACTAACTCCAAGTGAAATCATACTTACAAAGAGCGTCTTGGGCATTATAGAGGCCGTGCTGATGGAGCAGAGGCAGGAGAACACCAGGAGAGACGTCGTGATCAGGCAGGTGGCTGCTATGATCAGCACCAGGAGCTCTGGCTGCAAGTAGTCCGCCTGCTGCGTCCACGTGATATAGTGGCCTATGATGCCACAGATCACGCAGCCCAGAATCTTTTTAAGAACGATGAGGGAATATCCAGTTACTCAACTGTCGTCTTGATTAGTTTAGCAGCTATAGGACTGGATTTATCGCGGCCCAAAATATTATTGAGAAATGATCAACTGTCGTCTTGATTAGTTTAGCAACATTCAGTTACTCAGTTGTTCCTTGATTAGGTTAGCGATTACAGGACAGGATTCATTGTCAAATCTCATTCACAGCTGTTTGGATTAGGTTCTTAATCGTGAGAATACCCAGTATCAACTGACTTTTTCAATGTCTTTTAAAAAAGCAAGGGCAAGGAACCGAATTATAAAATTCAAGCCAAGAGCTAGGGCTTATACCCATTATAAATTGACTTAATTGAATTTTTCAATGTTTTTAAAAAAGCATGACATTGGAATATAAAATTTAGGCCAAAGGCCAAGCGCTGGGTCATTCAGCGTTGGAAAATAATGATGAAACAATTGTTAGTAAAGGGTGGAAAGTAAGATAGAACAAAGAGATTATGAACGGAGTTATAGTAAAAGGAATGAAAGGGGTTGCAGCTACAGGTCGAAGGGACGCTGAAAAGAACCTAAAGTAATGCCTGCAGTGCACCGTGTGAGGTAAACTGACAGCACTACCCCGCTACGACATTAAAAGCAAGGGGCATGGGGGACGAGCAACCCAATATACCTTTTTATCGAAGCCGGATGAATACAAGATTTAACCTATCAATTATGATGATACCTGTTACCAATTTAACTGAATGATATTGGTAATATTGAAGCCGAATCAAACTTTGAATGATTTTTGTAGTCAAATTTATTTGAAGCATAAGATTATATTTTCATTTGCCTAAATTAGTTTGGCAAAAGCAATCGCATGGCTATATCTAATATCAGAGTGCCTTTACATTTTTTGTAAAAAACTACATTCTTTAAAGATTTTGAAATTTAAGGGAATTGCTTTAAAAAATTAAGTTTGTCTATAAAGAACTGAATTCGTCTTGCAGTTATATTAAATGGACTAAATACATAGTTTTAGATGAGTAAACACTGAGAGAGAGAGAGAGAGAGAGAGAGAGAGAGAGAGAGAGAGAGAGAGAGAGAGAGAAAAGGGTCTTGCAATTATTATATAGAATAAACTGAACAGTTATAAATAAGCAAACACTTAGAGAGAGAGAGAGGGATCTTGCTATTATATAGAATAAATTAAATAAATAATTTCAAATAAGTAAAAGCTTAGAGAGAGAGAGAGAGAGGGTCTTGCAGTTATATAGAATAAATTAAATAAATAATTTTAAATAGGTAAAAGCTGAGAGAGAGAGAGAGAGAGAGAGAGAGAGAGAGAGAGAGAGAGAGAGAGAGAGAGAGAGAGAGAGAGAGAGAGAGAGAGAGAGACTTACAATTTGCAGAATCTTGAGGATCCCAGGGAACGTCTTCAGATACCCAACGTTGATCAAGACGGCTGAAGTAGTGGATGACGACACCATCCGGTGAACTGTGACCTCATTTGCCATGTTTGACCTTTTCGCTGATTACAGAAATTAAAAAAAAACAAACTTAAAAAACAAAAAATTAGAACTGTTAAGAAACATTAAAAATTTCAAATACATGCATACAGAAACTGAATTAAAAGGAAAAAAATATTCTTAACAAGAAACAATTAAAAAGTCTAAATAAAGGTACAGAGATTAATATCATATAAAACAAAGTATAGGAACTGAATTAAAACTCAATTGTTAAATATAAAAACACCAAGTGGCAGTTCTGAAAAATCCGGAACTCTTTACTTCCTTTTTGTGATTCCTAAACTAGTTAATATGTCTCTTGTAAAAGACTGACATAGCACGATTTGAGCAACCGAGCCTACGCCCAGTAACATATGAGACTATTATATATTTTCAACAGTAAGCCAAAGGCCTTATTGGGTGCTCATGCCGTCAAAAATGACGATAATATAAAGAAGGGTCTAGATGGCAAGTACCGACCATTGGGACGAGAGATACCGTCACAGGCCTCGAAATGCCTTCATTCTTTAGACCTAAATTCGAGCCGGTAATGAAACACGTTGGCTCCGGGCTGGACAACGCTAAGTCTAAATGTGGAGTATGTTTCCATAGTCTCTGTGTTACACACACGAAATATATGGATACATATTGCATTTTAAATATGATTTTTCAAAACGGTAATCATTCACATGGAACAAACTAAAAATTACGCAACATGAGAGTACTGATAAAATTATTGACATCCGCCTAGGAATATAAATACGCAATATCCATTTACGTCAAAAGAGATATATAAATGTTTACATATTTTAAGCATTGTTTGCGAAGATCCTGATAACGAAATGATGCAACAGACAATTTTCTGTTAAGAAATAACCGAGACGTGAGGTGGTGGTTGTACAAAAGCAAGGTTTGAAGAGGAAACGGTTGGTCATCATTTGTTAGTCATCCGCACACCCACTCTTTCCCTTCATATGTTCTATTGATTTTTTTTTGTTGTTCTTTTTCTTCTACTTTTTTACTCTAAGACACACACCCACATATGTATATGTATATGTATATGTATATGTATATGTATAGACAGATAGACAGCTAATGTAAAATCTCTACTATTTGGCACCAATCCTCTTAAGCTGTCTAATTAAGATGAAACAGGAGTGCCGTAGAATTATCCCAAAATAAGGAGATGCTTTTTCAACCCTAAAAGGGGCCCCTGGCAGTTTTTCATCGCTCCCCATGCCCTGTCAACGTATCTGGGGGATGATGTATGGGAGGGATATACTGGGCGGGAGAGTGGGAGGGTTAAGAATCACCTGCCTTCAAATGCCAAGACACCCACGAACAGAAATGATATTTGGATTTAAGTGTGTGTGTGTGTGTGTGTGTGTGTGTGTGTGTGTGTGTGTGTGTTCCCTCTCTCTCTCTCTCTCTCTCTCTTTATCTTATATATATATATATATATATATATATATATATATATATATATACATATAATGTATATAAGTATATAATATAGATATAGATATAGATATATTTCTTGCAGTGATCTACTGTAAGTCCTTAGACTCAACCAGGTAGCCTCACGCCCACCAGGATTAAACCAGTCATCGCAGTTGTCGAGTTTGGATTTTTGTTTTCAGTCTTAACACCAATCATTTGCATTAGGCCTATATTTGTAGTTATTACTGTGATTATTGCTGTGCAACAATCATTATCGTCACTGTCATTGCCATTATCAAATCAGAAACAACGAGCATGAACAACAAACACAGTGTTCCACTTGGCTGCTTCTAAGAACGATGTTTTCCTCGAGCACTCGTCCTCTCTCTCTCTCTCTCTCTCTCTCTCTCCTGACTCACCCACACAAGTCACAGTTATTAATACATCTACACTCCGCCCGAGACACTTTTTGTGTTGAGGTTTTATAAACATTTGGTCTAGTTTTCTGTTTACGTTGGGGCCTTAAAAATGCTGAGCTACACATTCTTGGATGTTATGTTAGCTTTTCTTCTTTGCAAATAATTAATTTCAATAAAACCAAGTTCGTATCTTAATAGGGTCATGTGCTTTATTTGTTTTCGGTACAGCATGCACTGATACTAACAATCGTGTCAAAAAGTTATAGTTTGTTTCACACCGTCTTAAAATAGTTCTCAGTAGATAGTTTACAACACAAGCCGTTCGTTCACCTCCAAAATACCATAAAAAAACTGTTTACATCTCACCGCTTACCTGTCAGAAACTCTAAGAAAACAGCGTAGACCAAGTGGCGGAATTAGATATAATGAATGCCTGCTGTCACTTTTTTTTGAGGGGGCTCAAAGCCCCTTCCCCCTCCCACATTCACAAAACAGTGACAGGTGGTTTATAAAAGCCCTTCCCTCACTGAAAGAAGCTCTAGTCTGTGTGGCACCAGACCCTGGCACCTTCCGGTGTAGCTGGTGCAGTGTATGCTATAAAAGACGTGTTTTTTAATTGTTTTGTAAATATCTCCCTTCGATACAGATTACGGTAGGGTCATTTCGCTATGCCGCGAAGGACCTGTATTAGAAGCATTTCACACCGAGGGCTATCGGATAGCTCAATGCTTTTGTGTTCAATAAACCAGTTATCTCTGTGCGCGATATCAACATCTGGCAGACAGGCTGCCGCCTATCCCAGTCACAGTAGTTGACTGACTTGCCTGACCCAAATAGGTTTTTGGCTTGATGCCTGGAAGTGAAATGGGCGTGGTCCCATCTCCCTCACTACGTTGCTGGGTTGCCCTATGCGAGGAAATGAAAGATAAAGCTGTAAAAGGAAGAAGGGGAAGAAATGCGCGAGTGAGATCGCCTACATCCGGGAGAAATATCATCTAAGAAAAAAGTTATGATACTAATGACTGAAGAGTCTCACAGTTTGTCCCTTATGGCCGTTGTATTGCTTTGGGTATTATATAATAATAATAATAATAATAATAATAATAATAATAATAATAATAATAATAATGCTAATAATATAATAATAATAATATCAGGGAATCTCTCTTGCAAAAGTGGCTTCTGCAATCGACTATCTGGCATTGTGTCAACTCCCTAAATAAGCGCCGATGATGATCTAAATAATAGGTAATGCCATTACTGAAAATGCTAGTAAACAGAAATATTTATTTACAAATTCCTTAGGCCCATGTACGTTGAAATCACGTTGCTGCGCTATCGTTGTCTGAAACGGTACAAAAGGTAGAAAAAACCTGTTCTTAAACTACAGACTTCGAAAATGGATTCTTCTATATTACTAGATGTCAGACATTCTCAACCACGTGTTTACAGACGATATAAAAAAAAATTTTTATAACAATTTTTGTCATACAACATCTACAAGAAAGATACATTATTCTGAGCAACATGTTGCCTCCATACACTGCAGTAGGCCTATGTTACACTTCACTAAAAACTTCGCCTTCAAAGAAAACTGAACGACATATTAGTGAAAGATGAAATTCGCTCAAAATCCTTTTAAATTGCTGTGAATTTTCTTTAGGAAATGAAAATTCTAATAAAAATTAGGATCTTCTACCATTATCTAAAAGTAGGCAGTGGCTATGAAGCACCTCCAGCAACGACCAGAAGAGAGAGAGAGAGAGAGAGAGGAGAGAGAGAGAACGAGATTGCAGGGAGTTCTTGTTATATTAAAACATCAGTAAATTGTTCTATGTAATAGAGAGAGAGAGAGAGAGAGAGAGAGAGAGAGAGAGAGAGAGAGAGAGAGAGTCAACCCAACTAAAGGCTAAGTCTTTCATCGCAACCTTTTCGTTCTTCCAACCTCCTCTTCGTTCTTCGCTAAACGTGCCAGGCGGACAAGAAACCTCTTTGTATAAAACTGATATAAACAACCCTCCATCGTCACAATAAACACGTTCCTTCAGTAGCATCACTTCAATTGTCTTATACCGCGTAAGGATTTCTTTTTTAACCTTAACGCGGTATATCTTGCTTGTAACTTCAAGAAATGTAAGTGATAGTTAACTAATAAAAACGACAATAAATGATCTCCTTGGGAATGATTCTGTTGTTAACAGAAGAAGAGTGTGACTGGGCTAAACAAGTAAGAAAGGCGTACGAGAAAGGAGGTCAGAAAGAGAGGGCGATAAATGGAGAGCAAGAATGGTGGAGGAAAAAGTGTGAATAGCACTGCATTTTGAAGAGCTATTCTCATTAAAAGAGTTAATCTGTTAGAGTGCTGTAATTTGTTTGAGAGAGAGAGAGAGAGAGAGAGAGAGAGAGAGAGAGAGAGAGAGAGAGAGAGAGAGAGAGAGAGAGAGAGGTTATGTCCACACCCAAATAAGGACTTGGTAAGTTCTCACGCAAACGAATTTCTCTCAGCGATATTGTTTATTAAACTAGTTTGGGTGGCCTTGATATTCAGTAATAGTAGTATAGGTAGCAATACTTAAAACTAATTCACATGATTAATCTAGTAGGGAGAGTACTGACAACCTTACTTGGTTCACCAAAGCGAACTTATCGTTCCTTTGCACAATTCACCCTGACCCTTTAGGTCAGAGTCTAACCTCAATGCTTTCTTAGGAACAGACAAGGCCACGGAAGCCTATAAGGACCTGCAAATATTAACCCCGCTGTCTCAAAACATCGCCAAGTTAAAGAAAATGAAAAATGGTCATATTGCCATAACCAAAACATAAAACTTACTCAGTACTGCCTTGCTAAAATACGCCCATGTTGGTCTAGAGACCAGGGAGAAGCATAGCAGTTATTGCATAACGAATACAAGTCTTGGGTAGGACTGGTTACACCCAGTTTTATAATTTCCTGTTTCCCCTGCATTCAAAAACTGTCGCTGACATCATATAACTATATCCTGTTCTGTAAAAAATGATGGCATGTTCTCGTTTAAGTCTGTGACAATAAACGTGATCCACTTCTCGTAGATCATCTGTTACGCAGATAATAAATTTATATATGGGTACAAGTGGTGTTTATGATGGACACTATGGTTCTAATGCGGTAGATTATTTAAGCATGAATGAATCGTTACCAGTGTTTTTTCCAAGTACAAACTAATAAACTTGTTTAGTAAATGCATATATTTCCGACGGTAACTGTAACATTGTGCATCTACTTTGGATTTAATTTGACATTCAGACCATATTTAGAGATTTTGAAATCAAACATTACAACATTTGCAATATCGCCTTGGGAGTTGAGATTCGCCTGTTCAAGTCTTCACTAACTGAAAGGGGTCGTTTGTGTGTCGTGAGAGCCTTGGTTGTCTGAGATCAGGAGAGGAAGAGAAAAGTTAGAGCGGGATGAAGGATGGAGAGAGAGCGAGGGAGAGAGCTTATTGGGAGAATGGGTGAAGGACGAACTTATAGTCGAATGTGAGAGGAAGCCAAGCCGAAGAGAAATACGGAAAGTGTAAACAAAGAATATTTTTAGTATGAGTGGCGGTGTAGCTCGCACATTTCAGCTGAAACGTCGGTACAAGAACCTGGGTCTAGTAGTTTTCATAAGCCATACCGCTCGTGATTCCAGCTCTCGTGTTGGCATAAAGCCAGTTTATTCTAAAGCGAACGCACGATACGTCTACCGCAGCGTGAAATATCCAGTGTCTGAGCCCTCTTGAATATGGTTTTGATCTCTTTTATCGACAAAACCGAAGTGGTAGTTTGTCGGCCTCTTTCAAAACTACTCATAACCTAGCAGATTTGCCCTTTGTTACCAGGTGTCCGTTAGGCAGGTTATGAGACGTAAAGATGGTAGCACAAGGAAGTTAGGAACTGATAATCGTGCTTGTCCGGACTTGCCCGGTTTTGCAGAAGTATAGGGAAGATAATCTTACAACTTTGAAGTACAGTGTTGCTCAGAGATGTAACAGTTATGGATTAATATTAACACTCCATAAAATTTGCTCTTAGGGATATCACATTAATCATTAGCAATACTTTCGTTATGTATTCCAATTATTATTATAAAGTTGCCGGTGTATAAGCACCATTTACAAGTATAAGGACAATTGTCGTTATCATTATGTACATCTGCGATCACTGATTAATAAGGCCGCTGGAATATCTGTACACCGCACATATAACTATATACGTAAATGTGCTTGGTGGATAGAATGGATAGTTTCCGTTTCCTGTATTTCTGTAGCCTTGTGACGTGATCAGGTACACAAAGTATATTTTTATAACAACTTCATGACTCGACAATTCTGCGCAGTCCTACACTGTACTTGTTACTGGTGTTACATAGCTACATCCAGACAAAATTCGAGTTCATAACGCTCTGTTACTATCCACGCTACGCAGTCCCAGATCTCGGGTCACGCCTGAAAGCCTCACACCCATGACCTTTATACTAGCAAAGGAAAGTTTCCCAAGGTGGCCTTGTAACATAACCCTGAGGTATGGTGGTTCATACATTTTATTAACTCTCTGTTCCTTGCCAAGGTACTCAATATACATCGCCTGTCTGAAACATGTTTTGATACAGACAAGTATCATGATATTATTTGAATTTCTCTCTGGTTCGCCTCCCATTAAAACAAAACAAAACATAAAAAACAGTAGCATCCACTGGAAATTCGTTACCTTCCAAGACCTAGCAGCAAAATCTATTAAGTACATTTCAAATACCCGTTTACATCCTCCAGTTTCTCCAAAGAAAGAAGCAGATGCTTCAGCGGCATAACCTGAGAGAGAGAGAGAGAGAGAGAGAGAGAGAGAGAGAGAGAGAGAGAGAGAGAAACTCGGTCGCAGTTCTTTAAGGCATACCAAAGCCATGATGTAACGGGGACAGAAAAATGCTGATTTTTCATAGGGCAAGTGTTGTTGGCAGCCATGGCAACAGGCATGAAATAAGTTCTTACTGATACATTATTAGTTACACTGACGAGCATATGACGTTACTTTTAGGGAGCTGACGCGATGCCTAAAATTAGAACGAACAATATTCTCCGGGTATGTAAATAGCTGTTTGAAGCAACGGCAGCAGTTATGTTCCAACATCGCCAAAACTACAAATAATTCACGTATGAAGTAAATAGCTTACGTTAATTTTCTAATATAAATATTCTCCAGTTAACTGTTCTTAATTATGGGAAGAAATAAGAGACAGCGCAAATCATAAATGATCCCAGTTGCACATCTCGAACTCCGCCGGGGTCCAGGTTGAACAACATTACCAATTCGGAAGCACTTCTTTAAGGTTTGCGCGTCATGAAATGTAAATTCTCGTTAATTTTCTTTGATTGGGTACATTAAAATAAAAATTCACCATGTGAAAAAATACCGAGAGTAAGTTAAAACTGGAAATGAGTACGTTGTGAATTTCTTTAACAACTCTAACGAACAGCCTTCTACCGTACGAATTGGCAACACTGTAGAACTCGGGGATTGGGGCGTCTCCTTCCTTCACTTTCTTTCCTTTATTCCAACTTAGAACAACAACGTTTGTTTACTTCACCCCAAGCGGATCTTCAGCAATTATTTTAAGAAACTGTAAATTACATGATTTATTATAACAACTGACCTGCATAGCCGCCAGAACTCACAACAACTGTGCGCTGGGCGCTGACTGAAGTCGAATAACTCATTGTAGCAGTTGTTGTTATGCCCACTGACCCTTGTTCACTGAATCACGGACACTGGCTTACTGAAGCTGAGAGCCTGAGACTGAGGCGAGACGAGGGTCTGGAGACTGGAGGAGAGAGAAAGAGGAAGAGAGTATGGACGCCTATAACCTCTCTCTCTCTCTCTCTCTCTCTCTCTCTCTCTCTCTCTCTCTCTCCAGTGGTGAGTCAGCGCATGTTGGCGATTGCACTCCACCAGATGTTTAATATAATTCTCATTTTTTACACATAATATGCATTCACTGTCGTAGAATGGTCCACAGAATGGGTGCATAAATGTGTAGGTATGGAATGTTCTTGTGTAAAAGCATGGCCATGTGCATATGACCATGAAAAATACAGCATCCATCGTTCATATGCAATAACTTCTCTAGCACTGACTACAACAGTAGAAAAAAAAATTGTATATTTCGGATACATTTTACATTTATGTGAAAAAAAAGTTACAGAAACGAATCTTCAGGGATTACATTACGCTAATGATTACTTTAGTTCATTAAAAAATGTTCTCAACCATCTGGCACACAAATGGAGACGACCTTAATACGCTTTCGACTTCGAGGTTGAACTGATTTTTTTTTTTTTAGTTTCCTGTAAAAAAAAAAATATTGAGATGGCTTTGTCTGTCTGTCCGGACTTTTTCTGTTCGCCCTCAGATCTTAAAACTACTGAGGCTAGAGGGCTGCAAATTGGTATGTTGCTCATACACCCTCCAGTCATCAAACATACCAAATTGCAGCCCTCTAGCCTCAGGAGTTTTTATCTTACTTAAGGTTAAAGTTACCCATGATCGTGCGTCTGGCACTGCTATAGGTGCCAACAACACAGTCCACCACCGGGCCGTGGCTGAGAGTTTCATGAGCTGCGGCTGAGAGTTTCATGGGCCATGGCTGAGGGTTTCATACAGCATTATGCACTGCATAGAACACTCGATTGCGCCGAAGAAACTTCGGCTCATTTTTTACTTGTTTCATAAGAGCAGGCACCTGTGGAAGGCACAAATATTCTAATCCGCTTTTTCTCGCACAGACCGACAAAAAGCAAGAGAAATAAATGAGCATCAACAATCAGTATTTCTAGCGTACCTGTCCATTCAAAAATAACGACAATATATAGGTAATAATTCTGGAGTTGCCCCATACTTATGATATATCGTGAATATTGTGTCGTTCTGTATTATTTTTTGCCAAGGAGCTACGACAGTTAAATGTGGAGTTAGTTGCCCGTGGAATGTGTGTTACACACAAGAAAATACAACGATACAAACTGCGCATTTTTCACATTTGAGAACCCAGTCAATAGCTTTACCCTTAGACCTTGACTTTACCAGTCAGCACCAGGTAGGCGATTATTTAAAATAAAAATGGAAACAGATAGTGGAATATTTTGTTATAACAGGAAAGACTGAAGTCCAAAAATAAATAATAAAAATAAATGAAGACTGGAGTATATGTTGCGAAAATCAGAAAAGCTGGTATACATATGCATAGGTATGTATGCTGAACACACATGCGACATATACAAGTATATCTATAAATAAATGTTTCCCAGTATATGCACAATAGCAGCGCGTAATTCTGACATTGCCTAAAGAAACATCATACGCACGTTTGTGTATGATTTTTGTACTTAATATCATTCAGTTATATTTGCGAATCTTCTTTATTGTACAACACATCGTGCAGACGTTAATACACATTATTATTATTATATTATTATTATTAGTAGTAGTAGTAGTAGTAGTAGTAGTAGTAGTAGTAAATATTGGCTTTATGATGGTCACTTCCATAGAGTACACAAATCTGGTACCTGAGAGTAGCATTTGTCACCTAAATGTTTTAAGAGCGCCTATGTCGGTTACTATCGTAAGTGTTTGCAGAAAACCAACCAATATGCACAGATGCAAAATAAATAATGTGTATTAAGATTGCTTGGTGGAAACTCTTCTTTTTGCACTTCAGGGTAATGCTTAATTAAAAACATTACATTGCTCAGTTTTTCCATACTGAAGGGTATAAGCAAATGAAAAATTTCTAACTCGCGTCAACTTGCAACAGGTCTCTCTCTCTCTCTCTCTCTCTCTCTCTCTCTCTCTCTCTCTCTCGTGTAATTTCATGTCTATAAGATTATAAGAAAAAGATTAAATATAGTTTACAATATTGCTGAATTTGGAGGACGCGTCCAAGCGTATCGTTAAAAAATGGTATCTGGCAACTCCGCTCCGGATAGGTGAACAACATTCAACAGCGCATAGACATCATTACTGTGTGCTGGAGTGCATGTTCGCGTTTGTTTGTTTCACACGACGACTCCTGATATACAGTATAAAATAACATGGCTTTCAATGTTTCTCTTGAATAAATGTAATCAGTGATCTCTTTTTGCTGTTGATAACTCAGACGCCAGCGTCAAAATCACGCGAGAGATGAGGCACTTGTTTAAGTTGCGTGGCTGAAGAGCTCAGGAGTCATGGTAATAGATACGCAAGGGTAGCCGGTACTTCTCATTTCCGGCCTGTTTAATTTCATCCGCGTGACGTCAACGGCAGTGCTTGCTCTGCTGAACTAGTGAACATTTTTTTCACATTGGTATTACAATACTACGAAATCTTAGCACGTGTCTACTCTTCTGACAAAATATGGAATTCATGCACAAGAAGAAACCTTAATCTAAATATACCTTGATAAAAATGGGGTTTAATACATAAAAGGAAGGCCTTGAACCTCACAGGTCTAAATACAGTCAAGAGCAACACTTTACCTTTCGGTTTTGTTTCTCGTTCTACTAATGGCAGTTATCAGTACGTATATTTCCACAACAAACTGTCAGCAACACTTGTTAAAGTTATAAGTTATTATTTTATTTGCCCACAACTTCAGACACTGGAATTACCTGTCCCTCCCGGCACCAGACTCTCCAGCGTATGGGTCTACTACCCAGGATGGTGGTGTAGTCTCTACCTCCCAAGCAGCCCGTAAAACCTCGAGGGAAGAATACTTTGGGTTATAAGCTTGACTGAATCCTTCCAAATTTAAAAGGAAGAATGTCTTCCTGGAATCTCAGCCAAGTGTTAGAAGGGACAACAAGTTTTCTTAAGATCACTTCTACTGTACTTAGTCACTGGTTTTTGAATTACAAAAGTTACACTGTAGCTTTTTGTGGAATAAAAATTAAATCAGATGGTCTAAGTTACACTGACATGTCATTTTATTGGAATTTTCAAGGGATGGGGTGAGGGTGCTATAACAACACCAAACCCTCCCCCAACACCCACTGCGACGCCCACGTACCTCCAACATTTACGGAAATGTAGGCTAGGTTATAATTTCACTAAAACCACCCCTAAGTGGATAGCCACTCCTGTCTCCCAAGAAAATAGTTTGGCGAATTCTCCATTAACTTGAAGATTTCACTTTCGGTAAAAATTGATAGAATTAGTTATGTTCGTTGTATTGCTGAAAACTACTGACAATGCAATATGTCGTTTTTATAGCTGACAAAGTTGAAATACATTTTGACAATTTTTCTAGAAATATATCAATGCACACATGCATAAACACACACACACACCTATATATACGTATATACTCGTATAACTGTGTCTGTCTGTCAGAGTATATATGTACGTATGTATGTATCCAGCACAGGGAAAATAAAACAGCCGTAAATACTGACCGGTTTCGACATTATATCGAAGACATAATCAGAGAACTGACACATAGCGACTGAAATTCACATTATTTATATTAGAAGGATAGTACAAATGAACATGCAGACCACTGGTAACCAAATTTGTTTGGGAAAGTGAGAAAGATGACATTAAAATTGATAGGGGAAGAAAAATGTGATTTAGACAAAGAAATGGATTTGTGGATCAAGTGTCTTGTGTGACAGATTTGCAATTAGTTCGAAAGTAAAGCGAAAGAAGTTGTACGTGGCACATTTGGCGTTGGGGAAAGCTTAAGGCAGAATCTGGATAGAGACACGGTGTGAACTGTAAAGGGTATTAAGAATGCATCGTTACAAGACAGGTTACTGAGAGCAATAGCTTTTTTATGATGGAAGTGAAGCGTGTGTCAGAGTACGCAGTCTTTGAAAAAGTAACTGGTTTGGTGCAAAAGTGGGTCTGAGACAGGAGTGTTATGTCTCTTTGACTGCTGAGAATGTTGTCTTGGGTGAAGTGATTATGAAGCAAGAACTCAGAGACAGGAATTGAATGTCGGTGCAAAGTTGTGGGATAAGAAAATGAGTCGTGAATAGGGTGTAACATGGTTGGTAGGAATGGAATAGAATATAGAATTTTGGCCCAAGGCCAAGCGCTGTACCTATGAGGGCATTCAGCGCCGAAAGGGAAATTGGTAGTCGAAAGGTTTGAAAGGTGTAACAAGAGGAAAACCTCGCAGTTGCACTATAGAACAATTGTAAGGAGAGAGTAAAAAGTAAGATGGAAGAAAGAGAATGTGAACAGAGGTACAATAAAAGGAATGAAAGCGGCTGCAGCTAAGGGCCGAAGGGACGCTGCAAGGAACCTTAAGTAATGCCTGCAGCGCGCCGCAAGAGGTCACTGTCAGCACTAACTTCCTACGGGCAGCATGGTTGGTGTTTGGAAATGAGATTGTGCTAATTATGGATATTGCAAAAAAGCTCCAGACACTATGGCAATGGGGTCTGAAAGAGAAGAAAGTTGAGAGCAAATTTAACCAATAATTAGGTTGTGAGGGTAAACGGAAACCAGGCAGGACCAATGAAAGTTAATACTGAGGGTGTAAGAAGGGAAGCAGTTGATTTCTTTAATTATTTGGGTGCACATGGAATGGATGGTGGTAGAAAGAGAGAAGAGGTGAATCACAGAATAGGTGAAGCAAGAACGTAATGCCTATGAGCAAAAGAGGCTGAAGCTGGCGAGATGAAATGTTTGCACTGGATGTGATAAAAAAAAAAAAAGTTAAAGAACTTAAAAGGTGAGAAATGTGGAGACGTACTGACGAAATAGTAAAATATTCACACAGGTGAAAGAATGAACCAGAGTATTCAACGGTGGCTCCGAGGACTACATGATGAAAGGTGGACCACTCGGAAGTGTTCTGGGGAAGGAAGAGGGCAAGACCTAGAAAGGGTTGGACAGATGGCACGAATAAATAAGGTATATACTGGAAAGGCTGGGCCATAGTATTCATGAGAGCTTGTAAGAGTGTGAGAGAGGTGCGAAATAATGAGCAGGAAGACAAGTACTGCTGCTTTATTAATGTTGTTGTTGTTTCAGATTTAGCTGGCGTTGTGCCAGCACGGGCTCTTGCTCCTAGAGCAGCCCGTAACTCTATGTTGATGAGTCTGTGAGATGGGCAGGTTATATGAAAACCTTATTATGATGCATGAAAGTGATTTTGGTGGGGGTGGTCTATTGATGTTGTTTTAGATTTAGCTGGCCTTGTGCCAGCACGGGCTCTTGCTTCTAGAGCAGCCCGTAATGTCTATTGATGAAGCGAGCTGCTTATAAAGCGGGATGAGGACATCTGCGTACTTTGCAGAGACCGCCGGTACAAAGATTTACAGGTGACCTGAGGTCAAACTAATTCTTTACAAAAACAGGACAGGTTCATACAGAAACATAGTGATCAATAACGTCTGACGCATATCATAAATAATTCGTTACTTGTACATAAAGCATGATTGTTTAGAAAGACAATAAATACACAATTTACAATTATGGTGATAAATATATATTCTGATCGACCCCTAGGCCGATGTGAGGGCACCGCAGAAAACGGGATGTTCTCTATAGAGAACGCGTTGAGCGGGGACTTTACAAGAGAATTTTGAATGATACAATGTGTGTAATGAGTTCTGCACGCTTCATATGCCTGCACGGAAGATGCAAGAGTAGGTATACAAAGCGATTTAAGTTGTGGAAGTTAAAATATGACTGGGGCAGTGACTGGTGTGTTAGCCTTTTCCTTGGGTTAACCACTCGTCGTGTGTCTGTGTGTATAATAATTTTACTTGTAACTGCTGTACATTCAGAGGCTGCCATTCATTTAAGACAATTAACTAAGACTATACACATCAACTCTAGCCTTAGCCTAAGTTAATAAAAGTATACGAAATCATAATCTTTGGCCAATTCTTAGACGTAGCATTTCCTTAGCCTAAGTTAAAAAAAAAAAAAAGTATACGAAATCATAATCTTAGGCCTGTTCTTAGACGTAGCATTTAAAGCCGAAGACTGACGAGTCTTCATCCTGAAGTAAGGTTGGGGAATCGCAAGCCTGACTCCTGCGGTTTCTTTAACACTTCTTATTGTTTATAGTAGCTGGATACATTGTTAGAGCAAGCATCTTACTACTAGTTGGGCCCCTTCCATAATTATTCCCTTCTAAAACTGGTCCTTAACTGTGTTTCTTTCCAGTCTAGAATCACCTCTGCGCTATGATCGGTTTCCTGCGATACAAAAGTTTATTTAAGACAACAGCCTTGTGCCAAACAGCATGCAGTCCTTAGCCTACACCTAGACTATTCTGCACTCGTCCATAACTTAAATGTTACCCAGCACAGTTGACCTTGCATTACATTCATAAGTGGCATTTAACTTAAATTTTGACATTTTCATAAAACTCATGGAAGAATATCGCACACCTCTTGCGGATGGTGATACAGTTGCAACCAACATTGCTCAACATGGTGTAACTTACATAACATTACCATAACAATTCTTAGTAATTTGCTGTTACATCAAAAATACAAAAGAACACTATTTTAAGTGTTATGGCAACACGTACCTTATCAACTAATACAAGCGCATGTCTTTTACAAGGGAGAAACACTGCATTTCAAATGCAAAACGACGGGATCGAGCTGTAACATACCTTTCCAGTCTCGCGTCGTCGTACACGTCTCGAACAGTGCGATTTGTATTTGCGCAACTACGCAATTACGTATGCACTCTTGATGATCATAGACAACTTCAACTGCAAGTCTTGATAAAATGAAAACAATTCGCTTTTCCAGCACATCAGTTACGAGGACATTAACATTAATTTTAATGAGGGATTTCCATAATTACACATGTGTGCGTATGTACTTGCGCGCCGAGGAATCAAATTATTCAACATAATTTGCTGAAATGACAGTTCCACACATTTACCAGGTGGTGTTTAGTTGTGTCAAAATAAAATGAAAAAATTATTGTAAAATAGTTATGATCGTAAAAATTCTGGTCCATTTCTTGGCTACGGGAAAAAATAATTTTGTATTCGTCACAGAAGAAGGTACTTAAATATTCGTCTATTCTGGACATATGTTTATTGTTATGATCATCATATCTGGAAAAACATCTCGAACAGTCGATAATGTTTCCTAGTGGCATTGTGACGCCCTGTATTCTGTTCACTTTTTCTTGAAATCTCCGGCCCAAATGCCAGGATAAACTAACCTATGTGTGTGTGAGATGGTGCGCACATATGTCCCAAATGTTTATTCATATCATGAAGAAGGTTTTCTTTATATTGTGTATACATACACACATAGACAAAGTAACTCACCTAAACCCATATAGCTTTATGAATAATGTGATTTACGCACACACCCCGTGTTTGACATTTTTAATAAAGGGTCTCAAAAAAGGATAAAAAAAAAATGCCAAAAATGATACAGGAATCGTCTCTGGATAAACCTCTGATTTGCTGGCTAAATAGCTGCAAAGTTAGTAAAGGATGTTAGCTTGACGTTTGCGAGGTAAGTCGTATCTGAAAATTCTTTCACTTTGCAGCTTGGAGCGTTTTAACATTTGTAAAAATTGAATTAACTTTTAATATTGTGTTAATTAATAATTAACCCCTTCCATGCGTGAAATATTGCGTTATAATACTCAGTGTTCATATGTTTGCTGGTTAGATGTCCTCTGAATCTCGAGAGGTTTTGACGTCCTCTGAACATCTAGTGTTGACATGTACATTGGCTGATCGCCCGACAAACACAACAATCTGATCCGCGAAAAATAGGTAGGGAAGCGACTGACTGATGATTTTATGCCTCTCGGATAACGAGTTAGTATAGTAAATTGAAAAAAAATTACCAATAACTTGTGCCCTCATTGACAATTGAAATTCCTTGAATCTATTCAGTAAGCATTTTTTAGCCTCTGCTATTCTTAGGTATATTGTTGGTAGGCCTATTGCCATGGTTTTGCTTGTAATTATTGTAATTATATGTGTGGTTATTGTAGCGTTCTGTGCTGATTTTTGACTAATGTTCTTTAATTTGGATGTCTAGAGTACACTATGGGTGAGACCTGACCTGTCGAGTAGGCTTAGGCCAGCTTGACCTGGCCTGTTGATTTATGTATATCTTTGCGTAACCAGACCACTGAGCTGATTAACAGCTCTCCTAAGGCTGGCCCGAAGGATTAGACTTATTTTACATGGCTATGAACCAATTGATTACCTAGCAACGGGACCCACAGCTTATTGTGGAATCCGAACCACATTATAGCGAGAAATTAATTAAATTCCTTCTAATTCTTCATTGCGGCCGGAGACTCGAACTCAGGGCCTAACGAGTGGTAGGCGACAACTCTACGGGCTCGCCCAACGAGAAACCAACCTAACCTGTTGTGTGTGTGTGTGTGAAACCCGTCAGGAGGTAATGCCATCAGTGCACCTCACTCGGTGCACTGTAGGCATCACTTGAGGTTCTTGGCAGCATCCCTTCGGCCCCTAGGGCCCAGGTGCAACCCCTGTCATTCCTTTTTTCTGTACCTCCATTCATATTTTCTTTCTTCCATCTTACTTTCCACCCTCTCTGACAGTTGATTCATAAGTACAACTGCAAGGTTTACCCCAGTTACACCTATCAGGATAACTCTGCACGGACTGCCATGTTGTTGTTATGGAATGGTTCCGCATGCGCAAGTCATGAGGGAGCCATATGTTCAAAAAGGGATTGGTTAAGGAAACCTGTTAAAAAGGAGCTATACTGACCTAACGTACCCCACCAAAACCTCCCCTATAACATTGCGCATGCTCAATTGTATTCCAGGATGGCCAGCGTACAAAAACATATCAATTCCGATGTTAATTACAGGTTAATTACAGTCGACCGCCAAAAAGTAACAGTAAATTGTTAATAAGGAACCAAAATACTACAGGAAAAGTAAATTTCCAAGGTAATATCCGATGCGGTGCAACCCCATAGTTCTACCCAAACTTTTTTGACTGTCAATTTCTGTTTAAGCTTTGAGTGACCTCATAGGTCCAAGCACTTGGCCCTTGGGCCTAAATTCTGCATTATGTTTTATTCTGTGTTTAGTACCGGTTCATTGGGGATGAACAAACAGTAAGTGATACCTCGATCTTATGTACTTTGAGTCGTGGTAATTCACAGACACAAACTTTTCATTTGAACATAACTAATTGGCATGTGCAATTTTTTCACAGACTCAACATTTGTGAAATCCTCGAGAAACACTGCAGAGGTGTTTATGTTTAATTTTTGAAGTAATTTATAAGTTTTCATGCTTCTATGTGTAAAGTCTGTATGAAAAAGGTAGTATTTTTATTTTTGTACATGCATAAACATGATACAAAGGTAATTACGGCAAGTGCAATTAGTGTACTTTTACAAGATGCGATAACCATTTGCAAAGTTACTGCATTTTTCAAAGATGATACCCCTGCAGCAAGTGTTTTATTTAATTTTTTAATTATTTTATAAGTTTTCATGCTTTTAAGTGTAAAATCGGTGTGGAAAATTTGTATTAGTTATATTTTTGTACATAAATATGGTACAAAGGCAGTATAGTCACTGTATATACAATGCCTATATGTATTTCTCTCTCTCTCTCTCTCTCTCTCTCTCTCTCTCTCTCTCTCTCTCTCTCTCTCTCTCTCTCTCTCTCTCATTCTTAGCACACACATATTTTTACAGCTTTTATTTCTCTGTACATCTTTACCTGTGCAATACATAATTTTAAATAAATTGAATTTTACTTATATTTTCCACGAACATTATGTGTATGTTTTCTTTATTGTATTGAATTGTACCTTCATTATGACTGTGACTTATGAAGTTTACCTAGTGATGCAGAGAAAATGTCTTTTACTCTGTGAGTGAAAAAGAAAATGGCATCCCATGAATTAGGGGTAACATGAGCATACATACGTACCGACTGTAAATGCGCTAGTGTGGCAAATACAGTGCCCATTACAATACTGTACTCTATTTTTAAGTCAACTATTTATTTCTTTTTTTAAGGTTAATGTATTAAGCTAACTTTTAAGTGTAATTACATTAACATTAATTTCATTTCAAAGTTAGCGTAATACTTTGGGAGCATGATTAGGGTCATATTTAGTGTTTAAATTCTAGAAATAAGCATTTATTAGCATTTTTATTGACCGTACCAAACTTAGGCAAATCCTCGCCCTATGCGAGGGGTTCTGGAACCTAACCTTGTGTAAGTTTGAGGTATTACTGTAAACAAAAGACAGTAAATATCATAAACATAAACAATAAACAGAAACATAGATTAAAATATAAAAGGCGGTAAATATTCTGGTAGGCGATGGGCAGGAACCTAGCAGCTTTAGGCTAGTAGCCTAGTCTTCAGTTTTACCTTAGGCTATATACTACATTTTTGGTGGATCACAGAGGGGAGGCTTCTGGGGGGTTTAGTTGGTTTGGTGGCTTCAGCCTTTTAGCTAATCAAACCTAGAGCACTGTAAATTAAAGTAGGTAAAACTGAAGACTAGCCACAGCCTAGTTTCTGCCAGTCAGCCACCTTAATGTTTACTACTTTATGCTTATGTTTTTGTTTATGTTTATGCCTTTTGTTAATGTTTGTGATATTTGTTTATGCTTTTATGTTCATTCCCAAGGGGGCTGGTACTAAACATGGGTCTGTTTTGCACATAAACTGATATCCTACTTACCAATCCCGAGGGGCATGGTAGTAGTCTTCAGTTTTGCCTTAAAATAAGTAATGAGGTTGTGGCCTAAGCAACCTAGGGTGTTGGGTCCTTACCTGGCTGGTGGCTTCCTCCCTGGATAATCTTAGACTTCATTTTAACCTAACCTAACTTTACCTCATATTTAATCTCGCCTATAGAGCAGGCTTACTTGAAAATGGGTGCATAGCCTTCCTTGAACTCCCCCTCATCTTGCTCAGAAAGTGTTCAGAGGATAGGCTACATTGTAATCAAACATACTTTACATAGGCCACAGCTTCGTGTTTGATGGGAGGATTTTGTCCTTTCTGGATCTCCCACTTTATCATACCCAAAAGTAATTGCTTTTCTTGAGTTTTGGATGTTGGAGAAGGATAGTCTGATGATCTTGGATATTTTAAGTTGCCAACAGCCTGTCATCATTTTAGACAGAAAAAATGCAATTAAAAAAGAGCTGTATGAAAACTTATATACCTTTTAATGTGACCTAGGGAGCACATCTAACTTGACTTATTGCATCCATTATCACCGCCTCTTCCACATAGGTCTGTTGCTACCTGAGTAGCAAATAGGAATGTCCTGCCTTGTAATATTAACCAATATTTGTGATAGACTTTTAAGTCTAGACCTAGTATGGTATAGGCTGATCATATTCAGATATTAATTTACTGGTGTGATTCAGGGTGGCATTCTGTCTCCTCTGTTGTTTTTATTGGGCATAAATTACGTTATGTGAAAGGTTAAAAGATAAATGGATATGGGTATACTCTGGGGAGAAATTGGGAAACTTCTTGACATTAGATTATGTTGATGATATAGCTTTGATCTGCAAGGGACCAGAAAGGATGCAGAGAATGTTGGATTGTCTAGTGAGCGAAGGCTGAAAGGTTAGGCTCTTGACTTAATGTGCAATGGTTGCCTAGTGTATATGGCCATAATTATTTTTTGTAATTCCTGATTATCATCCATCATTCAGTGAATCATTTCTTGTGGCACCCACAGGGATGCATAGGGCCTTGATGAACTCACGGCACCACATTCTGTCCTGGGCTAACTCCTCGAGATCTCCCAACACTCATTTCCTGCTTCCCTCCTCATTGTCCTCAACCATGTCTGCTCTGGCCTGCCTCTACTTCTTCTGCCAAGGGCAACCCACCCTGGTGTATCTCGCACTATTCCCTGTCTTTTATACACATGGCCAGTTACTTCCAGCACAAGAACGTAACATACTCATCGACCGGCTGCACCCCCATTACTTCTCTAATTCTGCTATTTGATATCCTATCCATCCAATTAGTTCCTAATACTCTTCTGGGCAACTTATTATAAGAATTTATTATCCGAAGTCACTGTACTGTACCATGACTCATGCCCATAAATCAAAATACTCCTACTCATTGCCTTTCTTATAAATTTTGATATTTGTATGTACAGAAAAATTGCAATTATTCCAAATATTTTTAAGCAATCCTATTACCTGATGAGACTTTTTTTAATCTTACCATAAATTCTGTGATCAGAGAACCATCCTTATCTAAATAAGTACCTAAATATTTAAACTTACCCACTTGCTTTACAACCATGCCTTCAGTTAGACAATCCTGTGCATTTTCAATATTCATATTCATGATTTCAGTTTTTCCACTATTAATAACCAAACCAACCTTTCAACCTTCGCTCACTAGACAGTCCAACACTCTCTGCATCCTTTCTGGTCTCTTGCAGATCAAAGCTATATCATTAGCATAATCTAAGTCAAGAAGTTTCCCAATTTCTCCCCAGAGTATACCCATATCCGTTTCTCTTTTAACCTTTCACATAACGTAATTTACAGCCAATAAAAACAACAGAGGAGACAGAATGCCACCCTGAATTACACCAGACTTAACTTCAAATGGATCACTCAAACAACCATCAACCATCATTTTACAAGATGTGCCCTCATGCATGTTCATAATAACCCTCACAAACTTTCCGGTATTCCATAATGCCTCATCATTTTTCCCATAGTCCATCTTGAAATACTATCAAGGCCTTTTCAAAATCAACAAAGCAAAGACTTGATGGAGTTCTCATTTCATTAGCTTGCTGCATTAAATGCCTAACTATGAAGATCTGATCACTGCAAGCCTGTCCCTTTCCAAAACCAGCCTGTTCATCCCTCAGAGTACCATCAACCACTGGCTCCAACCTATTCAACAGTACTCTATTGAAAAATTTTCAAGGTCATGGATGACAAAGCAACTCCCCTCCAATTAATCACACCTACTCAGATGTCCCTTTTTTGGAACTTAAATGATCACACCATTCTTCCAACTTGATGGTATTATCCCTGTCACCTGTATCTCATTGAATAATATCTTCAAGACAAATACTAATATACTGTATCCTCCTCTACTTTAAACATTTCTGAGAATAACCCATTCTCTCTTGGTGCCTTATAATTCTTTAACTGTTGTATTGCCTTACCTACTATTTCCAGCCTGATCTCACCTTCATCAATATTTAAATCTTCCTGAGTAGGTGGTATATCCTCTTTTGGGGGACTGGTATATTAAGAACTGTCTCAAAATGTGCTTTCTGTCTATTTCTGATTTCAACATTTTTGCTTATCAGAAATATTTTTACCTGGGTGTTTCTTTCCACGGTTTAATATTCTGTAATTCCTAATGACTTCAGACAAAATTTCCACCTTGTACTGAACTTAATAAGGCAGATGCAAAGCAAGTGAAAATTATACGGTATTTTGTTTTTATTTCTATTTCCTTATGGTCAACTATATTCTTTTGGTCCAGGTGACTGCATGAGGCTGGTAGCTGGCAAGGATTTTCAGTAAAAGTTAATACAAAATTAAATCTCTTCCTACTGTATGTTAGTCATTAAGCTTCAGGCCTGCCAAGTTTATATAGGAAAATCCTTTTCAAATCAGGTTTTATCTTGTGATGTAAGCAAGTGCCATTTCCCTTTGTTTTTCGTGCTATTAAGGACAGGCAAAGAAATAGTAGTGTTCAGAGTGCCAGAAGGTGTGTAGAGGCAGTCCCTGGTTAATGGCGGGCGCGGTTAATGACGATCAGGTTTTATGGTGCTTGTCTAGCGATGAAAATCTGCAATTTTTGGTGCCGAAAATCGCCGATTTCCGCTTATCGGCGCCGATAACTGGGTATGGGGGCCAATACATACCTAACAGAGGTGCCGATAGCCGAAAATCAGCACTTTTCAGCGCCGATTTCAAATCACCGAAAAAGCCTGAAATCGCCGATTTTGGTTATAACGATTTTCGGTTATCATCACGCCCCAGAACAGAACCCCTGCCGATAACCAAGGACTGCCTGTATTGTATCTTTTAAATTGGGATCAATATAGGATAGGCTGGTAGAAGTCACTTGACTGCCTAGTTATGGAATTGTTCTTAACCATTGTTAATTTTCCTTTTTATAGCAGATTTGTTCTGTTTGCTTTGTCTTTTTACAGAAAATTTTTGAGTGTACTGGAAATGCCCCTAAATGGTGCATGTTGAATACTGTGCCCTTATCATGAAGTAATATCATCTGTTTATGACGAGATAGAAAGCATTTCAGCATGGTTGTTTCCATACCTGTTTCAGACCATGACAGTAATAAACTGTCATGCAGACCTTGCAAACATTGGCGATACAGATTGTTTTTCTGTTTTAAGCTATTTGTTCTTCACAAATACTGTACTACAGTATGGCGTGTATAGCTCAGCGGTTAGCTGTTACAATACTGTATATGGACAATATGGGACTACTACACTCGCATTAGTAGTCAGAGGAGTGCTATGCTTTTAACTATGGAGTGTCCCAGTGCTTGGCATGAAAGCCTAAATTTCATAAATCAGTCAGTCTTGATACTGCTTGTGCTAGAAGAGACAGTTGGGAAACATGTCCATTATAGAAACTGAGATGTTCTAGGTATTTTTCTTTCATAAAAATGGAAGGACATTTTTTTATTTGTACAA
Organism: Macrobrachium rosenbergii; assembly: GCF_040412425.1. NCBI lineage: Eukaryota > Metazoa > Arthropoda > Malacostraca > Decapoda > Palaemonidae > Macrobrachium > Macrobrachium rosenbergii. The sequence continues at coordinate 19,378,738 of NC_089782.1, forward strand.
GTATACTAGTGGAAGAATAAGCATTATTTAGGATGTTTACCTAATATGAAAGATAGCTTATATCCCCACAGCCATAGGTGAGGTAGCTTATATCCCCACAACGATAGGTGAGGTGGTATAAGCTATCTTCAGCAGCTGTCTTAACAGTAGTTAGATATCCAAGTAATGAATTTTATTTTGAAAAATTATATTTTTTGTACTATTTATTCTTAACTACTGTATAAGGTTTATATTCAGGCAAGTAGATTATTGTAAGTTTAGTCAATTTGTCTATTCCCTGACCTAGTCACCATGGTATGCAATTTATCTGACCAAAGTTCTTTCTTCCTCATAAGCAATAATTTTATATTTAAATATCTCTGTTCATGAGACTCCCATTGACTTTTGATTCAAAACGTGCTGGAGTTATACTTACTGCTATTGTCTAGTCTCTTTTGAAATCAAAGACTCAAGTACTGTACAGTGTTGCATTTTATAAAGTGACTAAGACATCTTTATTTTTTCAGAATGGTTTACCGACTGTTTTGAGGGTTATTCACACCGAAGAGTAAGCATGGAGGTAAGATATATTGTATATGGTATATTCTTAATTAGTAAATAGAAAAATTAGGTGATTATTGTACATTATCTCCAAGTCCCAGTTTGTGAGGTGCATGGGGTAGATATTTCAAGTTACATAATACACTTTGTAGCTAAATTAAATTTCCTAGGATCTAGGTAAGAAATTTTATGTCGAGATTGCCCTTAGAGAAATATCAGCTCTTATTATTAGTGGTGATAAGTCAAACCTGTTTTGAGGATTTGAATTGGTGACATGTGATTTGCCTTGCCAACTATATATCCATTCATTCACTCTACATATATCTGTGGTTTCCCCCATCTCCCTTCCCATCCAGCTGTGAGTAAATATTCAACTTCCACCCCAGAGGCAGTTAAGTAAAGTATGCATTACGAGATCTTAAGCAGAAAACATCATGGGGGAATAGATGATAAAGACAGCCTCCTCTTTGCGGTTTTGAGCTGCAGACGTATGATTTGCCAGACCAATACTATACAGTATTCATATCACAGAGGGAATAAAGCTGTAGAACCAGATATGCTACTGCACTCACTGCTGGTGCAGCAGGGAGTGAGTACAACCACAGATATGGGCATGATAGGCCAGGTATGATTCCAAAGTACAGTACTGTACATGCAGTAGCATATCTAATTCCTCTCCGTAGGGGGGTAGCGCCATCATTGCACCTCACGTGCGGTGCACTATAGGCTTAACTGAAGGTTCTTCGCAGCGTCCCTTCTGCCATTAGCTGCAACCCCTGTCATTCCTTTTACTGTACTTCTGTTCATATTCGTTCTTCCATCTCACTTTCCACCCTCTTCTAACAATTGTTTCACAGTGCAACTGTGAGGTTTTCCTCCAGTTAAACCTTTGCAACCTTTTACTCTCAATTTCCCTTAAAGCTCAGAATGACCTCACAGGTGCCAGTGCTTAGCCTTTGGCCAAAATTGTATGTTCTATATCTAGTTCCACACCCTTTATTCTGTCTGTCATTGAGTGGATGTACTGTTGTTCTGATGAATCATATTTATCCTGAAAATTTTAAGTACAGTAAACACGAAACAGCAATATAGAAGAGTTATCAGAACAAATTTTTTTTAGTTTTTTGTTTTTTCATCAAGAGCATGCCTTTTCTCATCTTCTCTTGTTTAGAAATATTAAAAAATCTTAACTCTCCTGTTACTGAGATTCAGTTTTACACAAAGCTAGTCACTGAGTTATAGTATTACATTATTCACTTTGCAGTTTGATGCTAAGAACTTGCACTTGGTGTACTGTTAACAAGTCTACAGCATGCATCTTCAGCTCACCCTGTTGTATCTCTGTCAGTTGTGTCATAACTTTCTATGTGCTATAGCCTTGAGCTTGTTTCATAAAATCACTTGATTTGCACACCCAACTGTTTGTCTAAACCCACCCTAAGCCAGTTTTCATCTGTGTCACCTCCTCGGACAACACTTTCCCAGGGCTACTATTCATCATAGTTTCCCTGTAACTCTTGCAGTGCCATTTTCACTGTATTTTTATCTTGATATCATATTCGTGCTGAAATTGGTGCTAGTTAAACAATAAATATTCCTCCAAATATGCAGAAAGGAATACAGGCAGTCCTGGTACGATGGTCCGGCCACGGCGTTCAAGGATTCTGACTCTTTTCAAATATATTCATCAATTATTTCCAGTTTCTGATGATGTTCGGGTTACAACACTTACGACGCCCCTCCGACGGAAGAAATATGGCTGTAAAATGGTAGAATAATCAAAATTTAAAGTTTTTTTTTATGAAAAACTCAATAAAAATGCAGTTTACATCGTTTTTAATACACCCGCAGCATTAAAAGTAAGGTTTTCTTAGGATTTTTGACGATTTTCGATGATTTTTCGGATTACGACGATTTTCGGCTTATGGCGCGGCATAGGAACGGAACCGTCGTAAACAGGGGACTGCCTGTATCTGAAAATGTTTTTATTCTTTTGAATGCCAGAGAAGATATTGGTACTGTAATTTTAGCAGATGTTAAAGAAAAACCAAAAGATTTGTGTAACGGAAAGAAATCGTTCCCGAGGTATTTTAGTATACAAGGAAGTTATCCTTACTGTGAAATGGCTTCAGTTAGATGATGACTGAGGATATGGGTAATTTTAGCTGATGTTAAGAAAATACCTCAAAAGATTTTTGTTGATGGAAAGAAATTGTTACCGAGATATTTTAGTATACAAGGAAGTTATCTTTACTGTGAAAAAGTTTCAGTTAGATGGTGACTGAAGGATATAGTAAGCATCTCAAATAATTACAGACTGAGAAATTGTGACACATTGGTTTATTATCATGTTGCACTATATCTACATATCATTAAACATTAGACTTCAGGTTTGATCTTTATTTTGTTATCAGCAGTCTTATATGTTTCTTCATGACAGGATAACGGTGCAGACATAGGTGAAGCTCTAGATGGTCTAGATGATTTCCTTCAAGATGAAAATCTCTTTCAAGACTTGGAAGATCTTGGAAAAGTACTTGATGAACTCAACGAGGCTGATGATGGTGGAGAATCGTCAGATGCTGGAGAATCTAGTGGAGCCTCAAAAAGGTAAATACCAGATTAAGAGATTCAGACAAATGTTAATTCAAATTGGAAATTATTTTTACAAATTACAGACATTTTGAATGGAGATTCCCCTGTTCACCGATATGAAACTGTGCCTCCATGTTTTTATTGATTGTCACGCAGAGCAGTGTTCTTCAGAAATGAAGATCTTAAGTAAATTTTTCTTCTTCCAAACTGAAGGTTTCCAGTAATTTTACCCTATAAATTCTCTCTCTCTTTCTCTCTCTCTCTCTCGATCAATCGATCGATCCCTTCCCCCTTTCTGTAAGCTGGTCAGCTTGATTACATTTCATGAAGATCCTTCCTGAAATGAGGTGTACTTATAAAGGCAGTACCTTGATAGTAAAGACAATTGCAGGTGATCAACAAACAGTAAACAGGTGACAGTGGTGGAAGTATATTATTCAGGTTCATTCAACATTTTCTTGCTACTACTGCCTGAAATCCCCCAGTCCCAAAGGTGGTTGCTGGAGAGAACAAGGCATGTAACAGAAGTAAGGAATCTGGTAGAGCTGTAGTGTTCTGCAAAGGTTAAAAAAAAAAAAATTGAGAGACATAGGATGATAGGTGACTATATGAGGGGACAGAGAGACCTCCATTGTCTGTAGTCACCAACTCACCCAATCCAGATTTTGCAAGTTTACGTCAAGGTTTGGGCTGGACCAGAATTCAATAGAAGACAGATTCAGTCATGAGAATGGTCATATGCTATTCATACAATTGGGTAGTCTGAAGGCACGAGTCATTCTAGGAGTTTGTGGTGAGGAAGATGATGACAGAAGTTTTCATTCTCCTTTCGGGCAACACCATAGCCTTCGAATATGTTGTCTTCTCCTCCCAACTAGTTTTGCTCATGATTGGTCTTTCTGAGACGTCTTTACTGAGTGTTGATCTTGTGGAAGATTTTTTATATGGACATCAGGACTGTGCATTTTTTGCTTTCCCAAGAAGACTCCAACACCAAAACTTGACTCTCTTTGGAGGGAATCTCTAAGATCTTCAAGAGGTAGTTACTGAGGTACAGCTTTGCTGTTACCTCTTGCCATCCTTGCAACTCGCTGTCATTTTCCCTTACCCTTGGAAAGAAGTGCTTGCCCTTAACCCTCCTTTGTTATGATATCCTTGTACTCTTCTTCCCTCCAGAGGGTTCAAGGAGTCTGCAACCTTCAGGTAAGTATGGGTAGTAGATTTCCTTGTATAGAAGAGAAGCCTTAATTCTCCTTTGTCTGCAAAGGATCACAGAAATATTTCAATGTCACCTAGCATACTGATGGTTCCTCTATATAAGTATCCTTGTCCCAGTCATGCATTCTTCCCTGAAGTTAGGGCCAGTTCGCAGATTATGTATCATGATTATTTTTGTTTTGCCTTTCCATGCCTGCAGCTACTACTCACTCATTCCCTTTTGTGAGGTATTAGAGGGAATCTTAGTCACCCTTACTGAAATCCCATGCTTGCTGTTGGAATCTCCAGTCTTTTTGCAGAGAGAGACGTTGATTTTGTTTGGTTTAGCACATGGGTTCTGAATCACACATATGCTTCAGAAGAAACTGAGGTTTTAGTTATGCAGGGCAGGATCCTGACTGACAGTCTTCCTTCACCCTTGTACAAGGGAATGCCTTAAGCTCCTGGACACCTTCCTAGCCTTTTGGAAGTTGCTTAATTATTGTGTAGCTTTTTCCAGCTCCTTTGGGACAAGCTTGCATCCTGCCTAAAGTAAATGGTTGGGTTTAGGTTAGGAAAGAGATGCTTTGGGTTTGGGTCTCATCCCTTCCTCTGCCCCTTCCCAACTGTAAACAGTCCAGTTCGTGTGTATGTATGGTGATGTGGTGAATGCTGGAGAACTACACAACCAAACACTTTTCCAAAAACGTAGCTGTGTTCTTTCCATTCCGTCCATAACAGAGGCACTGGGTATGTTTATAATGCTGTGGTTCATCCCCTATTGCTATTTACTGATGTTGATTTCCCATTCTCTAATTGGGAATGACAAGATTTTCATCGATCTTACTCTGAGTATAGTTAGACATGGTGAACTAAACACAAGAAGAACTGCAAGAAAGGATTTTAGCATGGAAAGGAGCCATAGAAAGGAAAGGATTGAAAGTGAACATTGGAAAGACAGAGGTAATGGTTAGTAGTAAAGAAGGTCATGAAGAAGTAAACATTCAAGTGGAAGAAGGTACAGTGCTCAAACAGAACAATGAGTTTAACTACTTGGTATCAGTCATAACAGAGGAGGGAGCTACCGAGAAAGCAGTGGGACAGAGAGTGAAAGAAGCATGGTGAAATTGGAGAGAAGTAACTGGAGCTGTTTTATACAAGAAAATGACATTAAGGCTCAAAATGAAGATTTATAAGACAGTTATCAGGCCCATACTATTATATGGGGCAGAAACTTGGGCGCTTGAGAGGGAAGAGGAGGGACTGTTGGAAAGAACCGAGATGAGGATGGCAAGATGGATTGCTGGAATATCACTACTGAAAGGAGGGAGAGTCAAGATATAAGAAGAATGTGTGGTATATGTAATGTAATTTGAAGGAGAAGGCTAGAGAAACTTGTCTGAGATACTATGGTCATGTAATAAGATGAGAGGAGGTGGATCCAATCAAGAGAGCTAAGAACATGCCAGTGATTGGTGGGGAGGAGTGTGGGGTGGCAGCAGATCAGATGGATGGATGTGGTGAGGAGGGTTATGAGTTATATGGGACGGGGGGAAGAAGATGCAAGGAATAGAAATAGATGGAGAAAGATGACTCGAGTGGTGTACCCTGCTATACTGGGACTATCAAGGTCGAAAGAAGAAAAAGAACTAAATTCTGGCACAGCCTATGCATCCCATGCAAGACTGTATATTCAGTTACAGGAGTCAGCCCTATGTTGGTATTCTACATGGAATATGACAGGTCTAGGGGGATTTTTGACTGTTCCTTTAGTCTTTATGCTGTAACTTCAGACTTCTGGGGCATTTTCCTCAAACTTTTATTTAAAAAGTGATGTCTTTATTCTCATAGGAATAAATAGCTAATTCAATATAATTGTATTCGTCTTAGATATACAAACCATTCCTTTTATCAAAATCTTACCTCAACCCTGCACAGTCCCTTTCACCAAAGGGAAAAAGTGATGCGTTACCAACACGTGAGTCGGTGATACCCCACCATTTACCTACCTGCTACCAATTAACCACTGCGTTATCAAGCTTCAGTGACCATTTCCAGCTTGTGTTAGGAATACTACTATTTAAAAGGTTCTGGTTTGTATAACCAGGGAAAAATATGAGTTATCCTAAATTTTTCTGTTCAGTATTTTAGTAGTCTAGACACATTAGTAGTGAGGTTCTTATTAGTCTGAAACCCACTTTCAGTGAGCTGTATTTGTGGTGTGACCATCCTGCCTTAACTTAGTTATCTTTGAAACTGGGAATAAAGTGTCTAGGGCTTTTGAAGACCTTGAATGTCAGCTAATGGAAATGATGTTTGTTGTGAAACTAAAAATGAGATACCATTAAAAAACTGTTTAGAATATAGTCTAGTTGAATTATGACATTGTTATTTGTGATATATTTACATGGACAATATAATAACATTTTTCCCCTCTTACAGAGATTTTGAATTTGATCCCGATGAAATGCAAGGCATTGATGACATTCTGGGTAGTTCGACTAAAACATCACAAGCGGAGGAATTGGAAGATGGGGAGATTTCAGAGGTTGATGAGAAGAATGAATTGAAAGAACTCAAGAAAAGGAAAATGGAAGTTATTAACAAAATGAGAAAACTAGTCAAACACAAGATACAGTTGACAAACCAAAGAAATGATTTGCTTTTGCAGCTTCAGAGTAATACACAGCTTGATAAAGTCACTACCCTGCTGAAAGAGAATTCACAGCTTGTGAAAGCAATATCTAATCAGATCTTCAGGATGAATCCTGAGATCAAAGTCCTTAATGGTAAAATCAAAGAGTTGGAAGCCAGTATTGGAGTCGAGACTGATGATAGTAAAGACCAGAAAATTGAGCCTACACCTTCACAGGATTTCACAGCATCAAGAAAAGACTTAGAAAATATTGAAAATTTCTTCAATAGGTTTTCTAAAACAACAACTGTCAAAAACAAGAATGAAGTGGAAGGGGTGAAGGTAAAGAAGGAAGAGAAAGGAGATGCTATCAGAAGATTTATTTCCTTAGATGAAAGTAGTGGTCCAAGCAAAATTTCGTCTATGGAGCCAAATAGGGACACAAGTGGTAAGTCACTGTTACCATCTTCAAAAGCTCATAGGTTAGTGTTTGATGAGAGTAAGATCAAGAAGATGTTTGAAAAAGCTTGTGAAATTACTGAGAAGAAGCAGGCATCATCATCAAACACTTCAGGAGGTACTTCTCGGTTTGTTGAAAAAAAAGTCTCCAGTGACTTTGACAACAGAAAGGAGTCACCTTCAAATACAAAGAAATCTGCTGATTCTATAGAAAACAGTATTGATAAGAGATTAAAAGAGATAAGAATGCAGAGTTCCAAAGTTTCTCCCAAAATAGACATGGTAGATTTGACTGTTGGGGACCAAGAAAAGCCTAAACGGAAAATATCACCCATACGGGTAGACAGAGGGAGAATATCTCCCATACGATTAGATAAAGGTCATTCACAGTCAGATAGTCTTGAGAGGCAAAGTAAAAAGAGGAAAAATACAACTGACCAAGGTTCTGTTGATCCTAGCTTAGCAAGTATGAAAGTCAAAAACACTGAAAACCCAGTTGCAAGTAGCATTTCAAAATCTCTCCTAGAAAGACTAGGATCAGTCCCTGTCAGGGAAAAAAGCTCTCCAGTTACCCTTAATGAATCAGGGAATGGGGAATCTGATGGTTATCACCCTGATATCATATCTAGTACAAGAGAAGTACATGGAGAAAGGAAATCTTTTTGGTGTCAGTGCTGTAACCGTAGTTTTAATGCAATGCAGGCGTACATCACACACCTGGAGTCTCCTAGGCATCTCAGAGTTGCAGTGGTAAGTTTGCTGTACCTTTGTAACAATTTAGTTATGTTAAGAATCTTGTACAATTTAGTTATGTTAAGAATCTTATATATTGTACCTTTAAGGGATGAAATCTCTCATTTCTGTGTCTTACACAAAGTACCCTTCAGAATAACAGATACTGAAACCCTGAGTGTGCAAAAAATAATTCATTCAAATTTTGTGAAGTTGAGTTATTATAAAGTGGATTACATCCAAGGATTTGGAAATGCAGGTTGTACTAATTTTGGTTTTAGTCATAAAAAATTAATCAGTATTTTATGTTAGGTGTAGATTTGTTAATCAGCCAACTTACTAAGTTAATATCCTTTCATTTTCATTCATTTATTTCTCATAGAAGGCAAATAAGCTATTCTCATTTGTTCAGATTTTCTTGTTATCCACTACCTTAAAAGGTTAACATATTGTACCAAGGACACTTGTAGTTTTAGGATTGTTATACTTATAGAAATAGGTATCCATTGCCTAAGGAGTTCTCTTATGTTTGTTTAGGTTTTATTTCTGTTTGTGCATGCAATTCTGTCACAGAAGCAGTACTAAACCCTTCTGATGGCTTTACATCGCTACATGAATCTAGAAAATAAAAAAATAACTGCTGACCCCACAACTTCTGATTGTATGTTGGAATCAAGTCTGAATCCATTGACTTTTGAATTGATGGATATCTCAGAACCTGTATATGACAGATGAGTTTTTCTTGGTATTCAACTTTCATTGTTAACTAAGGAAGCATACTGACAGAAAGGGAGACAGAGAGAGTTGCACCTTGATAACTTCTTCATCTCTTAAGGCAGTGTCTAATCATTATCAATGATGCACTTTCATTGTGTTATCACATCACCCCCATGTTGTAATTTTAAACATCTCTTTGGTCAGCCATGTGAGAGTTAAGAATGTAAGCTCAGTGGTCTGGTTAAACTATTTATTAACACAGTAAAGTGTTAATCATCTTTTTTGGAGTGATTATTAGAATAGAAGCCACTTTTTAAAAAATGTGTTAAGTAATATTCCATATCTGATGAACTAAACAATGATGATCTGAAATACAGCCCTAGTTATATTATACCCAAAAAGGCAAAAGTAGTCCATTGATGCAGTTTTTATGTTTACAGATACCTTTATTAGCCTGTGACCTCTATAATATAATTTAAACTTCTCTTTGGTTGAGTTGATAAAGTCACATTCTAAATAATAATCAGTGTTGTGAGAGCAACACAACAGTGAGCAGGACATCAGATGTGGACTAGGTTATACTGTGCTGTGCCTGAAAATATAACACTGTTGCGATGACATAATTTGTATATACATTTTAGTTCTTATGAACCCATTAAATGTTATAGATGGCCTAGCTTTGTAGACTGAGTTTTGCCCTTTCCTGAGTCCTTTGCTTGTTTAAGTGTTTTGCTGTTATCACCAGTACAAAGTTGAGGTTACTTTTGATTCTCCATTTTTTGTTTCAGCTGTTCATTACTTCATGTTATTTTTGTTTTTGTTAGTACAGGAGTACAGGTGTTAAGATAATTTGTATTTTTATTGTGGTTTTTATCCTTCCTTTTAAATGTGCTAGTGTTTGGGTAATAATTTTACTTTATCTAATCCTTGGCAAACGTGTGGGCAAGGGTAGCAGGTCGTGCAGTTGGGTTGTTGTTGGACAAGGACTGCATTTGCAGTACCCTTGTGTAGGTGGCCAGACAACAGTATTCCCCTCAACAGACACTTCCAGTGTGTGTGGGTTGAACTGTTGATCACAGGTCCATCTATACTCAGAAACGAGTGTATAAATGCATCTGGTGGCACAGTCGTTAATTCTTCTGACTTTTCTCTTTGCGCTGCATGCAAGACTATGAATTCTCAAAGCTCATCCATAGAGGTTTCTGTTTCTATGATGCCACCTCATCTCATCAAGAGCTCTCAATAAATGCTTACCATATCCAGCCTCAGCTCCCTGTCTTCTAGCCTGAAAAAGTTTTTACCTCATGGATGTCTCCCTCTCTTGGTAATCTGCCTGTAACTCCATGGTGAGTCTCTTGTCATGTGCTCCTTCCATTTCTACTTTAACTACTCCTGCTCTTCTGCCTCCTACTGTTCCACCTACTCTTTCCTCTTCATTGGAGTTCCTTCATTCAGCAATGTTTCTTTCTTGCCTTCTCAGGATGAGTTGGTGCCTGTGTTTTGGGACCAATTTTTTTTATTTTTTTATTCATCCTTGGATGGTTAGGTCACAAACACTGCCTGCTCCCTTGCTGCCTGTGTTTATATGCTTACTGCTTCAGTGATTTCTTTTGACTGCCAACTGTTTGTGCCTTCTGTGATCTCGCCCATGTAGATGAGTGCTCCACTATATGTGACAGCTTCTGCCTTGGCTACTGTCATGTACACCCCTGCCTTTTGCACACCCGCCCCCCTGAGTACTCTATTGCACCCTTGTACTCAGCTGCTCCTTATATTCAGTTTCGGTGCACCTAACTGCTCCAGGATGCCTGTATATTCATATATATATACAAAGGGTAACATATTTAATTTGCTGCTTTGGCATACTCTGCTGCTTCAGTATACTTACCACCTCAGTTTGCTTGGCTGTATGGGGTACTTGGCTGCTCATTTATCCTTGGCTAGGCCCTTTTGGGTGCCTTTGATCATGGTGTCTCAGAAGTCTGCTGCCTTGTCAATTGGAAATCCTTGTTTGGAAGCTGTTTTATTTCCAAATGCCCCAGCCTCATCTATGTGAAATCATCCTGAAGCTTTTGTATTCAGATCCAGTTGGTGTGAATCTCAAGCAGACTTGCCCACACAGGTAACTGCATTCACCTAAGCAAAGCCATAACTCCTAGGACTGCTTTCCAGTTCATTCTAATAAGTGAGGCTCTCCCAGAACTTACAAATGTTAGTTGCACCACCACCCTATTGTTTCTTAATTAGCTGTATTTTCCACTTATGTACTTCACTTTTTTGTTCCTTCCCTCCAACTCAGCCTATGTTACCAGCATGGTACAAGTGCAACCCCCTATCTCATACTCAGGCCAGTCATTTACCTGATATTCCTTGAACCCTTAAAAGATTCTGTTTCAGTTCATCCAAGGACAGTGTATTACTAGGTGAGGAAACTGCTGAGGCTTTGCATTCGCTCCAGGATAATACTTCCTGTATGGGGCCCTCAACTGAGTATGTGACATTTTCAACACAGTCCCTTTCAACCTCTATGTGATGTAAAAGAAGTCATCCATACTCTACATCAGCTCTGCTCCTCCTCACGATCACACAGCTCCAAGTTGCCATTTTGGTCTGGTGGTCAGTCCAGTCCCTGTATACGTCACCAGGTATATAGGTAGCTAAAGATGAGTTTTGCCATCCCCTCTCATCTCATCCCCCTGGTCAGCCCTTGCCTTTAGATGTTTTGGAGGGCATGTGAATCCACTGATGTAGAATCTGAGTCTTGGAGGTTCCTCATGGTAGCAACATCTTTCTTTTTCATGAGATTTACCTCTCTAGCATAGTGAAGATGTAGGTACTTGATGACGAGGCCTCCATGTATCAGAAGGGAGTCATTCAGGAGCTTTGCCTGGAGAAGTATGAGTTTTATAGTTGACTTTTCCTCCTTCTGAAGTACAGCACTGTTTTATGAAGACCAGAGACCAATTATTCATCTCAGCTACCTTAAAAGGGGATTTCTTTGCGTTGATAGATCTGAGGGATGTGTACGTCTGCATTCCAATTCACCTAGTTTCCAGGAAGATTTTTCCAATTTGAATGGCAGGGCAGTGTGTTCCTGTTCAGACCCCACTTTTTTTCTGGTCTGTGTACATCTCAGGTCATCACCAAAACACTTGCTCCCATGGTTGCATGGGCTCAGCATCTGGGCCCGAAGCTCTGTCAATATCTGGATGGCTGGCTGGTCTCGGTTTCACTTAGGAACAAGTTGAAGAACCACCCACAGCTGCTTCTGCTTGTGCTGATCCTTGGGCCTGCAGATACCCCTGAAGTATGATCTTTTTCCACACAGGTAGTGTAACTAGATATGCATATTAACACAGGAGTTTCTTCATCTTCTACTTACAGCCAAGTGTTGGCAGATCTTGATACCATTAATTGCTGTGCACCAGGCAGTGTGGTGTGTAGGTTGACTCAAAGATTCCTTGCTCAAAACTCTGGGTTAGGCTTATACTTGCTACATAGGTTGATCCCTAACTTCAGCTTAGTCTTAGTAAATGGGTAGTCAGAGACACCACCACTAACCCCACTTGGAAAATTGCAAAACAATGGGTCCGTGTAAGTGTTAACTGTCAATACTTGGCTTAGAATTTGTGCAAGAGCCCATTATGCTTTCATGCCAATCTACAGTATTATGCTGTTGTGAAATGCACAGAATTTAGTTGTCTGGCTAGCTTTTTAGATTCATTAGTAATGAAAAGAAACTTGAAGAGGTGCCAAGGATGTGTCATTGCATAGACTATAACCTAGGCTGAACCAGGTCAACTCTACTCTAGCCTTTTGGTTAATGTTTAGTTTTTGCATCGATCTGTGTGTTAGATAAATTAAATAAGCAAAATGAATTTAAAGTTTCATTAGAAGTATTTGGTTACAGCAGTTACTAGGATTGTGTTAATGCATATTTGCCACTTATTGGTTAAGGTTTGGGAGAGATTTTTTTTCCAGACTTTAAAAGTTGACTTGTGTATTGCAATTTATAATAGGTCTTCTGGTTTTGCTGGAGGAGTTGGTTCAAAAATCTCAGTTGCCATTGCACATACCCCTTCCAGTCACAGTTACAACCACAGAGGACATCCTCCATGATCTTTATTTGTGGCAAGATCAGCAGAATCTGCCGAAGGGAGTTCCAGTGATATCACCCAATCATAACTTCAAATGTTCTCAGACATTTCAAATGAGGGTTGGGGTGCCCACTACGATTTTCAAGCGAAAGGGGTATGATCTGGGCCAGGCAAATGGAGTCACATGACCCTTTTAAGAGCTACTGGCAGTCTTCGTAGGCCTTAAACATTCATGACCATCAGTCATGGCTTACACCTCCACTGCCATAGTATACCTGAGAAATCAGAAGGGAATGAAGTCAATCTCTTTGCTTGCTTGCAATAGAGATCTGTGCCTGGTCAGAAAGACATGATTTACCATCATGCTAACGTTTGTTCTGGGAGTTCGCAGCATCTTGGTGAATACTCTCAGCAGGACTAATCAGATCCGAGACAGGTTCATGGTAGGTTTCAGACATTGGCATATTCTCGGATGACTCCCATTGCTATCTTTTTGCTACAGTAAAAGTGGTTGCCGGACATCCTAGATCTCATGGTGGACTTGAGTTTTTCCTGCTTTGAAGCAGCCTTATTTCCATCAATTTCAGTTACCCATAGTCACTACACCCTTACTGCCCTTTACCAAATGTGATGAACGGTGTTCTCTTTCTCGTTCTCTTTCTCAAAGTCTGTGTTCCTTTCTAGACGATTTCTTGGATTACCCAAGGAACATTTAAGAAACTTTCAGTCGTTCTGCAATTAAGGATTATTATTCAGCCTTCCTCTTTTTGTCTTTTTCCCATATGGCCTAGACTTGTTGAATGACAAAAATGCTTCTGCTGGAGATAGCCTGCTCTGCCCAGTAAGTGCTATCAGGATGTGTCTCCAAAGGACTGAATCCTTTAGGTCTTTTCTTTTTATCTGTTCCTTCGCATTAATTGTTAAATTCTTTGTTACAAAGAATTCTAACCCATTAACTTTGTCAGGCATATTTCATTGGGTATGAAAGAAACCCAATTCGACAAGTGCCATTCAGCTTCATCAGGCCACAAGGTGATGCTTTACTCATTCCTCTGGGCATCTTGGTAGCTTATAGATGTGGTTCTGGGTTTCCAAGTTAGTAAAGTCTCATTACCCTCTTTATATGTTTTAGCTGGCAAATGACACTTTGCCTTTGAGGTACTGTGAGTACTCCCAACTTCCCATTTTCAGTGTTTTTACAATATGTTTCAGTGATTTCCAGTAAATTTTAGCAATTTCTGTAATTTCCAAGTTCTCATAATTCTTTTCAATTTGAATTTGTAGTTTGAGGTTCATTTTTCAACCATGGCTAGCATATATTGAGATGGTTTGTTCACTCAATAAATATTTTTGATTTTGTGAAGGATTAATGATATAAGTGCATCCATATTTCATATTTTCTTATTTTAGTTATATTTGGGTAGTATTCCCTGCATGATTATCTTTAGGAATTAACTCTGCATCAATCATGCCTCAGCATACTTGTCGAGGCTGGATGAGAAGTACTTTAGTACTTTTATGTCATCCTTAGATAAGGGTCCTCATTTGCGTTGCCCTTTGTATAGTGGCCAACAGTAGCCTGATTTAAGGTATGTTATGTATAGGAATTAGTCCTTGAGCCAGTGGCATTTTTACACCCAGTGGCAAGCTGATGAGCATTGTACTTCCATTTCTTCAGTCAGCTATTTGTTGAACTTTGCTCTCATCACTCTGTGACCATGGCTTTGAAGTCTTGAGTATCCTCTGGTTAGTTTTCCTCCCCTGCCATGCCTCCTCCCAGTGTCAAGAGCAGTCAGTGTAAGTGGCCTAGGCTTTCCACACCTGAGTAATTTTCTCCCCTATGGATGTCAACCCCCCCTCCCATATTCTCCCAGTTACTCTTGGAAGGAACCTGCCTGTCTCGTTATCGGCCACTTCTGCAGCTGCTTTTTTGGTCCCTCCTTTCAGTAGGCTTCATTCACACTGGTGATGTTGATATTCTAGCCAGACTATGATGCTTCAGGCATGTGCCAAGGACAGTTCCTTGCTGCAGTGGACACTTCCATGAATGAGTTGACCATAGCCTTGCATTTTACTGCTCACCTGCTACACCTGCAGTCTTGCAGCTAGAGTGAGATACCCTTTGGCTGTAACATCTTCATACCTGGAGCATCTGAGTACTTGTCTGGTCCCAGGTTCTGCTTAGCTGCTCCTAGCTGCTTGACTGCTTCTGTGTTTTATGCCATTCCTGCTTACGTGTGACCTTGTGCCCTCGATTGCTGTGTTCTCAGCCTCACTTCACCATCATATTTTTGTGAGGCTTTTCCCCTTCTTTTCCCAGCCCGAGAAGAACCCTAAAAGAGTTCAGAGGTCTGGTTAAACAAATCATTTATAACTAACTAACTCTGCTCCCAAGTGTCTTGGGGTGCAGCACATTAAGGAAGTAAGATGGGACTTTCTTCCACCATTGAAGAGTGTCTTAACTAAATATCTAATGTTGAATATGTGACATATAGTGGTCAACTTGCCATCTCCACCTAGACAGGCAATGAAGGCATTTATTAAGTAAAAGACGTATATTTGTGAAATATGCTGATTGTTTTAAAAACTTTCATAGTATGCCAAAGATTTTTTACACTTCTCTGTAACTTACATCACCATTCCCTAAACAAGCATTAAGGATAGTGGAAAAACTGAATCAGGAATGTTTAATGTGATTGTTTTGGCTTTTGTTCTTTCACAGTCAAAGCAGTCTGAGCCTAAAGGGATCCATAATTATAAGGATGGTGATGTACCAAAAGATCAGGACTGGATTGAGGATAATGCTGCATGGTACAAGGGTAAGTGTGCTCTCTTTTTCCTTAAGCAGATTTGTTTGATTTTGCAGATTTAATTAGCTTCCTTGGTATTGATGCATGGATGTGGAGCAGTCATACAAAAGAGCTTAAGAAGTGGGATTTCAGTTTAGCTTTATGGCTAAGCAACATTAAAAATTCATGTACCACTTAACATTTCCATTTAACAGACTTGTTTTTACTTGCCAGTTACATTATGATGACTAAATATTGCTATACTACCATTTTAGATGTGGGAAATTCTTAGGTAAATCCCTAAAATTGAATACTAAATGAAAAGTACTGGCTAGTTTAGGTTAGGAACTACATTACAGCATGTGGAATTGCTGTTAGCCGGAACATATCTAGAAAATATTCAAGTGCAGGCTATGTTGAATCATCCCCGTAGGGGGTTAGCGCTGTCATTGCACCCTACGCGGTGCATTGTAGGCATTATGTAAGGTTCTTTGCAGCATGCCTTCAGCCCCTGGCTGCAACCCCTTTCATCCCTTTTACTGTACCTCCTTCCATATTCTCTTTCTCTTTCTTCATCTTACTTTCCACCCTCTCTTAACAATTGATTCATAGTGCACCTCGCAGCTGCACCCTTCAAACCTTTTACTGTCAGTTTTCATTTTAGCACTGAATGACCTCATAAGGCCCAGTGTTTGGACTTTGGCCTAAATTCTGTATTAACTCAACTATATTGAATCATTTCTAGCTTTGGAATTTGCATTGTCGGGCTGACATGAAGTTCATCCTTCATCAAATAAAATACAAAATAACTTTTTTTACCATTTCCCTCTGGTGTGCCGGGTTTGGAATAGAGGGGGCGGGGAAGGAGAGGGGGTTAGTCAAGAGTAGCTGTTCCCCTCCTCTGATGTTGCAGGTGGGGGGATAAACTTTCTTGCCTGTAGTGGTGGGTGCAGGGAGCAGAGCCATTTTCTTAGCATGCCAGAGGCATGTGCATTTAGACTCTGTCCTTCCCTCCTTAATATATGGAAGAAATTTGTATTTTTTTTTAGGATCCGCACACATTTGGAGAAAAGTGCAGCTAAAAGCCCTTTAATACCTGTTCCCTGTCTTATGGTAGAGTTCCATGTTAGGGAAAACAGCCAGGGGTAGAGACCAATGTTCAACCTCATCCCTGTCTGCATGGGATCATGCACTCATTCAGAGTATGCCCTGCTGTGAGGATATAAAACCGCTCATGGCTAATTCCATAGGCCTTCTACTAGTTCAGTTTTGACTGTTCATAGGTATGCTGATAATGGTTAGCAACAAAAAAAAATTTTTTAAATCTGTGTTATGGTTACAGGAGAAAATCACTACCCCCAGGAAAAAAGTTAAAATATATTTTTGACATAGGATATTTTTTCTTTACGATAGGTTTATTGGAATGTAACCCCATATGAACTCCAGATCTGTAGTTTATTTCTCTTTGTTCTCTGCGTATGTTGTTATTGAAACTTGTTTTAATACTACATAAATTTCTTTTTCCCCCCATTTCTGTTTTCATATAGCACATGTATTCTTGTCTCTCACTTTCTCTAGGATTCAGTGGAGTTATGCATTATTCAAGTGTTAAAGTTTATTTAAGTTTAGTGTTATTGTAGTGTAGTGTATTTGTAAGTGTGTGTACATGTAAATTTTACTGTTTACAAAGGATCTCCATATGTGTCCATCCTACACAGGTCAGTAGTGTTTGCCTTGGCAATCATGCCTTGAATTGAGAGGAGGGTCTGTGGGTGCTGTTCCAAACCTTTAGGGGTTGCTACATTGAATTCTTCACCTTCAAGGTTTGCAACCACATCTCTGTCGGCTTTGGTAAAGAATTGTGTCCTATGCCATGATGCTGTAGTAGCCTTGATATTGCCTCTCATTTCTGTCTTAGCTTCAAGTATGAAGTACAAATGCTCAAGAATTTTTTCTTTTCCTATAGTGCACTTGTCTACTATGGACTCATCTTCCAAGGTTCTGATTCTTGATAATTTTCTTGTGACACTGGGAAGGGATAAATCTGCAGGTTCATCATTTGCTGTTGCTTCCTTGCATTCAGAGTTTGTTCCACTACACACATGTTGACTTCCGCTTTCTGCTTCTTTAGAGGCCCATGCCTCTATCAATGAATCCTGGCTTTTTGGAACACCTGAAGCATCAGGTGTTTTTTGTGCTGGAGTCTGTAATACACAAGAGGATTTTATATAATATTAGATACCCTTATTGAGTCATTGAGTCAAGTTCCCTGTGGGTGGAGTCCAGTTTGAGCAGTGAGTCAGGGCTCTCTAGCATAGGTGTTCATTACACTCTCACAGTATCTTCAGGCCATTCTTTGTTGCCATTGAGACTGAGGCCAATGTTGGTGGGCTTGGTATATACCTGTATACCTCTGTGTAGTGGTCTCTCCCTCTCTGTGTTACAAGGAGAGGACATCAAGGAAAGGCAATTTTTCATCCTTATTCATCTTGAAAGGAAAGGCCTGATAAATCTATGAATACAGGCGTAGATTTTGTAGCTCCTCTTCACCTGATGTGTTGATGGTGTTATCAACATATCTACAGTAGGTGTAGGGGATTGTCTGGCAGGTAGAATAATGTTCTTCAATTATACTTATGTGGAAATTAGTGAAAATGGCTCCTAAGGGGATCCATGGCTTCACCATCATGTTACCTTAACATGTGATCTCATAATCTGAAGGTCATCATTATTGTGCAGATCCTCAAGCAGTTTCTTCTGGGAAGTCCCAGGGATGAACATTTAAGGGTTGTTCTCATTTTGATAAGTTCTGTCAAGGTCATGCAAATGATAACATCTACAGGGTTATAAAAGAAAGTCATCTTGAAGAAACTGAAGTGGTTAACCACAGTAAACTGAATGCCCCTCTTAGAGAAGAAGCTTCACAAGCATAACCAATATTTGCAACAATTGAATATTAAAAGAAACTACAGTCTGTGGGTTTTTAGTGGCATTATATTCAACAGCCTAACCCTGTTGAGAAATGACTGGAGGTCAAAATTTTCATAGATGTCATCCACAACTTGGAGGACTAGAAACTCCCTCAGACCTAAATTTCTGATAGAAGCCTCCAGGAAGCAAGGCAGTTAAGATCTCATTTATGAACAGCAACTTTAGGGAAGAAGCTAAGCTGCCAAGGTGCCAGAAAGGCTCCATCATCTGGAGAGCAGATAAAACATCCACCTTTGTCCTCAAAACTGAAGAGTTCATGAAATTAGATAATGTCATGGCTGATGAAACCAGAAACTCATGAGAACAGATTAAAAAGAACCTAGTGAGGCCATCTGATTTTCATGGTGTTATCATTTCCACCCGATCCAAGGAGACTTTCTTTGGGTGTACATCCACAGAAGTGTTAAATCACAAGCCTGGGAACCTCCCAGATCCTTACTCCTAAGTACCAGATAACAAAGAAGGTGAATGTTATCCTAATGAAAGTGAAGTTCTTCCATGTGTTGAATCCTCAGTCAGTGGGGCACATGTATGGTGTGACTATCCAGTTGGCAGTTGATGTTTGCAAACATTCTGATGAAATGCATCACTGTTATTGGTCTGTATCAGACAGACATTATTTAGAACCTATTCATAAATCTTGGCTAATGTAAATGATGGCTTTGCACTGCAGAATGGTTTTGTATATGGAAATTACATTTTAATCAAGTAGTCTTACTAATTTATGAGCTCTTCTGTTATTTGGAAGCCTCAATGTATATGGGATTCAATGAGGTTTATTTGTTAAAGTACTGTATTTTGAAAAAAGTATATTGCGCTGATTCAAACAACCAGGAAATTTTTTCACTTTTATTGCTGACTGTACCCGCAGCTTGTAAATTTGTAGAGTCAAGTTTGTTTAATAATTACATGCTTTGTATTCCACAGGTTCATCCAGTAAACAAGGTGAAAGTGCTGTAAAAGCTGATGCCTCATCTGGAGAATTATGTATAGCTGTGGTGGGAATTGACACATTTTGTACCAAGAAACAACTGGGGCATTTCCATTCAAGATGTTTTGCACATGCTAAGTGTTTATTACGTAACAAAGACAATCATATTAGATATTCCCCAGATTCATGCTCGGTTTGTTTGGAATACTTGCAACACTGCCACTCCTCTTTAAAGTGCTGTGAACGAATATTTAGAATTTTTAAAACATTCAAGAAAAGATGTGGCTTAAATTTTGACTGGGAGGAGACGTCCTTGAAAGATTGGTTTTTTGATAATTATAGGAAAATTCAAGATGCTAATGATTCAGCCAACAGTTCAGCTGTATCCTTTGAAGAATTCAAAGCTCAAAGGGAACTGAGAAGTGAAAGCTCACAGGAAGCTGATAATGTTTTAGGTGGACACACAATGAAAGATCCTCCTTCAAACATGGTTGCAAAACCAGAGATGGAGTCGGGGAATGAACCTTCATTGAGTGAGCTTGTATCAAGTAAACAGCTGTTAGTAAAGAAAAATTATGAAAGTGGAGAATCATCAAAAGCCATTCATGAATCTTCTGTTGCAGCAGAGAAGAAAGCATCTTCTGCAAATGCAAGACCCTTGGACCTTCATTGTGTCTTGGACAAAAGCCAAACTACGTCAAGCAACAGTCTACCAAATTCTTCTCAGGAAGATTATTTAAAACATGATTCATTTTGTGAATTTTTACAGAAATATTCTAATATAAGTAGAGACATTTCAGAAACAAATGTACATTCTTACCACATAGTTTTTGAAAAGGATAACCCTTTCATTACTGAGGTATGTAAAAAATCAATACGGCTTGAGTGCAGCCCACCCCCAGATTTATTGAAAGGTATCCATGCTCAGTTTACATGTGTTAATGATGGGTCAGAACAAATTATGGGTTTCTTGCATAGAGAACTATTCACTGTATCTGATCTTTCATTTCAGTTTGGAAAGACTACAGGCTATTGCAATCCAAAGCTCCTTGAAAAGTTGAATATCACCTTAGGTTTAGCAAAGTCACACTTCAATGTTTATGCTGCTCTTGTGGCAGTCATGTCAACCGTAAGGGAATATAATGAAGGTAATTCAGGTAGGCAAAGACAAGATGTTTCCAAGTTTCATAAATGTCTGGTAGAATCAATGGCATACCTAGCAAAGGAAATGTTGAACCCACTGAAGTTTTACATCAACATGGCCCTCTTGGACAAACACAAGTTACGCCTATCAGGATTCAATCTCCAAGCCGACAATAATACAATTTGTACATTAGTCAGATATAACATCTTCTCCAAAAGTTTATTTGACGAGCAAGCTTTGAAAACAACATTTGAGTCTTCACAACACCTCTCAAAGTTTGTAAATACAGAGAAGTTTGAGGGAAGGAAAGAGGGTTTGGGTGATGTTAGTGTACAAAGTATAAATTGACTCTTTACATGAGATGAAAGTTTTTAGCTTTGGAATTGGCCCCTCCGTCCTTACCAGTATCATATGAGACACATTTAAAAACTCAAAGGTATCCGGTTTACCAGTAACTCTTGGTGATGCCTCATGATTTTTTATGCAGCCTATGTCCTCATTCTTAAATGTGGGAACTGCACATTACATTAGTCTTTATTTTGTAGTGCTGGAAAAGTTGTGTAATCTGTACAATTAAAGATACACTGTTTAAAACAATACAGATAAGTTAACATTAGCAGAATACCTTTCTCCAGTTAACATTAGCAGAATACCTTTCTCAAGTTTATAAAGGTTTATGGCACGCATGCTTTAGAACATTCACTAACCATTCTATATTGTTCTGCGTTGTGTGGCCTTTTTTTTTGGTGGAGGATGGTCTAATTTTAATAACTTCTAAGATGCTGTCTCATGAGTTGTAAGTTTTGAATATTTTAATAATACTCACACTATGCTGTGTATTTCATTTTAATGTTTAAACTATGATAATGAAACGTGACCTTGCATGCCATTGGGCAAATTAGTACAGTTCTATACTTAACTATGTGTCTCATTGGAGTTACAATTACAAGTGGATACCATTCTTGCTCTAATGGAGATGCAGATGTTTTGGTGTCTCAATCTGAAAACCATGGAAAAGTAAATGTCCAGGGTGTTTCAAGTTCAGTATTCCCATGGAATTAATTAGAATACCTGACAATGATGTTTGAATCTGATGTAGTGTAATCAAGGTTGCAGATGGAAAGTATGCATTCCTGATAGTTTGAATCTGATGTAATGTAATCAAGGTTTTAGATAGAAAGTATGTGTTCCTGATAGAAAATAATGTGGATTAAAAGCGGAACATAATTTTTATTCAGAACCAACTGTGTTTTCAGTGAAAGAAGGGATTTAAATTACATTCCATGCTGATCAGTTTACAGGATGCTGAAAGACACTTAACCTTGGATACTTAACACCTGTTTGCTTTTAAAGGTAAAATAATGAACCTTCCCAATAGGTATTTTGACTATTTTATTGTTTTAAACCACAAGCACTCTCTTGACTACATATTTGTACATGAATATGATTCGGTTCGCATTAAGTACTGTACATGTAGCTCAGATGTGTCTCAAGGCAAAATCCGTGAAATTTAACTCAAGGGCAGAGTACAACTATACTGTTGATCTTAAAAATGTAGATCATCATAAGGTTGACTGGAATTTAAGCTAATGCTTAGTGATTGTGCTCCATAGACTGCTGTATGTAACCCAGGCTTTTCTAAAATTCTGTTCAAAGTTTTTATATTTGTTTAACTAGAGCGGTAAGTTAAGACTCTCTACTCTCCAAGGGCTAGTGATTTCTTTTGTTAATGTGAAATAATCCTGAGTCAGAAGCATAATGAACAAAAAATTACAGTAATACCTCTACTTAGACACTGTAAGCTTTGGCATTTTTTGATGTTATGGTGGTCTTTGTTAAAAATAAGAGGGAAAAATTAGAATTTACATACATCAGTTTGTGCATCTTTATTTCAGTTAAATTTTAAAATACTATAAAAATACAGAAATCAATAAAAAGTGGCAAATAATGTAAAGACAAGTGTTAAACTATGTAAAATAACATACTTGCACAGTAATACTACTAGTGTTTAAAAGCTTAGAAATCTAAAAAATATTCTATAGTACATGAAGTTCAACTGTAGTAGTTCCCACATTTGGCCATGTGGCAGCTCTGGTTCTATCACTGGACAGCAAATTCAGATGTGCAGTTGAGTACATATTTCCACTGGCTTGTTTCTGTTGAATTTATGTCTTAATAATTAGTCCATGGCTCCAGAGAACGTTTTATAGTGCTAGTGCTACTAGGCAGAATGGTGTACCATTAAGGAATAAAGTGGCCATGATAAAATACTATGAAAATTATGAAAAGATTATCATCAACCATTCACAATGAGAGACAGAGCACATCTGTCACCCATCAAGTAGGTACAGCACAGTACAGTACTGTACATACATACCATTTTATGTCATTCTTTATAATTATTTTGTACAAATTTATCAGAAGTAAAATGTTTAACTATCAAACAACTTATTTACCTGTATTAGTACCATTATGGAGTTACTTGTAAGAGTTGATGGGGGTGTCTAGGCCACTTTTTTAAAGGGCTCACTGAAATTAGGTTGTTTTTCAACTTAGTAGCTTGTCTAAAAATGAATTAAATATGTAGTGTGAGGTATTACTGTACTAGTGAAAAAGAATTTGCATAATTCCTTCCAGAACACTACTTTAGTATTTGTGGTAAAAGTCTACTTTGCTAGAGCTCAGGAGTCTCACTTTTGTAGTCACCTTTCCGGTCACCTTTGTGCCATATACAAATGCTTTTGGATATAGCCAGTCTGATGCATTCCAGTGGACAAGTCCTCAAGCTTTTGGTTGCTATTCATAGCATGTGGTGTTTGGGGTTTTTCTACTTCTGTACAACTACAGTACACAGTAAGGTAAAGTTTTGTTCCATTTGACTGATGTATGAAATATGTATGTATGTACAGTATTGTCTTACAATATTAAGTTAGACCTATGAAGCAGGAGAGTAAGATTGAGGTTTTATATTCTTGTCCATTAAATGTTGTGGTTTATTATATATCTTTTCATTTGTTTTATACACTTATGAAGTAATTCAGTTATTATGTGGAGGAAATTGAATGCCTTACTATTGAGAGATGGAATAGTAACGTTAATGAATTCCAAAGCTCTAAATCCTTTAGTTAGATTCATTCCAGTATTAGGTCTTTTTATAATTTATGAAAGGTCAGTATACTTAGGCCATATTGGTTCATAAATTGACATGTTATTTTAATTTCTATCGTATTTGTGAAAAGGTTGATTAGAAGTTAATACATACAAACTAGACAGTAAGAGGTACTTGGGACATGGGAGTTATTTAAGTGATGCAGTGTAGTTTGGTAGACTTTGGTAAATGAAAAATTATAAACATCTGAGTGTGTATAGTATGCCAAATCAATAAATTATGATTGATTTTCTAGGGAAGTGTAGGTGAAAATATGTGTGGTACTGCAGTTTTGTGGTGCACTTGGTTTTCAGGAATTCAAACCTAACTATTGCAAATTGTAACTTAACCTTAGGTCTATATATTTAGAAGTATTATGCAAGGTATGCCAATACATTTTCTTTGGCTCCATTATTTTATTGAGTTCCAGATATCACAACTTTTACATCACCCTAACGAAAAACTGTCAAGATGGGTAATAAGTTACTCATGTTGGTGTTCAGAGCAAATGTTGCAAACATTTCAATGAAAAGTAGGCTAATAACTTAGTAATAACATTTAGTTTTTATGTTTCCATTTCTCTCATCTCTGTGTGAGTGCCAAATACCAATTTGTACTTCACATGCACAATATTGTAACTTGTGCAAATACTGTAGTGTTTTATTGGCTGTTGTAAAAGATTTAAAGAAAGTACAAGTACCTTTCCTAAAAGTGTTTAAACCTTCAGAGGAGAAAGGTTGACACATTTCTGCAGACTTGAGGTAACATGACAGTGTCCTTGCTAGTATTTCCCTTAAAAAGCTCACAGACCGTATTGTTAAGTGTCAGACCCTTTCTAATGCCTCTAAGTGATTTTTGTGTAGTTACAGCTTTCTAAAATTATAACTTGGTTGTCTAGTTAAACTACCTAAAACTGCAGTAATACCTCTTTCCTGGAACAACACTGTGGCAGCTAGAAAAAAATCATCTGTTTGCTACTAAGTTGCATCATCTCCTGACACCATCTTCAGTTACTTGACTAACATTATTGTGTTAAGTACAGGAGTGTTTTTTTAGTGCAGAGTTAATCTTCTTCCTAAAATGAGGATATTACTGATACTTACATGCAGAGCTTGCTTGGAATACTAGGTACCATTTGGTTCCCCCAAACCACATATTGCTGGCCTTGAAGTACGACTTAATCATCTTTTTGTGTAGCTATTTATTATAACTCCAGTTATATAGTTCTGTATTACAAGTGATAGGTTATAAATTTACGTATTTTTTTGTCATTAATCATATTTTTCAGTGGGAAAAAGACACCTGTGAGGTTTTTATTTTCTTAGATGCCATGTTAAGTAGAAATTTCATTGTAAATTACTGAATAACACAGTGATTGGTGGATTTTGTGTTAGAAATGAGGTGCGGCTGCATTAGTGTAATTGAAAAAGATTAAAGCTTCAAAGCAATATGCATATAAAAAATAGGGCAGTGAAGAAAGTGATCTTTGTGATTGTTTAAGTTATTATATCAAGTTGGTTTTGCAGTGCTTGCTCAAATGAAATCAGTGCTGTTTAAAGAAACTGGTGGACAGTTTGTAAAATATTGCTAAAATATAAAACCACCTTTCTTGTTACAGACTTCACTAAAGATAATTAATTAATTTTGGTTGCAGTCTATAGAATGCGTGGACTAGTATTCATTTGTGCACTTGTATGCAGTCATGTTTGCTTAGTTTTGTATTTTAGCTCTCATTGGGAAGTAGCACAATGAGTGCCTCTTTCCCCAGGTCCACACTGTCACATCATATATTCAGTACCGAAATCAATGTTTGTGAACTGCATTGGATGCAGCACCATCAGGAAAGTCTTCAAAATACTGCTGAAAAGAGCAGATTGTCTGTAATCAAGATATATTACCATAATTGATAGGTTCAACACGATTTTATTTTTTGTTCAGCACATACAGGGTACCTAGGAAAACTGCTGAACCTCAAGGCTAGTCACTGTTTTTTCTATCGTGGAAGCCCTAATTGTTTTGATAGGATTTTGTATACTGTACTTTTATTTCATTAGATAAATGTAGTATTATTGTAAGTTCAATAGATGAAATCACTATGAAGCTACTTTCTTGAAACTGTGATATGTTTGGCTGAGAAGAAGAATTTTTTTGCAACTTGTCTAAGGCTGATGATCACTAATTTTTGTTATGTTTGATAATACCTAATGTACAAATATAAACTGTTGTTTATGTAGATTTTTTTTATAAAATAAATGTGAAAGCTACTTGACATAAAATTTTTATTTTACATTTCTCCTGATGCTGAAACTAGTATTAAGGGGGAGTCAAAAGCCAAAGACTGGCATCTAAGATAAAGTTACTTTTGTGTTCCGTATCGTTATCAAAACAGCTGCTAATTCTCGTACTCTCTCTTGCCAAGTAAGACCAAGTTGCCATAGTAGTTCATCCTAATGTTTTAATAGGGTAGACATTAGGCTAGCAACCTCATCACAAAATCAAAGCTTTAGAAAATTGCTTCAGTCCTTTGAGATTGGTGTGACAGACAATGAAGGCTAGAGAGGCAAAAATACTGTTCTGTAATAAAAACTCTCTTCATCCAGATCTCCAGTATGAATACTGTATATCACTCATTTAGAGATTTTTGCTGTGTAAGTTAGTACAGGATATTGAATTTTCATAATTTTATATTTAAGTAGACATGAATTAGCTTTATACCATTTATATAAAAACAAGAATACATGATAGTTGTGAATAAGATTATAGAATTATAGGAATACTATCAATATGTTTTCCAAGTTTTAACAGTAACAAGATTCTTGTTCTGTGTTAGGACTTTGTTGGTTCAAACCCAGAGGGACCCAGACTCCAAGCTATGTCAGGATCACATTCAGCAGAATACATTATAGTTAAAACAACCATAGAGTAATTATTTGAGTGTTTCTGTCCATCATGTTGCTATATGTGTGTTTTTCTATCTTCAAATACATAAGTGTTCCATGTTGATAATGACTCAATTAGGTACATGTAGTTTGACAAAAATATTGCTATATCCATGAATTGCGATATCCATGACATTCTTCAATATAAACTTTTTTTTTATTATTCAAATCTTGTCCTGATACCCTTCTTTAACCAATAATAGATATCTGATTGCCATAGTAATGCTGGTAATTGTGAGGTGATGAAGATGAGTTAACCCTTCCAGGTTCCAATCACATAAGTACATTATTGCTCTCCTAACCCCAGGGTTCCTTCTCTGGCTTATGAGGAAAGCCGTAAAAGAGGGCCATTTAGCCTGACCTGGGCTTCTGAGCTAAGCCTGGGAAGGGAACCATTCTGTGAAATGGTGGGATCCAAGCTTCCGGGCAAAACACCAGAAGACCACTCTGCTAGACCAGGGCCCCAAGGCTGCCTCCAGAATTCCCAGAGGATTGCTTTAATACTAAATTGTTTTACTCTGGCACACAGCCCACTCCCTTTTTCTGTAATTGCTTGTAGGCACTAGAACCATTCAACAGTCTACCTCTAAACCATTTTGGATGGATTTGGCTGTAGGTATTTAGAGTAGGCTCCAATTTCAGCATCAGTTTCTAGGTGATGGACTGTCATGCAAAATGGGTCATGTCTTGAAAGAATCATGAGAAATAGATAATTTTCAAAATCATTATTAGAGGCACTCCTCCAGTGATTTTAGAGGGAGTTTACGGTCCACAGCTCAGCAAACCCCAGGGGAACCTTGAGTCCTCTTTTCTACTGTACTGAATGGGTCTCTTCCTGGACTTAGTTACGGGACCTGGGGACCCAAGTTTGACCAAAAGGCCTTCCCCAGGAGCATCCCTCAGAAACCAGGGGAACCTTGAGGTGTGAGAAAGGAACAGCTCTACTTTTGTGTCTTCTGAATTTTAAGGGGTTAGTCAAGGAGGAAGTCAATGGTTACTAAAAGAGCATCATTATTATACATAGTGTAGATGTTTTC
The DNA here is from genome assembly GCF_040412425.1 of Macrobrachium rosenbergii. Taxonomy (NCBI): domain Eukaryota; kingdom Metazoa; phylum Arthropoda; class Malacostraca; order Decapoda; family Palaemonidae; genus Macrobrachium; species Macrobrachium rosenbergii. The sequence continues at coordinate 19,406,689 of NC_089782.1, forward strand.
ACTTAAAACAAGCAAAAAGCCCATTGACTTCTAGCCAACCTCATCAGAGCAGAATATCCATATATTAAAAACAAGAACAAAAAATTTGTCAATAAAAGCAACATAATGTATTTTTAAAACTGAAAAGTAATATATTGCTCTGTTTAATTCCTGAAGTCAGTAGATGGATTTATGTTTTCAGTTCTTTTACTTTATTTGACCTATTAAACACATTTTGTGTGAAAACCAGCTAAAAGGATGGTAAAGTGTAAATTTTTAGCCTAGGTTTAAACAACTCTGTCTCTTTCTACTAATGAATTAGTAAAATTCTCCCTGTTCTTAGTAGTTAACTTTTGGGAAATCTCTTGTTTGTTTCATCCAAGTTTTAAAAGGCATGCATAACCAAACTTTTCCCTCTACAGTTTACTGACAATTTGTTTTCTATCAGGCAGTGCTAAATGTCTCTTTGCTATGAGATATCCAAAAAACCTGTATATCTCACATCATTCACAGTCATAATCAATTAGCATTTTTATTTATCTTTTTTTAATTTTTTTATTTATTTTGTTTGAAGATGGACTCCAAAGGAGACTAGGCCTTATTTTTGGATGTGAACCCTAGAGAAGTAATTCTTATGTTCTTCTTGATCAGATTTCATTGTATAATTAAACCTTTTAGTTTCCTAAAGTACTCAAAGTTTGGTTGATGCCATTGGCTTATTATAAGAACACTTTACCTGATGATTCCCTATTTTTATAATCATTTAAATTCAGAGCATCATATTGATAAATTTAACTTCTTCCATCTCTTCTTGATGGCACTAAAAGGAGGAGGACTAATTGCTGAAAGTTATGTGGGAGGTTATAAAGGTCACATGAGGGACGAACCCCCAACCCCCATCAGTCAGGTAAAAAGTGAGACCCTAAGTAAGGTTAGTCTAGGAAATGTTGCGTTATGAATGGTTACGGGGCGTCCAGGTAGGACACTGTATCCTAGGTTAGGTTAAGATGTATTCCCGCTGGTTAATCTTAAGGCAGTCTGTGGCAAGCTGCTTCCTGGTCAGCTTTTAGGCGGGTTGGGGAGATTTTAATCGTCGAAATTTTAAAGGGGGATGTTAACTTTTTTCGGATCTTTTTGTTTTTTATGTAGTGTCCCGAAGGTTGTAGCAAAGTACAGCTTGGAGAGTCTGAACGCAAATATAAAGACCGTCTGTTATAGCAAGTAAGTACAAGAACAAAGACCTGCCAATAATTTGAAAAATGTAAAGGCTGTCTGCAAAAATATGCAAAATGTCATCTATAGATAGAAGGATTGAAATCGATACCGTACGCAGGTTAGTCTTACGTTTTGATTTTTCTCCAAGAAATTTAAGGTAAATGTATTTTTACACAAAGTAATTGCCATAACAACGATGCTTAAGTTCTAAAGTACCCTTGAATGAAGATCAACAAAGGTTCTAGCATGTGTACGATAATTAACCAACAAAGATTTAGCATGTGTGCGATAATGACGTTGGAGAACATACTCACAATGGCAACTCTTCTTTGAACATTGAAAACTTTGCTCTTGAAAATTTATATTTGTGGCCTATGCTCTTTATAACTGTATCATCCTGATTATCCAAAGGTCATTTTTATTCTGTCTAAACTTGTCAAATACGACACCTTTAGATACCTGTACGATAATTTCATTCGTTTTCACAACCTATCAACAACTGCAAGTGTTAGTCTGTCATGATCAGCTGTGTTGTGAAGATACCAGAGACTTAGGGGCCTAAATCAGTTTAGGACAATTTATCGACATGGAACTCGATAAATGGCCTATATTCAGCTTGCTGAAGGCAGATTTTGTGGAGAAAATGAAATTAGCATGTGTCTTCGGTAAGCTAACCTCTTCACCCCATGAGAAAACTCTTTCCATTGTAGGCCCGAATCTATAAATCGACTGGAAATTTGTTTTATGTCAATGAATGGAGCTGGTTTTATTCAACAGAAATGCTGCTTTTAATTGGGGGTAATTCAGACTTTAGAACTATGGTGAGAATGACGGCATTTAGGGTTTTGAAATTAGTTTTTTTAAGTTAACCAGACGTTCTCCGAAATTGGTGCCTACGGTAGGCTAATTTAAGACTAAGGCTGGGCCTGGTTTATGGATGTTAGAGAGGTTAAACTGGATAGAAATAATTTTCAGTAATAACATATGAAATATACTTTATATTTTTATTGTTCTTATTGTAGTGACTTTTTATCACCACCATTGTGGAGCAAGCCTCTTTGTGATTTTAAAAAGTGTAGTACAGAAATTAGGGGAAAACAAGAATTGTGGGTTGAGGGCAGCAAATAAGTGTAATTGATTGCTGCACAGGTAAACTGTGATACTTGAAATAAGGATAGGCTTAGTAACCCTAAGTTTTACTTCAGCCCAGCTTAAATTTTTAAATGTGGTACAGTATAAAAGTATACCCAGGTTTAACCAGACCACTGAGCTGATTAACAGTCTCCTAGGGCTGGTCCGAAGGATCAGACATATTTTACATGGCTAAGAACCAATTGGTTACCTAGCAACAGGACCTACCGCTTATTAAACATGAAACATAGTAGCTGATGTGATTTTAACATATTTGACATAGGTTAAGCTAAATTCAATTGGAAACGGTTGGGCCACTGTGGGAAAGTAGGGATTTTGGCTAGCAGAACTGGTGAAGTACATGGATGCAGCTTAAACCAATCTTACCTGACCAACTATAGGACGTACAGCTCTACCTGACAGCCTTTGGAGATGGGGACTGCAAAGACCTGCCCACTTATCTTAGCCTAGGACACACAGATTATAGAGAAACACAGTGATTCATCCTCCCCTAATGTAGGGTATTCTTTTCTTCATGACTGTTGCAAATGCACCCTTGCCTAACCTGACCTACAATGTCATACATTGTAGAGGAACATTATTTGCAGACATAAAGTACTATGTTTACTTGTGTCATATTGGTTTAGTTGTATTCTAAAACTAGATGCTGCAAAAATAGTATGGTGACTCATTTTTTAAAAATTCAAGATTTTTTTCTTCCACTAACAAATCACTGCAGTTACTGTATATACAAACTGGTTGCTCTTTTAGTTTGCTCAGTAGTGTTCCTTGCTTCAGGCTTTGATGGCAGAGGATAAGTTCACACACTTACTGTGGCATTACTGTATTTCCCCAGTTGAATAATAGGCTTTGGATTTCATGTTTTTAGGAAGCCCCCCAGGTTTTCAGCTGTAGTCATGTTTTTTGCATTTTGGTGTGTGTGTGTGTGTGGTGGTGGAGGCTGTTCTCTGATTCATTGTCAGTAACTTTCTATCAGAATCAATTTGGAAATTAATTTATTTAGATGAAAAACTTCATTTTTGGATGTGTTCAGGCTCTGGAAACACTTGGATTAGCCTTTGTTGGAGGTGGTTTTAAACATGAAATAGGCCAGGGTTTTTCTTAGTTAGTTGGGATGTAATTTTTATGACTGACTAGAAAAGATTTTTGTCTGTGGATGTGTTCAGGTTTTAAATGAAAGTACTTAAGTTATATGGTTGTTTTGAATGTGAAGTAGAGCATTTTCAATAGTTTTGATGTGATTTTAACATTTGACAATTATCAAAAGTGAAATTGGTTAATGAGCCCACTACATGCATATTCATTTCCTCGTTGGATGAGTTGGTAGAGTTCTCGGCTAGCACTCTGCTAGGCCCGAGTTCAAGTCTCTGGCCAGCCAGTGAAGAATTAGAGGAATTTATTTCTGGTGATAGAAATTCATTTCTCGGTATACTGTGATTCAGATTCCACAATAAGCTGTAGGTCTTGTTGCTAGGTAACCAATTGGTTCTTAGCCATGTAAAGTAAGTCTAATCCTTCAGGCCAGCCCTAGGAGAGCTGTTAATCAGCTCAGTGGTCTGGTTAAACTAAGGTATACTTAACTTAACCTGCATATTCAAGCCTGACAGTAAGGGGTGTTCACAGTGGAAAACTTTATTTTTAGGGTCACGGTGAGTTTTTTGGGGCACTGTTGCTGAACCCAATGTTTCAGAAGTCTGGTTCGCTACTGGAGCTAAAGCCTCTGGAGTGTGGTGGGATCTTATGCCCTCCATGCCTAACTCCAGCACTGTATAAGCCCTTAGATTGAGATCTTATACGTTCGACTGCTTTTCTCATAGCGTTAGTCTTTGTGGAGCATGTTGGTGAGTTACATGGTCTATTGTATCTTGTCCAATACTTTTGAGGGTTGGGAGTCCCTGTTGTACTTGGTTGCACCTGAGTTTGTGGTGAAGACTCAAACCCATCAGTTGCTAATAAGAGATTCAAGAGCTTTTCAGTTCTTTACTTTGGGACTTTGTCAGCTGTGATCTGGATGAGATGCTTTCTTGCCCAGTGTGAGCTTTGTGGTAGTATCTAAGACAGACTTGAGCTTGTAGGCCAGAGCCTTGTTCCCCCTTTATTAGTACTGCCAGACACCAGGTATCCAAGATCACTTTCTTTCTGGCTTCAGGGAGCAATCAAGAGGGCACACAACAGCTCACAAGAGCTAACAAAGTCAGGGGTGTTGGCCCATCCCTAGCCTTTCAGAAAAACTTTTCAGGTGATGATGGCAGGTGTTTGGTGACGTACCTCATTCTACCTCAGGATGTCACCCATAAACCCTTGGACACCTCCTCAAGACCTATAGTGGCTGCTCAACAGTTATGTAGTCATGCAAGCTACTCTTGAGCAAAAATCACAATAACTAAGGCACTTGGAGGGTATGAGGCTGGGGTTTGAATGGATAAGTGTCTGGCCTCTCTCTCTCTCTCCCCTCTATCTTATTTTCCTTCTGGAAAGCAGCAGTCAGACAAGTACATGCTGGACTAGGCTTTGATACAGGTAAGATACAATCAAGCATCCTATCTAGATCTTCAGTTTATAAGGGGACTCTCTCCTCTCTCCCTTTTTAATAAAAGGGGGAGATAGCACTGGTAGAGCCATCATCTGAACTACTCATTGTTTCTTCAAAAATATAAATAGAGTATTCTTCAGTGTGAGCTGGAAATAGTCATTGAAACGTGGTAACAAGGTGGTTAATCGGAGGTAGGCTTGGGGTAACCCTGCTCATCTATTGTAGGTCAGCATTTTTTATTTATCTATGGATGAATTAAGATGGCCTGTTGACTTAATGACAATTAAGTTAAAGCTTCTCTTACCTTTATTATTGTATGTACAGTATAGTTTTGTTTTTTGGTCAAAATAATTTGAACAAGAAAAGTTAAGAACAATAGTTGAGTAGGACTTAAGCAAGTGTTTGGCCACTTGGCCTCTTTTGAAGTTAGTGTAACCTGTGGTAGCTTAGGTCCTGCAAGGAGTGTGCTGGCTGGTTTCCTTCACATTGTGGAGGCTTGGCAGCAGGAGAGGAAGACAATTACTCCATCTTTGATACCACCAAGTTTTTGGGGGTTCTTTCCCTCTTACTGTCTCCATCTCTCTCTCTTCCCCTTCTTGTTCTCATCTGGCTCGTTCTGAGGTGGGTGCAAACCTGGGTCAGCACACTCTCCAACAGAGCTGACCCAGTGTTTGTGCTGAGCTCTCCCCAGTTGAGACTCTGGGCATATGCTTGCTTATGGTTCCCTCCTGCCTATTCCTGTATCATTGTCAGTTTTGCTGGAGTACTTACAGATGATGTGGCCATCTCCCAGTATTCTGAGTGACCCATGTTTTGATGCATTTATAGACCACTGAGTTCCTGCTGTTACTGTTCCAACTAAGGAGCTCAATATAGTGGTCATCAGATACCCCAGCAGTAACAGACCATACTCCTCTGATGCTGCTGTCTGCCTTGACTACATTTTCTTCTGTAGCAGAGGAGAGTAAGACTTATGGATGGAATAAAGTGAAGAAGCTGTATATTGTTCTTCCTTCCCCTCCTATTCCTCCTCTTGTTCCTCCTCCTTTCTTGCCATCTGTCCCCTCTTGCTCATGTAGGAATGAGTATAAGAGGTCTTGGAACCTATTTCAAAGGAAGTTCTTCCAGACTTCAAGTGACCACGTTCCTTCTTTGAAGGTTGGTGATGGTGTTTGCTCACTGGTGTGTGTGGAACATCTGCTGTAAGTAAAGTTACTATACCAGGTATGTTCCTCCTGTAGTGTTAACCATTGCCTTTTTTGTAGAAGTACCCTTCAGCACAAGCTGAAAACAGTTATTAAACTTGGTAGCAAGGTCGGTTAACTGGAGGTTAAAGGGGTGAGTAGGTGAGTACCCCTCACTCACCCGCTGTACCAAGCACTTATTCTTCAGCCACCACCCTGTGAAGTCATCTTGCTGCATTCTCACTGACTGCTAAGACGAATTTGTATTTTTTGAGTGTTTTGTTAACACAGGATATAGTGTCATTGACAGAGGTTTGAAGGGCATCAATCAGCAAATTTAGTGAATTCATGCCCTCCATTTAGGTGGATCCCCACCATTTAATACTTCATTTTAAGGGGTCAGTCAGCATAGGAGGTTGGAGATGAATACATTTACTCGTACTACATTGACTACAACCGTGTGCTGTACTGTAACCAGTAACAATGGTCATTTTTCATCAGGAAGATGCCACAGCAGCATCAACTATGGCTTCACCCTTAAATTAGAGGAGAGCAAGACACAGGCTAGGGCCAAGAAGAAGCAAAAGTGTTTTCCTGTATCCTCATTCTCCTCTCGAGCTCTTTCTTGCTCGCCTCATATAGGAAGAGGAAGAATAGGCCTCTCACTAGAAGTTATGCAGGTCCTCCTGTGAGCATTCTTCCCGGTCATTGGGAAGCAACTGCATTCAGCTATGCACAGGTAACCTGTCCACTTTTGGCGGGGCTGGCTTGGGTTTCATTGAGTGCACTGAGTACCATGTCCTGATCCGCTCCGTCTTAGATACTAGGAATGATCCCAGCTCTTTCAGATTTGTTTCACCAGAAATACACACAGCTGAGCCGGTGCTGCCTGCTTGCTTGGTGGATGCTAGGTTCTTGGATCGTGAGTGTACAGGCAGTGAGTTTGCAAGTGACTATGTCACTTCCTGCTTGGCTTGAGGCCCACCACCAGCCCTGGAGTTGTGCAAGCGTGACAGCACTCGTATCTGTTTAGTGCACCCTCTTCTAGTTTGGTCATTATTTGACCATAGAGAATCACATGGGCTGGTCGACCTCAGCTCGGAAGTCACCCTGGCTCGGAACTCTGTTCCAAGTACAGGTCTCACAGCTCACAATGTATTGACCAGTACCTTAGTTACTGATCATACAATATGGTCCCAGGTACAGGCACTGGAGCAGACTCTTCATCTATATGATGTAGAGTTGACTTTACCCCATGCTCAATTTTTGTATACCTGTAGTTCCCAGACTGTACCCAGTGTGTGGCCAATTTCTGTACTGTGCGCAAGCATCTCGAGTGTACTGTATTTGCAGTGCTGAATCATTTGCATACAACAGGAAGTTTGTACTGCACTAGGGTTCTGTGTTCCATGACACCCTCAAATGTTAGCCAGTTCATTTGTTGGTACTTGTGTGCTATTGTACTCAACTTGTTTGCAGTGTTGAGCTCAGTTTCAACGGATCATACAGAAGTCTAAGAATTTTGCCCACAATTTCAAGAGATTACATGTTAACCTAAAAATCATTATCAGGTTAATATCAGGGGATTGGTGGACCACAGTTTCAAGGAGTTACATCTACTGCCAGTAAATTTTATGGTATTTGACTCCATTAGGTCCCATCCTTCATCTCCACAGCCCAAGAGAGCATGTCAGGGCAGTTGGATTGTCAGCATAAGGGTCTTATGACATACCACTGACCCTTTGTTGATTGAGCTTTCTTTAGGGTTCACCAAGGAGATGAGGCAGTTGTTCTGATGGCTGTGGTGGGGGCATACATACGATGTTTGGATCAGGTTGAAATTCTGATCTGCAGATCAAAAAATTCCCTGTCATCCAAGTATCAAGCAAACCACTTCCCTACTACTGTGGAGGTTGCCTTAGCAACATCAGTCATGGCTCCTTCAACAATAGCAACATTCCCATGCTATGGGGAAAGTAAGACTCACTCCTGGGGCAGGAAGGACATTGCAAGCAATTTCCCTACTTCTCCTCATCACTGTCAGGTGTTTCTCCATCTCCTCATCTTCTCTTTCATCTATCTCTTTGAGAAGAATGAGTAGCCTGAGAAGACATCTCAGTAGTAGTGCCCCAAACTAAATGAGCAGCCTTCCCAGGCCCTGGGAAGTGATGGTAATCCAGACACCATAAGTAGGGCTGGCTCAGGTCTTACTGAGTGCACTTGATACCCTGTCCTGACCTCTCTCTCTTGGACAAGAGAATTGTTCCCAGCTCTTCCACCTGTGTTTTACCTAAAACATACTTGTTTAAACTTTGGAGAGGCTCTTGCCCCTCAAGCACCTCCACTGGCACTAACTTCAGTATCAGCTGAAGCAGCATTGGTTGGCCTTGAGAACCCTCAAACCCCTCACCTTGTGCCCTTAAGCAAAGAGTGAGGGAAGACATGCCTGATGGCTGGACAGTGGGAATCTGTCAGGGACAGTTAATCAGGACACATTTGTCCCTGATTTTTTACATTAGGAAAGGCTTTTTGAGCTATGGGAGCTCCAGTTATCAGTTGGTTTTCCACATGGCTAAACAAGAAGCTCCCTGTGTTCTGCTTTCCCCATCCTAGACCCCTCGGCTGCCTTGGAAGGATCTCAGGTAACCCTTGTAGCTCTTTGTTGGCCCAGGCTGAGTGATTTCCCAATCTGCCAGCTCTTTTTGGTTGAGGCACCCAGAGATTCCCATTTGGCTCACTCCTCTGTTAGACACACATATTGAGGTAGCTGCAACTAACTTGTACCAGTTAATTGGACCATCTTTTCTGAATGGTGTCATGGACATGGGGGTCTCTCCTGTTAGAGTTACTTTTCACCATGTCATGGACTTAATCATCTACCTTCATGGAGACAAGCTCCTCACAGTCTCCGGAGTGATATCTTATTCTGCCTTGATTCGGATGTTCCAGCTGAAGGGCATGGATACCTCTTCCTTACAGGGTTGTCCATGCTCATAAGAGCTTTGAACAGTGTTGCTCACTCCAAGAACTTTGGCCTTCAAAGTGGAATGTGACTCGCCCTATGCAGCTTAAGGGGAAGGCCACACTCGACGCGGGAAGCGTTGAGGTAAAGGCGCGACATGGGTGGGAGAGCAGCATCAAAACAACACATGGCCACACCAGAAATGCCACCCTGCCATGCATCACTCAGCAGTCTAAGCTATCCTTCTATGCAAATACATCATCATCATATTTGGGTAGGAAATTGCTTTTAATCGACAACCTAAGTGTTAAACTTGATGATAGACCGTGCAAGAGTATGGATTTATGATTTCAATAAAAAGAGAAGGAAAAGAAGTGAATTTTGCAATTTCTATTGCCAGTCTTGTTTATACAAAGACAAATTTTATAAATATTTATGTATGATCCAACGGTCTTTTGATTCTTTGCTGGCAATACTAGAAGTCAGGCTCACAAAACAAGCAACGAACTATGGACAACCCATCTCTCCCGAAAAGAGACTAGTAATAACTTTAAGGTAAGTGAAAAGAAAATATGGATTTTAAGATTTTATTATTACAAAACTAACTGCAAATAAGGTTATATCCCGAGAGAAAGATACTTAGAAAAAATAAAGGAAAAGAGTTAATTGCAAATTATGTAAAATTAAATTAATAATTGGCTGCATTATGTTGAAATAAAAAAATTTACTGCACCAGTATTTAAAAAAAGTAGTTCAGTGGTAAACCTTACATGAAAGAAAGTAACATAGGCCTACGCAAGGAAAAAATTGGTTTTGCTTATACATTCATTGTTAACATTAATGAAGAAAGTACAAAGTACGATGAATATTTCATAAATCAGTGATACTGTACTGAGAATTTGTATAGTTATCAAGTCTGTGTGGCTGAATAGGGTTTATTTGTGAGTGCACAATAGTTGGCTCCTTTAAGTTTATGTAGGGATTGGGAGTTGAATGCATGGAGCCAATGGTCACATTTGGGGGCCACTCATTCTGTTCTACTTCTTCCTTTTCTTTTAAGAGAAGATTTTGTATTTGTGATCTTATGCAGAGCTCCTCTGTAGGCTTTAGTTTCTTCATGTAAGGCATCAAACTTTTGAATAAAAGCAAATCTTCATTATCAGATTCTTCCTGGTCCTTTCTTAAGAATTCTAACTTCTGTTTTTCAGTTTCAATGAGTTGCTCATTTTTTCTTGCTATGTAATCTAGATTTGGTCTTCTTCACTTATTGAGGGTTTTGTTTGCCAACTTGTATCTCAAGATGTTGACCTGGTGTCAACATCTCAATCCCTACATAAACTTAAGGAGCCGACTGTTATGCCTAGAAGTATGTGACATGCACAATTGAGAAATATGACTTGCATCCAGTTCAATGTCATCACCAGCTACAGACTGGTCATGATCAGTTAGTTGGGTGTTATCTTCTTGGCTCAAATTGGAGCTCCTAGATGTTGGCTGGTAAATGTCTTTCAAAAATGACAACTGAGTGAAGTAGAGCCACAAACTAGGAGCCACTTCTGCAGAAGCTTCATCACCAGATCTGGGTTTTTCCAATTTCTTAATTTCTTTTCTATAATAGTTTTTCAGGTTTTCCATTTTCTTTTAGCAGAAATCTCTGAAAGGTACATTAAAAGATATATCCATAAACCAGAAAGTAACATAGGCCTACACAAGTTAAAAAAAAAATCAAGTAATAAGGTTATGATAAACATAATGATCTGGTAATATTAGCAATACGTTAATCATCATAACAAACAATATCTTTACTTGTTTTTCCTCCCTTTTTCAGGTTTCTTGCTACTGGATAATTGTTTCGATCTTTGGCTTTGTGTTTTTGTCTTGGTAGAAGCACTATTTCAGAAATTGTAAAGGAAACTTGCAATATTATTTGTGAGGCTCTAAACAGTGATTATTTACCCTATCTAACTAAGGAAGTTTGGCTTGCAACTGTAGAAAATTTTTACAAGAAATGGAATTTTCCTGACTGCATTGGAGCTTTGGATGGGAATCATATTGAAATAGTGTACTGCCAGGGGTGGTTCTGAGCTTTGGATGGGAAGCATATTGAAATAGTGTACTGCCAGGATTGGTTCAACTTATTACAATTATAAACAGTTTTTCTCTATATCTCTGCAAGCACTGGCAGACACTGACGGCAAACTTATTATAATTGATGTTGGTGTGGTTGGTAGGCAGAGTGACTCGGGACTTTTCAGATCATCTGATTTGTACAGACTTTTGGAGTCTAGACAACTTAATATCCCAGACCCATCTGTGCTTCCTGATACTGATGTAAAAGTTCCCAGTGTCTTTATAGCTGACAAAGGATACCCCTTGTTGTCATACCTTAGGAGACTAATTTCCTTAAAGGAATTTGGATAACCAAAGGAGAATATTTAATTACTGTCCATCAAGAGCCTGCAGAACTGTAGAATGTAGTTTTGGTGTACTAACAAATAAAAGGAGGATATTATTTAAACAAATTAAGACGGATGTTACCATCACAGTATTACTGTAATTGTTAAAGCAGTATGGATATTACACAATTATGTTTTAGATAAGGAGGGGCCAAAGTCGGGTTTCTCACATGCCAAAGGAGAGATGATACAAAGTGCATTAGCATGTACAAGACCTCAAGGCTGGCTACCAAACAGTGCTTTAAACATCAGAGAAGCCTTCTCAAATTATTTCACTGGAATTGGAAGAGTTCCATGGCAAAATTATTTAACCTTACCAGGCAACATAATTGTTGCAATATAACACAAAGTAAAACCAGATATGAGTTAACTGCCCGCTTAACCGGGACTACTTGCATATATATACATATATATATATATATATATATATATATATATATATATATATATATATATATATATATATATATATATATATATATATATATATATATATATATATATATATATATATATATATATATATATATATATATATATATATATATATATATATATATATATATATATATATATATATATTATAATATAATATAATATATTTATTTATATATATATATATATATATATATATATATATATATATATATATATATATATATATATATATATATATATATATACAGGCAGTTCGGTTGTGGCGGGGTTTCCATTCTGATGGTGTGAATATCGGCACTGATATGGGGAAATAGGCAATTTTCGGCACCAAAAATTGCCGATTTTCGTCACTAGACAAGCCCCATAAAACCTGATCGCTGATAACTGAGCCCGCCAATAACCGGAGACTGCCTGCATATAAAACATTACTTAAAAAGAGTTAAATGAAGACGCTTTATAATAATTAGGTTGCAATACAAGAAAAAGGCACACACACTATTTTAGCTCACCATCCTTATGTAGTTGATTGCTTATATCTTCACAATGTTTTTTTAACACAATGTTATTTTGTAGAGTGGATTGATGGATCATAAGCTCTCCTCCGACACACCTGCCCAATTAATTCTTCTGTAGCCAATATGGCCAGACATGACAGACTGAGCACGTGATACTTCAGAAACTGATGGAAAATGGTGTGGTCTTGGGTGAAGACACCAGGAACTGTGGAGGGTCAAACCTTCCTGCTCATCCGGTGTGGCCACGCACATAAGATATGTCGCATTTCAAATTGCTGCGGAACCTCTTCCCTGCAATGATACGTGCTGTCCCCACGTCTGATGTGCCTCACCTAAGCCCACCCATTAGGGGTAGTGCCGACAGTACACCTCATGCGGTGCACTGTAGACATTACTTAAGGTTCTTTGCAGTGTGCTTCCATTTTACCTGCAATCTTTTGTTCCTTTACTGTACTTTTTCATATTTTCTCTTCTTCCATACTTTCCACCCTCCACTCCCTATTAATTGATTCATGGGTAGCTGCAAGGTTTTCCTCCTGTTACACCTTTGAAACCTTTTACTGTCAAATTCCTTTTCAGTGCTGAGTGACCACATAGGTCCCAGTGCTTGACCTTTGGCCTAAATTCTGTATTCAATCTATTCAATTATTCAGTCACTTGTAGAGCTCTCTGAAGAGGCTTTGAATATTGATGTTATCCTCAAGATTTGTTCTGCTACCCATAGCCTCGTTGTAGCATGTTGGTGAGTTGTATGGCCTTTTTGTATCTTGTCTGACACTGAGAGGCCAGGAGATTCCTCACATTCTTAATGTTCATAAGTTTGTGGTGAAAGCTTAGGGGCCTTCAGTTCCAACAAGAGATTTTAAAATTTTTTGGTACTTCCCTCCAGGACCTTTGTTAGTGAGGAGCCGAATGAGATGAATTTATGCCACTGCAGGCCTTGTGGCACTGTTTCATGAGAAAGATGTTGGTGTCCAAGAGGTCCTTGTCCCTCTGACCTGATGAATAGATCAAATAAACATACGATTCGTCCTGCAAGAAGGATGGCTGTCTAGTCCATGCATGAACTCATGAAGCCAGGGGCCTGGGGGCACCAGATTACCTTCACCTTTGCCATAGGGATGTTGCATTCAAGCTCAACAAATGGTGTGGTTTTCACACTTCTCTTGTACGAAAAATACAGCTAATCCAAATCAGTTTTCAGTGTTCTTTACATGTCTGTAAATTTATTGCAAGACTTTTTTCAGTGTGCAGCCTTATTTTTTCTATAGTATTCAGAATTGATAATTGGAAAAATTAGCTGTAGATTTCTGTCACATTTATGTTTTAAAGTTTATGGACAAGAACAGTTGTTTTGACAGGTCTCAAAAATTTTCTGGTAAAATAATTATGGATTAGATTATGTGAAATAACAGTAATTTACTGTCATGATTGATTGGTTTGTGAATTGGAAACTACAACTGTACAGCAAAGAAAAATTAGGTCTAGCAAAAGACTGGAATATAGTCTGGATAAAGTATAATGGTTAAAAGCATATTCATTTTTGGCTGTTTCATAACCTGTTCATGTTGAACAATCTTCCCCTACAGCATGTTCAGTATTGCTATGGCACTATTGTAAGGCACAACTTTCTCTAAACCTCTAACTTTAATAACCTGATTCGGAAGTATTTAAGCATCGTTGTGGTCTTGACAGTGACTTTTCCCTTGTACGTACTTATTCATTTGCTAGGTCACTTATTCCAGAGCAAGGTTAATTACTTGAATAGTCAAGGTTTTCTTTTTATAATAAATAGTCAGAGTTTTCTGTTTATAATGAATTAAATAGACTTAGTTTTCTTTTTGTAATGAACTGAATAGAGTTTGTTGATATTTGTTGTCAATATACAACACATATTTTTGAAATCTTTTACTCACTTTTACTCACATGCTACTTATTTACAGGGAGTTTAGGTAACGAAGCTGTAATTGTGACTAAGGATGATGATGTTTATGCACTTGGTTTTAACGGTTCAGGGTGCCTTGGAGTTGGGGACCAAAACAGCACCATGGTACCTCGTAAGATAGAAGCCTTGTGTCAGAAAAAAGTGAAAGGTAAGAAATGCTCTACTTATCCCACTTTAGAGAAGTTGAAGTTTTTGCTCTGTGGGAAAATAGTACAGGAAGTTGCAGCAGGTAATTATATTTAGCTGTGCTGAATGGTTATCAAGTTATTGCACTGGAGTCCGAACTTGGTAAGCCAGAAGCCCTTAGTTTAGCTCATATTTGTAATTTAGGTTAGGATTTAGACCTGAGTGGTTTTTTTCAGAGATAATGCGGCACTATTGTAATTAATTCTTTAATATTTAATTGCATTTTTCCAAATGACTTTCTCAAGAATTTTTACCTCCTGAATGTTACTGATTTTAATTTAGGACTTGCTGTATGTGTACTATATTTGTTCTCGTTATGTGGCACTGAATGGACATGTTAGCCCTAACTATCATACATTTTTTATATTTAGTATTCTTATGGAATAAACCAAAAGACTATGATCTTGCATAGCAAGCTTCCACAGAATGGACAGTCCATATGCGAAAAACAGAAAAATTAGCAGAGGGTAGATGGAAAAATGAATATAGTATGCTAGTTATGCATGAAACAAGTACATAGTAAATAAAAACTAAGATTTTGATAAATAAGATAACAATAAATGATTAAATAAGAGCTAAAACGTATTGATAAGGGGGAAGGTGAGCTTGTGTGTCCTCTTCAGCAAGGGAACTCACCCTAAAATTTGGAAAGCCATAATGTATAGGCTAGGGCTAAGCCCAAGAGTTGGTAATATCAGCAGTGTACTTGTCACCCAGTATAAGAAATAGTAGTAGCCCAGATATTCCACTCACTCAGTAATACATACTCAAAAGGAAGGTATTTTAATTGTCCCCTGTAATGATGTACAGTAAACACCCGTATTCGCGTTCTCATGATTCAGTGGACTCAGCATTGTATCAGATTTCTCTGTGAACGTATCTACCCATTATTCTTGGAAAATTTGCCCATTCGTAGTAGTTTTCTCTGAGAAATATTCACTAATTACTGGATTTTCATATCATTTTCATGACTAAATGTACTTTTGTAATAAAACTATTAAAATACTTAGGTATAAAAAGCATTTTTAGAGGTTTTCTTGTGTTTAAACTATCAAATGACAGTTCTAAGTGTTTTTAGAGGGTTTAAGTATTCATGGTTTAGCTATTAAATGCGGGGTGCAGTATGCATCCCCGTGAATACGCGGGGTTTACTGTATATAAATATGCTAAATTTACTATATAGTAATCTTTGGAAGCTTTGATAACATTTATTCTCTTTGAAGTTGTTTGTTATTTGTAGTAGTACAGTATATTATTTGAAGTTCATCTGTTTTCAACCTACCTCAGGGATTGCCTATGGTAGTGGTCCTCATGTTTTAGCATATACTGAAAGTGGAGAGCTTTACTCTTGGGGTCACAATGGTTATTGTCAACTTGGAAACGGGTCAACAAACCAAGGCCTCACACCTTATCTTGTGACCACACATCTTCACAACAAACGGGTCATACGGGTCGCTGCTGGATCTCATCACTCACTTGCTCTCACAGATGAAGGCGAGGTTAGTGTTAAAGTTGCTATTAGCCTTCCTTCACTGAGCTGAGTTTCTCAAGTTCTAATTGGTATTTGTAGTACGTCTTTTGAGTTCCATATTTTTTAAGTGTTGAATAAACCAATATCATGAAGTTCAAGATGCTGATAATAGAAAAATTTTCTATTAGTTCCATATTTTTTAAATGTTGAAAAACCGATAGCATGAAGTTAATGATGCATATAGCAGGAAAATGTTGTATAGATAGAGTATGTTTATAATTGGTTTTTGAGCCTGTGGAAGTAACAGACCATTGCTTTTTATGTAGGAGAATTCTTCAGCTCAAGCTGGAAATGGTCATTAACACTTGATAACAAGGTGGTTAATTAGAGGTACATGGTTGAGTGGAGAGTCCCCCATTCAACAGCCATAGGCCAGCATGTTTTCTTTGGCTGTGGTTGAAAGATGTGTGTTACTGCATTCTCATCAACTAAAAGGTGAAGTTTCTATGACTTCTAAATTTTCTGTATTTATAGTGAAGCATTTGTGGTTACATAATGCATGTAAATCAAAAAGTCAACAAACGAAGGTGTGCAGGACATGACTAGGTTTTTGTTGGTGGTTCTCCACCGTTTGTGTTTTGCAGGATTAGGTCCTGTAGCCCTGGTTCTC
Source organism: Macrobrachium rosenbergii (assembly GCF_040412425.1). Taxonomy (NCBI): domain Eukaryota; kingdom Metazoa; phylum Arthropoda; class Malacostraca; order Decapoda; family Palaemonidae; genus Macrobrachium; species Macrobrachium rosenbergii. The sequence continues at coordinate 19,423,395 of NC_089782.1, forward strand.
CTTGGAAGCCATGTGCTGGCTGGTCTCCTTCACAGTGGGAGAGGTTTGGCTGGAAACAAAGAAGGTTCAAGAAGTGTTCTCTGGTGTCTTGCGGTAAGAAGTCATATTGGAGTCAGGCTCCAAGGAGTGGAGTTGTTATGGCCTCCTTCCAGGCAGCATCATGGCTCAACCTTTGGTGGAACACACTGTCTGACTTAGCTATTATAGGTGTCTCATCTAAGGATGAGATGGTGAAGTTCTGGAAATTCATCATGTCAGGAGAAAAGGCATTGACTTTTTCTCATATTACAGTACAAACTTGTGGGCAAAATTTTAAAGAAATTGTGACCATTTGTCTAAAAACCTCCCATGATAGGTTTCAAACAGAGAAATCTTGCATTTCTGCATGAGGCAGCTGTGTAGAAGAGCCATTCTGATAGCCAGGACACCATGATTCACCATGTATTAAAGGGACTGCATCCAAGCCTTTGTAGGTGGCCTTGCCCTCTTTATGTCTAGTTTTGGGGAGGTCCAGAGCTCTCTGAAAATGTGACAAGGAGCCCAGGTTCTTCCTCATGAAAGGGCCAGGATTATTCCCATCCTTTTTGGCCACCCTTCATCTCTGGCTTGAAGGTGGGGAGGCAAAGGTACGAAGAAAGGGGGATGCTGAGGTATCCTGTTTCCTTTTCCAGCTGCCATGAATAGAGGGTAACTCCCATTCCATGAGGCAATGTGGCAGCAACAGTGACTGGGCTCTTTGAGGTCTGTGCTTTTGAGTTAGTTATAGATTACTTTTCTTAGACCATCAGCCTCCCCTTGCTCTGTTTCCCATCTGGAGATGCTTCTGTTTTTGGGTGCAGTAAAAGAAGATTGGGGTACGTACTAGGGATCTTTCTGCATCAGGTATATGACCAGAGAACTAACTTTATCTTCACATCAGCTTGCTGTCAGCCTTGCTAACATTCTGAGATTGTTTGATGGGCCCCTCTGTAGTGGCATATGTAGACAAGTGGGGTGGGGTGGTTTCTCTTTATCTCTGCCAGCTGGATATACCAATATACAAGCATGTGGTTTGCCATGTCATTGAGCTATCAGTCAGGTACATAAAAGGAAGGAATAATGTTTTGGCAGACTTGGTCAGCCACCAGGGCAGGTACTGGAGGCAGAATGGTTTCTTCCTTCTTGCATGATGGAAAGGCCTTTCTTCCATGCAGTCTGATATGCCAAGTGATCGACTAAGTACTGGTCAATGTGGTTCAAAGAATGCTAAGTGGCATCCCAGTCTGCTAACTCTTCTGACCGAGGCACCCAACAAGATTAACCCTAGGCCCACTCTCCTCTGTTAGTAAAGTGTCCTGAGGTACCATTAGTCTGTACAGACCCTCAACTTTCACCACTGGGGGTTATCCAGCAGTTCCTGCAAGATAGAGACTTTTTTTGCAGGGCTGAGTAGATGTCTGAATGCTTCTAGAGGTCCTTAGTCAATGTGTATTTTCTGTGTGTGACATTGTAGTGGGAGTTACTCCTCAGCAAGTCATGGATTTCCTTGTCTATCGTTATCAAGATCATGAGGCTAAAACCCGGAAGCCATCAGTCCTGACAAGAGCTTAAGAGCTTTGCAGTTCCCTCCCCCTAGGACTGATTTTGAGGATCCAGACAAAATACTTTTGTGCTCGGTGCAATCTTGCTCTACTATTTATGACAGACCTGATTTCATAGGCCAGTGTTTGCACCTTTGTTAGTAATGGCCAACGCAAGAAGGTGTATAAGAACACTTTCTTTCTGATTTCATGAACCCATCAAGTGGCATATGACTCATCAAGTAAGGGGAAAAGTCTATTGGTCAGGGTGAGAGCTCATGAAGTCAGGGGCAGGGGCCCATCCCTAGCCTTTCAGAGGAACTCCTTAGTCTCACAGATAATGAGGGCAGATGTTTATTGGCACCAGATTGCCTTTATTTCATTTTACTGCAGGGGTGTCTCCAACAAGTCCTTGGAAACTTCTTAGGACCTGCATGGCTGCTCAACAGGTTGTGTAGTTGTCCAAGCTTCTCTGAGACAATACCGTAAGCATCCTGCCTAAGGTACTTGGAGGGCACAAAACTGGAGAGGGAATGGAGTTACTGTCCTCTCTGCCCCCTTAAGTATGTACTGCACAGGTCTTGTTGCAGGCAAGCTACATAATCAAGCATCCTATCTTAGAACTTTGGCTCTTGCAATGTGACTTCCTCTTCTGTCCCTTTTGTGGGCTGGGTGAAGTGGGAATAAGATAACAGATGCAGGTTTACCAATGAAAAATGCAGATTACTTTTAGATTTTTATTTTTATTCCTGCAGAAATACAATCCATGGCCTTTTATGTAGGGGAGTCATTTCTTAGGTGGGAACAGTCTCAGCAGATTATGTCGGCTGAATCTCCCAGTCATGATAATCAGCAGGGGACCAATGATTCCTGTATCCTCCAATAAAACCTGGCATAGGGAGATTGAAAGGCATCTAACTCTGAGCAAGCTGGGGGTGTGTGTGTGTGTGTGTGTTGGTAAAGCCAGTATCTGTACCCATCAGTTTATAATTGACCCAGATATCAGCAGACTACTGTCTTTTGTGCAGCACTTAGTTCTCCAAAGTTTTTCTTGAGTAAGAATAATACAGACACAGCTCGCTCAGAGTTAGATGCCTTTCAATCTCCCTATGCCAGGTTTTATTGGAGGTTACAGGAATCATTGGTTTACAGGAATCATTGGTCCCCTGCTGATTATCATGACTGGGAGATTCAGCTTGCCAATCTGTTGAGACATATTCCCACCTGAGAAATGATTCCCCTACATAAAAGGCCATGGATTGTATTTCTGCAGGAATAAAAATAACAATTTAAAAGTAATCTGCATTTTTCATTGGTAAACCTGTATCTGTTTTCTTATTCCCACTTCACCCACCCCACAAAGTCCATGATAGCAAAGGAATGAGTGCTGGTAAGTGGTAAACTTCCTACTCCCCTAGCCTACCCCACATACAGTATCAGTTAACCACTTATTGCCACAAGTCTCTGACCATTTCTGGGTCTGGCTGAGGAATACTCCTATACAAAAGACTCTGTTTGTATACCCAGGAAAAATACAAGTTTCTCCAAACTTGGTTGTATGATAGTGTACAGTAATTTGTAGTATAACCTAAAATTATATTACAAATAATCATAATCATAAACCCATTATTCACATTTAGTCCCACTTTCTGTTCAGAAAAGGTCTAGATATTGTCCAACCAGACATAAACTCTTTTGCCAGTAACACATTTAAAGCTTTCAGAAGAATTGACATTTACTACAGCTTCACACTTGGAGGCTATCCATTGAAGCTTCAGAAATAGAGGTTTCATATGGGCATTTACCAACCATTACATAGCTATATCTCTTTCACACTCATCGCGGTTTAAAAATTTGAAAAATCGCAGGAGCGCTACTATCGTTTTCATGTAGGTGACTACCCCACCTTCTGTCAGGGAACAATAGGAACAAAACAGAGGAGCTCACTTCTTTTGGCTGGCCTTTGGTGTAGCATTGGAGTTTTGCAGCAGCTTGGTTTGAATTATTCATCTCTTTTTCGGGATATCTTTCCAGGTTTTGAATTATTCATCTCTTTTTCGGGATATCTTTCCAGGATTCGGTGATGTATTAACTTCTATGGTAGCCTACAGCGCAGTTTGTATAGTTTATTTCAATTTGTAATGATAACGATGTTGGACTCAAGCTGCTCCAGCATTAGATATTGTAGAGAGGGTTGTAAAACCCACTTGACAAAAGCAACTTATGTCTCTCATATTATTTGCTTTAACTGTAGAGGACAAGTGTGTTCAGAGAACTTGACATGTGTCGAATGTAAGGATTGGGACGAAAGGCAGTGGAAGGCATTAAAACCTCATTTAGAAAAACTAGATAGAGATAGGAAAAGAAAGGCGGCCTCTAGAGCCAAGATTAGGGCTCGTAGTCTAGGACTGGCTCCTAACCTGAGTGTAGATAGTGAGGCCATTTCCAGCCTTCCCTGCTTTGTTTTCTGTCCCCCATCCTTAGTCGTCCTAGTATTGTTAATACTACACCATCTCCTGTGCCTAGCTCCCATGTTTCCGAACTTGATGCCATTGCCAGCCTTGAGAGTAAGTTTGAATGTCGATTTGACCTGGTAGTGAATATTGTGACCAAATTTGGGGCATCCCTAAAAGTCCTGATGGACAAAGTGAACAGTGTTGTGCCAGTGCCAGTGGAGGGTGAGGCTGTCCGTCCTGTCGACTCTCCCAGACAAAGGTCACTGTCAGACTCCCCTGAACCTGAGAGAAGACATACCGGAGGTCCAGAGGAGGTCGAGGGGGTTTGTCCAAGGGCAGTCGCTCCCTCAGTTCAGTAGAACCTAGTGCTAGTGATTCGCGTAGTGAAAGACCCTCAGACTGCTGTTGGTAGGGCATCTCTGTTTGTGTCCGCCAGTTGTCTTCGAACCTGGAGAGCCCCGCAAGGAGGCATTCTAGGTGTCTTCTCAGCATGTCCCGTCACCTGAAAAGATGTAGCAGGAACGAGCCATCTCCTATTCCGTTAATACAGACGAGAGATTCCTCTCTCAGTCTGCAACTAGGTTGCAGTGCCTGGCACAGCCCAGATTACCTTTCACCACAGTGCCAGTATTTGGCGGCCAGGCGCCCATCAAACAAGAAACGCGCCTCATCGTCGTCTAGGTGCCCACAAGAGCTCCCAGTGTACTTGCCCAAGTGATATATGTCAGTCGCTGTCTCCGAGCACCCACGGGCCAGTTTTGTGTGCTCGGTACCAGTTACCAAGAATTTGGCACCAGCTGCCAAGCACCTGGTGCCAGCTGCCAAGCTCCCGGCACCAGCTGAGCGTCCATCCAGCGCTAGTTCACCTGTCCCTGCGGTGGAAGACCCGTCTTTTGCACATATTAAACAATAGTTGGCAGGCGTATTTGGATTACTTAAGACTCCTACTAAGATTAAGCCTTCCAATGTCTTACCCACATCGCCGATATCTTCCGTTGAGGAGGAAGAGGAAGTTCCTTCGGCGTACGCCTCTATTTTAAGATTATTTTAGCGACTTTTTTGCCACATTTTCAGCCAGCCACTCCAGTTTCGCCAGCCTCTACTTTCCTAATGAGGAATCAAGTGGATGCCAGCTCTCACCTTCCCAATATGGTTCTTTCTTCCTCTTCAAAGAACGTTCTTAAGGAGGTCAAAGATTGGCTTGCACTGAAAAGGAAGCAGGGGAAGGCCACTTTTGCCCTGCCCCCATTGAGGCTTACAACTAGGAGATATGTTCTATTCTACTGGAAAAGCCCCATCCCTGCGAGGCTGCCTCATTCTAGGGGGACTTCTGAGGGTTGATTGACTCTGCCTTCTCGTGAGCCAAAGTTATCTTTGCTTCCACAGAGGTAGACCATCTGGTAAAAAGCGTTTTTAATGTTTGATGTCTTCAGTTTCCCCGACTGGACAGTCGGAGCTCTCGCCTGGAGTTCGAGGACTGTGGTGATTTAGCAACAGCCTATTCCGCGGACTGGCTGAGCTTACTGTTGTGTGCTGAAGGCCATAAGAGATGGCTCCTCAGAACTTGCTGCCCTTTTCTCCCTTGGAGTGCTCAAGAAAAGGGAATTGTGGTGCTCTTTCACCACTAGAGGAGTGCCATTGACCCAAAAGTCAGTCCTGATGTATTCTGTTAGATAAGCAGTCCCTTTTCCCCAGTCGGAGGTTAGAGAAATAGCCACTGACTTGCAGAAAAAGTCTACGCTGGACTTGACGCAGTCATCAAAGCACCCCAAAGAACACTCATCCTTTGCCGTGAAATCTGTCTCTCCTCTACAACAGCAGCCCTTTTGCAGAGGTAGACGGGTTTCCTTCAAGACCTAGTTCACAAGTGCGTTTTACAGCAAGATCCAATAACAGGACTTCCTCCAAACGATAACCTAAAAAGTGATGCATCTGTCCTTCATGCACCTGTGGGAGCCAGAGTCCTCCTCTTCTGGGAGAGGTGGAGTGTCAGAGGCGCGGAGAAATGGACAGTCAAAATCCTGAAGGGGGTTACTCAATCCCATTCAAGGAGTATTCTCCGTTTGTCTCCACGCCGATCCCATTGACTGCCTACCCAAAAGGCTCCGAGAGGTTTGTGGCACTTTCAGAGGAAGTATCGTCCCTCTGCAGAAGAAAGCCATAAAGGAAGTGGAAGACTGCACAACTAAAGGTTTTTACAACCGCCTTTTCATAGTCCCCAAGTCATCTGGGGGTTGGAGACCTGTCCTTGACATCAGCGCTCTGAACGTCTTCGTCCAGAAGATGAAGTTCAAAATGTAAACAGGTCAGTGCTATCATCCATTCAATAGAGCAATTGGATGATCACCCTAGATATGCAGGATGCTTATTTCCATGTCCCTGTCCTTCCAGACTCCAGGAAATACCTCAGATTCATCTTCGAGGACATTGTCTTCCAATTTTGAGCCCTGTGTTTTGGCGTTGCAGCCTTTCCACAGCTCTGTGAGTGTTTACGTGAGTGCTAGCCCCTCTCGCAAAGTGGCTACACCTAGGCATCAACATATCCCCATACAGTAGCTCCTTGGTATATGAATTTAACTCGTTCCAAATTCCAATTTGTATATCAAAATGTTTGTATATCGATCCGAATATTCCCATAAGGAATAATAGGAATTCAATTAATTCGTCCCACACTCAAGAATTTCCCCCATATCAAGCCTTTTTACCCACTTTAATACAATTATGTTAAACTCATGCACAGTATATCTTTTATGATAACCATATTCAACAAAATAAATAAAATAAAACATTTCACAATAAAATTTAACATAAAAGATGACACACAGCTGACTTGAGATAAGGGAGGGAACGTTTAGTTAAGGAGGGAAGGAGAAGAGACAATAAAAACACTACTCTACTTAATGTATGTAAAAGCAGTAACAATTTGTGTAAAAAAAATAAAATAATAAATTTAATAGTGATACAATATAAAAACAATCAAATGCAATACAATAACAATAAAAAATCGAAAGAGAATCTTACCCCGAGCGAGTGTTCAGGACAGCGCTAGTGAGGCAGTAGAGAAGTGAAGGAGGGGATGGTGGTCGGTTATCGGGTGGGAGACGGGTTCACTTTCCACTGACTTCCCAGATGTGCCACTGGGACCGGGCTCGGTTGATTTTTCCTTTTCACCCTGTTTTGCCCGTTTGCTTTCACTTGCACTTGATTTGCCCGAATCACTTCTTTTTGTTACGGTAAAATATATATCAAGTGACACTTGCTTTTTGAGATTTTTGTAGCACTCTGTAAAAATAACTTGTCCCTACATCATCAAACAAACTGGTGTCACGTTTTGCTTCTGCCCACCTTGGATTGTTTGTTTCTACAAATTTCTTTAGATTTTCCCACATTTCACACTTCTTAAACGATATTCATGTTACTCCTACTGCAGTGTCTAATGCCATAGTTTCCTCTTTCTTCTTTAGCACGGTACATATCGTCGACATAGATCTGCCACATTCTCGAACTAAGTCAGACACACATGTGCCAGCTTCATGCTTGGCGGTCATTTCTTTGTTAACTTCAACAGTTAAAGACTCCTTATTCTTCATCACTTCATTAACAGACTTCTTCATATGTGGCTTTGTTATTCCTGATTATTAATCACAATATAATTGCAAAAATATGATGTGATAAAGTTAAGCAGTCTCAGCCACAAGCACAAACGTGAACATATGATACGATTTAGACTAGTGCGGATCAACGAGTTTTTCAGGGTCACGAGGCAAATGAGGTCAATTAAGGACTTTTCAGAACCTACTTTGACATTTTAAAAAAAGAGAACCATCATCCTAGTTGTTTTATTGCCTTCCCACTTTATATCCCTCCATCCCTACATCCACATGGCCCTCCCCCTATAATCCAGGACAAAGGGGATCCTGTCTCTCCCCCCCCAACAACCCCAGCCTGCCGCGCGCAAGATTCCACCAAACAGCTTGTACATGGAAACAGAAATTTTTAAAAATTTTACTTCATTTAACGAAAATATGAATAACGAATCATTTGTACCTGAGGAACCACTGTACCTGGATGACTGGCTTCTCTGTTTGTCATCACAGGTCATCACAGGAACAGTGTGTTAAGGATCTTCAAAGAACCCTTCTCCTAACCCAGGAACTAGGGTTATTGATAAACTTACAGAAATCTCTATTGACCCCGACTCAGGAGATTCTGTATTTAGGAATAAGGATAAACTCTCTGAGTTTTCGTGCTTTTCCGTCTCCTAAGAGAATAGAATCCTGCCTACGGACAGTACATGACCTTCTTTAGCTCCCATCTTGTTCAGCGAATCGGATGAGCCTTTTACGGACTCTCACGTCCATCGAGCAGTTCATGAAGTTAGGAGGACTGCATATGACACCTCTGCAGTTCTTCCCAAAGGCAAATTGGGACAGGGAGAAACAACCGGACGCGGTGATGTTCCTGTCTCCGGAACAACAAAGTCTACAGGAACTGGCTGCCATTCATCTGGGCCTAATGTCCTTTGTAGAGGCAGTCTCAGACAAGACTGTGGGGGTGCACTCGGACAAACACCACAGCCCTTTCCTGCATAAAGAAGCAAGGCAGGACCCTACTCCTTCTCTCTTTGCAAAGCCATGAAGGCACTTCTTATCTGGGCGGACAAGAATCGGGTGAAGATAGTCACCCACTTCATTCAAGGAAAAATGAATGTCTTAGCAGGCGAACTAAGTCGTCAGGAAGCAAACCCTTCCGACAGAGTGGACCCTGAACTCCATGGTCTGCAACAGTCTATGGAAGTTGTTGGGCAGGCTGACTGTGGACCTGTTTGCACATCAAAGAACCACCATCTTCCTCTGTTTTGTTCGCTGGTTCCAGACCCTCAAGCATGGATGACCAATGTAATGCTCGTAAATTGGTCAAACTTTAACCTTTATACCTTCCCTCCATTCAAGATGATAAGAGAGGTCTTCAACAAATATCGGTCCCATCACAATGTGACGATGACCCTGATAGTTCCTTTTTGGCTGCTCAAGGAATGGTTCCTGGACCTTTTGAAACTCGCAGTAGATTTCCCGAGACTTCTCCCGCAAAATCCACGTCTACTCAAACAGCCCCACCTTTGGAAATTCCATCAAGGACTACTGAATCTAACTCTAGCTCTGATAGGCTTTAGACTGTCAGGAGACTCTCGCTTCAGAGCTGGTGGTTTCAAGACAAGCTGCAGAAAGCTATTAAAAGATGCATAGACGCAAGTCGCCCTGCCAAGTCTATCAATCAAATTGGGCTGTATTCACGATGGTGTAGCAGTGAATATCTCATCTGCTAAAACCTCTATACCCCAGATAGCAGACTTCCTCCTATTCCTGAGGACCACCAAGGGGTTCTCGCCATCAACCATCAAAGGCTATAGAACAATGCTGGGATCTGTGTTCAAGCATAGGGCCCCAGATTTTACCTCATTAAGTCCTTTGGGACTTCCAAGCAAGCAAGAGCTGACTTCGTGTCTTAGAACTTGGATGTAGTTCTAAAGTGGTTAATGGGCCCAGCTTTTGAGCCTCTCTGGTCCATGTCCCTAAAGAACTTGACGAAGAAAGCCCTCATCCTCGAGTTCTAGCCACCTGCCAAGCAAGTCAGAACTGAACAGGCCTTAGATGCTGGAATTGGTTTTTGAAAAGGGATGATAGTCTGTACTTTAACACTATGTTTCTTGGCCAAAAATGAGACACCATCGAACCCATGGCAGCGCTCATTTACCATTAAAGAGCTTAAGGACATCTCAGTCCAGAAGAGGAGGAAATGGTCCTTTTGCCCTGTTAGGACCCTTAGGTATTACATGGACAGAACCAAGAGAATCAGAGGTCCCTCCAGCAATCTCTGGTGCTCTGCCAAGAATCCCTCTCGGCCCCTATCAAAAAATGCTTTGTCTTTTTTCCTGAGAAACCTTATTTCAGATTCAGGAAGACGTACTGCCTACCTTTAAGGTGAGGGCGAGATCAGAGCTGTCACCACCTCGTATGCATTCAGGCATAATATGTCACTTTCAGCGATCCTTCAATCCACTTACTGGAAGTGTAATTCCAGCTTTGCTACCCATTATTTAAAGGAAATAGAGACAGTTTTTGAGAATTGCAGTACCTTGGCTCCTTTATCAGTAGCTGGCATGGTATTGGGGGAAGAAGCATGGGAAACATTCCTTCCTTGACCTCTTCGTCTTGAAATTGGGGTGTCGAGTTTTTTGGTGAGCCTGGGGGATACGTTGTACCTGAGTGCCCGTCAGTCTTTTTTGGTAGGGTGATGGTTTTTAATTGTTTTTCAGTGTAGGTGACAGCACTGTCTGGTCTTTTTGTCTTTTAGTACTGCTCCTAGGGCAAGGGCAACTAATCTTAAGCTTTGCGGGTACAGTATTCGGAATACTCCTTCGCTCCGAAGCTCCCTCTTAAAAAGTAGACTACTCGCGGCTATTCTGCTAAGTCAGTGCGGGTCAAGACGAGCACCTACTAGAGGCAGTAATCACCTGCTGTAGCTTTCTTACCAGGTAAGGAAACAACAAGCATTTTACCAATGCTAAGAGATTTCATGTTTCAAATTCATCTTCATACCTAACTGTTTTCGGAACAGAATATGTCCATATATACCACCTCCTATCAATGTGGGATTCAACTATGTAATTACTTGGTAAGTTGTTTAGTATATGAAAATGGTATTTTCATAATAAAATTAAGTTTCATATATACTTACCAAGTAATTACAGATCGGAGCCCTCCCTCCTCCCCTACCATGAACATTAAAGCATAAAAGAAGTGAGCTCCTCTGTTTTGTTGTTCCTATTGTTCCCCAGTAGAGGGCGGGGTAGTCGCCTACATGAAAAAGATAGTACCGCTACCGTGATTTTTCAAATTTTAAGTGCCGTGCGAGTGAAAAAGTCTATGTAAGTTACTTTGTAATTTTATTATAAAAATAAAATTTTTTCTGTCAGTAAGAACTAAAATCATCTCCTAGTCTAGTAGATCTACAACTAACCTCTTCCAGGCAAAGTGGAACTTGCTGTGTGACTGTGTCCATTGGGGGATACCAGATGCAGCAAGAAATTTATCTGTATCAGCTATAAAAACTGCAGGTCATCTTTTTTTTTTTTTAAGCTTTCAAAACCAGAAAGAGATTCCTTATAGAACAACAAAATAAGCAAAGTGCTACCTGTCATTAGTTTTTAAGTAGCCTAATAAAGGTTCCTTGTGTGCCTTTTAAAGGTGAGCATACACAAGATTGGAGCTTTCTCTAACTCCTTAGTTTTTAAATTCTGTGAAAATATCAGTACCTTTTTAAAATCAAGTAAAAAGTGCTTTGACATGCCAGTCCACATTTGCAAAATTTTGTTTGGGAGAGAATCCTTGTGAATGATCAGATACCTTTTGTTGAATCAAGTATTTTCTGTTTGCATAATATACTTTTTAGGGAGCATGTAGGGAATTCTTCATCCTCTTCATGGCATTGTGATAGATATTGATTATCTAAAGTATTAGCCTATATGTCAGTATTTATAGCAACCGTTGCCTAATAAGGTTAATGCTTTAGAGGGTGTAAGTCCCCACAGACCCTCATCGTCCTCCTCATTGTCTCTGTCTTCCTCCCATAGAAAGAAAATGAGGAAGAAATCCCAGGTTCTGTGAGGTGACTGCTTGGCCACCCAAGGCAACTTGCTTTCCCATCATGGGTAGGGCTAACACAGGTCACACTGAACACACTTGGTACCTTGTGCTGACCTTTCTCTCTTTGACAAGAGGACTGCTCCCTGCTCTTCCACACATTTCGCCTGAAGCACACGTGGCTGAGCCAACGCTACCCTCTTGCTCAGTACTTTACAGTCCCTTAACTGTACATGCACAGATTGGGGGTTTGTGCAAGACCAATCTCCATTCTATGATGCTCAGGGTACTGGGATAACATTTTTCCATGATTGTGCTGCTTTCAGGCTTCCCCAAGGCTTGTCACCAGCCCTGGGGAAGTATTCTCATGACAGCACATCTTCCTGTTCACCCATACTCTCGACTAGTTTGCCGTTATCGGACATAAAAAGGTGCAAGGTTGGTTGATCAATGCTCGGAACATCATTGCAGGTTGTGGTGTCTGAACTAATAGTCCAGGGCACATCAGTCAGTACAAATTGGAGAGATTGTGTACCAGAGCCCCATGGTCATGCATATCTCTCTCTCTCTCTCTCTCTCTCTCTCTCTCTCTCTCTCTCTCTCTCTCTCTCTCTCTCTTGTAACCCCAGAAAGCCAAGTTGGAACAGACACTTCCATGAAATAGTCATGTTCTTACATTAACTAGATAATCTCAGGGAAGCCTTGAAGCTCCATGTCTAAACCTGATCTTGTTGATAGAGCTCAATATCAGATGAGTTTCTGAAAGAAGACAGGTTAGGTTGCCATGATCTCAGCTTGCTTGTGATGTTTTGAGCTGGTTAAACGTCTGATTTCCATCCAGCAGATCAGGCAGGTTCTTATCCTTGCTGTTGACCCACCAATGAAGATTCTATGTCATGGGAGAATCTGCTGGTCCTCTTGGTCGAGGTGCTGAGAGGTATTCCCCCATAGCCCACTCTTTGTCAGTCACATTCTTTACCACCTGGTGGTTCAATCTGTCTGGCTGCATGCATAGAGGTTATCCAGCAGATCCTGCGAGAGAGAGGTTTTCTTGTAGGATTGGGTGGGAGATGTCTGGTTACTTCTGTTGTTCCACTGCAAACATGTACCAAGGAATTAGGCCGTCATCTGTGATTGGTGTCATAGAGGGGTCTCTATCCAGTTGGGACGTATGTTCAGCAGATCGCAGACTTCGTAGTGTACTATTGTCAGGACAAGCTCATTCTTGAGCCAGGTCTTTGTAGTGAAAGGTATTTATCCCTCATCATCAGTAGAGTTCATGCATGAGGCGCTTTGAGCAGTCCCTTGGTAACTTGGTCCTCCCGAGAGGGATGTGACTTGTTCTGTGCAGCCTAAGCAAGGACTGCCTTCCTGCTAGCTTTAGCCTCAGCAAAGCATATCAAGGAGTTACGCAGTTTATCTTCTCTAGTCAGGCATTCAGAGGGTTTGGATTCTCTCTTGATCTTATTTTTTCCTGTGTTTGTGCTAGAAACTTGGAACCTGTTGTAACAGCTTATACACATAAGGAGGGGTAGGATATGATAAATAACAGACCCGTATGGGATGGTTAAGGAGCGTTTATTCCGCTTGGGATACAGACTACAACTACTGGCTTTCAACAGTGCTGCTGGTGCATGATCAGTTCAGAAATACTAGCATACCCCCAGGCTTCCCCATGATTGGTTGAGGCATGTGCGGGAAGGTGGTGCTTATGACATGTTCATACAAAATTCGCTAACTGTTAACTGTTACATCCCTCCTTTCTTTTTTAGATAGATTTTTTTTGTCTATATTAAACACAGATACAACAGCTAAAATGATAATCATAATAAAACTTGGTGAAACATAAAATCAATAAATTCCAAACTGAATTATAGTAATATGATACTCATAACCACAGTAAGTGGAACACATATATACTTTCCTTCATGAAACAAATAAACTCAAGATTCAATGCAATATTTTAAAAAAAACTTGATTTTACAAGTAAAAGAACACATTATATGAAACTCAATCAATCTCAAGATAGAACAAATACAGCTCAGACTTGGAAACGTTTGGCTTTAAAATGTTCCCGCTCACTGCGGTGTAATATTGGCGAGTTCTTCAGTTGACGATGTGGATGACAAAGAACTGGTTGCGTTGTAACTTATTTATCAACATATTTAAAATGAGATGCATCCCTGGTGAGTGTTCTATGCTGGTGCTGTGCAGTAATCATTGAACCCTTTTTTGATAATACTGTTCCTGGAATAGGACAAAAAGGCGTATCCAATTTGTTGTGGAATCTGTTTTATTAGTATTTGGTCACCTGGTTTAAACCTACATGGTTTAGCTCTTCTGCGACTGTCTGCATACTGCTTATTCTTAGCCTTTGCCTTGGTATCTCTCTTCCTGATGCTTGTATCCCTTGACTTTATTTTAACCTGGGGCAATTTTGTTTTCATTTTTCTGTTGAACATGAGTTCTCCTGGGGAGACACCTGTGCTGGGGTGCGGCATGCTATGATAATTCAAAAGAAATTTGTTAATATCCGACTTCCATTTTGACCTTGAACATTCAAGGTTTAATCGCCTTCACAAGAGGCTTCATAAAAGCTTCAGCAGTAGCATTTGACATGGGGTGAAGTGGCATAATTTTTCAATGCCTGAATCCATAGTTATGTGCAAACTCTGAGAAAACATGACCATTAAATAGAGTGCCATTGTCTGTTTTAATAACACGTGGGTATTCCAAATAAGTCAAAAATATTTTCAAGCCTGACAGTCACTGTATCTGCCTTAATGCTCGTTAATTTCTCGATGACAGGATAACGACTATAGTCATCTTTGGCAACCATGAAGTACTCTCCAGTAGGGAAGGGGCCACAAAAATCCATTGAGACTTCATCCCACAGTTTCTTAGGTAAAAGGCTCGGTTTAATTGGATCAGGAACCGACTGAGGAGACACTGACATGCATGCAATGCATGATTTGCATTTTTCTTCAACAAATTTGTCCGTGTATGGAAACCAAAGAGTTTCTCTTAACGATGACTTGCATTTTACTTGACCCTGGTGTCCTTCATGAGCTAAGTTAATAACATGACGTTTTAATGACTCTGGAATGCAGTTGTGTAACACATAACAGAATATTTCCACTGTCCACAGATAATTTGTCACACACTTGTTGGTATCGTCGGTAAACTTCATACAGTTTACATTTTTGTTTTGACCATGTATTTCTTTGAATGGCATTGGCAACACATTTAAGAACACGATCCTCCAGCATTGCCTTTGCAACATCTGCAAGAGTTAATGAACCCAGTACTGACAAGTATGCAATGAATTTCATAAAATTTTCAGCAATGCTTTTACTTGATCCTTCACAGAACGGATGTCTTCAGCAATAATCTGATACCATTAAATTCCCGGCACGATATTTAACTGTAAAATTATACATTGTCAAATTCAGTCTCCACCTTTCAAGCCTTGCTGATTGAATTTGCTTTGTGTTGTTGAAAATTGATTCAAGGGAACGATGATCGGTAATCAGAGTAAATGGTTTCCCAAAAAGATGCAGATGAAAATGCTGGCATCCAAACACACATGCCAATGCTTCACATTCTGTCTGGCTATAATGTTGTTCAACTGGGGTGAGAGACCTGCTTCTGTATGCTATGATTTTGTCATCTTGAACCAAAATTCATGAAACTCTCACGGGACTTGCATCGACCCATAATTCAGTATTTTTCTGAGGATCAAAATATGCCATGACAGTATCACTAACTAATGCTTCCTTTAACTTGTTGAATGGTGCTTCTTGTTCCGACATCCACTTGAATGAAAAATACTGTTGCGTAAGTCTTCTCAAAGGTTCAGAAATAGCTGAATAATTCTTAATGAAGCGAGAGACATAATTTGTCATACCCAAAAAATTTCTAACTTCACCTTGATTAACTTGCCTTATGATATTTTTGATAACTTGAACTTTTTCTGGATCTGGAGAAATACCAAGTTCTGAAAAATTGTATCCATAAAACTTGATTTTATTTTTTCCAAATTCACATTTATCTTTATTAAGTGTCAAATTCTTTTCTTGCAGTCTTTCAAAAAGTGCTTCTAAATTTGAATCATGCTCTTCTCACGTTTTGCCATGAATTATTATGTCGTCACTGATATTTAAAGCACAATTCAGCCCTTGTAACACTTGTCTAATCTCGTTCTGAAATACTTGAGGAGCCACACTGACACCAAAATTCAACCATTGATATCGACGTAGGCCAACATGAGTAGCAAACACAGTCATATTACAACTATTTTCATCTAATTCTAACTGGCAAAAACCTTTGTACAGATCACCTTTTGAGAACACTGTTGAACCATTTATTTCATTAATAATACCATCAAAGGTTGGTGTCACATGTCTTTCACGTTTGAGAGCTTTATTTGCTTTACACATATTGGTACATATCCTAATTTTGTTAGGAGACTTATGCTTAGGTGCAACCTCAAGTTTTGAAACCCATGGGGTGGGACCAGTGACCTTTTCAATAACATTTTTCTCTAACTTTTCTAGCTCTTTCTCTACTTGTTCTCTTACATGAAACAGTATTCTTCTTGGAGGCTGGGCCGTAGGCACTACACTTTCATCTATATGAAATTTAACTTGCTTATTTTTCAGTTTACTTAAACCACTGAAAACAGATTTGTACTTGTTTTTCAGTTTACTTAAACCACGGAAAACAGATTTGTACTTGTCACATAATTTCACTTAAGGTTCATTTGATATGGCCACTAATTTCTGGACCATGACTAAATCACAGATGTCTCTAACTAATGAGTGTCAGAAACCATCTTTCACTACATAAAAGTGTTGTCATAATTTTTAGCCATAGTCAATAGAACACTTGTATTTACCTACAGTAGTTAGAGGTTTTGTTTGGGCAAACGCATATGCTTCAAATTTCAGTTTTTATCATCTGCGGCTTGGGATTCATTTGACTTATGACTGACTGATGAATTGTATTCATAGTCAAACCGGTGTCTACAGGTACTGTTGCCTGTACATTGTTGATTTGAGCATACACTTTTGGCAATTTTCTATTTGAAATTGCTTTCACTTGTGACTTTACTCCATAGTTAACATCATCTTCAAAACTTTCGTCTGCTTCAAAACTTTCGTCTACTTCTTCGTTGACTTCATCTCCTACTATTTCATTCAGGTGATAATGAGTGTCATTCTTGAAATGTTTTCTGAACACAGATTTAAAGTGATTCTTCTTGTGACAGTAATTGCATTCAACTCTGAGGGGGTAGATATTTCTTTGTAGTTAATACCCACCACAGTTCCAGCATTTGGATGACGATGACGACACTTGCAGCTGAGATTTCACATGACAGCGTTGCTTGTTTCTGGGCGGCTGATCGGGATGACCTTGGGCCTAGATTCCAGTGCTGGGTTGTGACAGCTTATACTTATGCATCATCCATTGACTAACACATTTGAACTTGGTCTGTATTCTTATCCATAACTCTTGACTGTTTCTCTGCAATTTCCATAGTTCTGGTCATGGTTAATATATCGTCGAGAGCTTTCCTTCTAAACACTTCACCTCAGTTTGCTTGACAAACAACCTTGAATTACTGGCTTTTGATTTCCTGCTCTTATCAGCAAATTCACAATTTTCAGCCTTTTTGTCGAGCTGTTGCACATTGATCAGTCGTTTCACCACGATTCTGCCTCATATTTCAAAACTCATAATGTCTGAATTTGTTTTTCTTTGGCTGAAAGTAAATGGTCAGCCTTGTTTACTTTATCATATTAGCATCATCACCACTAAGGCTAATGTTTTGTAGATTTCAAAACTTCATCACTGCATAATGCAACAATAGGGCTTTTTTCTTTTCTTGAGACATTGGTGTTGGCTACAAACAGATTCTTTAGTTTTGCAATGTACTGTCCATCTTGTCCATTTTCATAATGTATGTCGAATGAAGGAAAGATGAATCACATCTTGTAAACAAATTGCTATAAACCGCTGGAAGATGCTGAATACCCACTGATCCTACCACCCACAGATCACTTGTATTATAAATGTACAGTTACACATAAGGAAGAGTGTAGGATATGATAAAATGGCCAGACCCATATGGGATGGCTAAGGAGCGTTTATTCCGCTTGGGATACAGACTACAACTACTGGTTTTCAACGTTGCAGCCAGTACATGATCAGTTCAGAAATGCTAGCAGACTCCCGGGCTTCCCCATGATTGGTTGAGGCATGTGCAGGAAGGCAGTGCTTATGACATGTTCTTATAAAATTCGCTAACTGTTACACCTGTCAGTCTCTGACTTTGTGGTTTGACCCGGGCAAAATTCTTTTGAGCCCTGTGCAAGCCTTAAGTTACCATCTTAAAAAAACTTGACTTCTTAGGCCAGAGCAAACATAAGAGGTGGTCTAGGAACACCCTTTCTTTCTGTTTTCATGAATTGATTGAACGAGTGTATAACTCTCAGGGTAGGACAGCAGTGGTCTAGCTTGGGCAAGAGATCTGGTCAAGGCATTGGCCCATCACTAGCCTTCAGTAAAACTTTTCAGTATTTCAGGTAATGAAGGCATGGGTCTAGAAACATCAGACTGCCTTCATTTCATTCTATCTTACGGAGGACATTACCCACAAGTCCCTGGACATCACCTTGGGACCTGTGTAGTCACCAAGGCTTCATTCATACAGAAAAGTATCTCACCCAGGTAATTGGTTAAGTGCAACCCTGAGGATGAATATTGAGAGTCGTCTCTTGATTTTTCCTTCCTTCTTCCTCTTGAGTAGCAGCTTAGGCCAAGTACCTGCTGCATCAGGCCAAATACAGGCAAGATTCACAATTGAGCATCCAGTTTAGAGTTTTGATTTTAAGATGTAACTCACTTTGCTCTTGTAAAAACAAGGGGTGTTGGGAAAGTAGTTGACCAATATCCTAAACCCTTGAGCTATGTTAGCCAGTTACAGCTGCTTTCCAACTTGTATAACCCTTACAGGGATCTCTGAAGAAATCCTTACTTGAGCAAGACTCCAGTGCCATACTGCTCTGACATCCCTGTGTCAGGCTGAGTAGGAGATTACAGGAATCATTGGTATCCTTACTCACTCACTTGACTGAGATCAAGACATTTCTGGATGGGTTTCAACATCCATGCAGTTGAGAAAGAGACAGCCTCCCACCTAATGAGTTAGTCTTGTGCAGAAAAGGTAATGGTTTGTATTTTCTTAGGAAAACATTTTAAAAGTAATTTGTATTTTTATATAAATAACTTACCCAGTAATTACTTAGCTAAGTTTCTACTCGAATGGCAGCTTAAATTTTGAAATTCGTGATAGCGATTCTTTTGTTTTGTATAGGTGACAAGACCCTGCCCACTTTCGGGATAAGCTAGAGGAACAACTAAGCCAATAGATCAATTTGTTTCTTCCCATCTGGTGAAGTATTCTTTGTATGGTAGCCTTTTGGCATTGTTTTTCCTGATTTGACTGTGGCCAATTGACTGTGAATTTTTAGCTGTTAGTATGTCAGATGCTAGCCTTCTAGCTCCTGCACAGCAAAACCCAGTTAACGAAAATAACTTACGACTCCCACACCCTGTGCACAAATTGCAGATGGCAAGTTTGTACCATTGATTTGATACATGCATGAATGGAGGAATTGTGATTTAACGAATGGAAGACCTTGACTTCAAACAATTTAGAGAGAGACAAAGAGGAAGCTGCCAAGCTGGCAAGAAATTAGTAGTCAGACAACTCCTAAATCTAATGATGCAGACATCCTTGCTGCATCTCCTCCTATTGTTCCTGGTTTCCTGTATCAGTACATACCCTTGTAATTCACTTACTCCTGCTCCTGACTTTCACACTGAGCCCAATCGCTTCTGCCAGCATGGAAACAAATTTGATCAGGGAATCAATATGGTAGTAGTATGTGGCCCCAATTAGGGGCATCGATGTCCTTATGTATAGTTAGTTAGTTATAAATGATTTGTTTAACTAGACTCTTGAACCTTTTTAGGTTCTTGTGCTGGAAGTCCTATGTATGTATGTCTTGATAAGAAAAGTGAAAGGAAGTGTTATTGGAGGAGGTGGCTGTTCGTCCTGCTGATTCTCCTAGGCATCGGTCACTACCATCCTCCCCAGAACCAGGGAGGAGGCATACCGTTAGCCCAAGGGAGGTCAGTTGGGTCTGCCTACGAGCAGTCGCCTCCTCAGACCAGCCTGTTACATCCCAGGTTGCATCAAGAGACAGCCACTGGAAAGGCATCTTTTGGATGTGCATCAGCTCTCATCTAGTTCAGGAGATTCTTTACCATACAGAAGGCGCCAGTGGCATTTTCCCGACAAGTCACGCCCCTTGAAGAGGCGTATCTCTTCCAAGGATCTAGCGCCCGAGTTCTCTGATGCATCCGCTCGCTCTAGAGCTCCGACACATCAACGTACATCTACTTCTCTGCCTGCTGCCAGTGCCTTAGGGGAACCAACCAGTATTTGACGCGGCTTCTAAGCTTCAAGTTCCAGTCATTCAGTTCATGGTAATGCAGTTGTCAATGGGCTTCAAGTTTGATCCAGCTTTTTCTCTTCAACACACAAGTTGATAGCATTCTGCAGCTCTTCACGACCATCCACTGCTACAGCAATCCATCAGATGCCCTTGTCTCCTGTTTCGTCAAGAAGAGGATTTCACAAGATTCCAAACAACTCCTTTATGCTAGCCCCTTCTGGAAGTTTTTACTTAAGAATTTTCAGAGTTCTTTCCTCCTGTGATTCCTTTGTCCCCAGCTTCATCTTTTATGATTATCAGCTTTGACACTGGCCGGACTCCCTGTTGGTTCTCTGTCCTCATCCAAGAAGTCCTTATGCTACTGGGAGGCCCTTTCCTGGGAGTTGCTGCCTTCTCCAGGGGACTTATCTCATCCTATTGACGGCATCAGAGATCCGCTCCTTGCATCAGCTGTTGCCTTTTCAAGGAAGAGATGGAACACCTATAAAGTCTTTTTAAGACTTGAAGTTTTAAGTTTTTGGACTGGTGTTTAGGCATTCTTGCCAAGAAAGTTCAAGATCCATTGCTTCCACCTGATTACGCTTTGGAATATCTGGGTTTTCTCTCCTGCACTGACAAAGCAGTCAGAGACAGTTCACAGGAGATTGCTTTGCTATACATAATGGGCGTACTCAAGAAGAGGAAACTGTGGGTTTCCTTTACATCTGAAGGTGTGACATCATCCCAAATATCAGCTCTTTTATTTTCTCCACTGGACAAGCATCATCTTTTCCCATGGACAACCGTTAGTGAGATTGTTTCCAGCCTGCATAAGAAGCTCACCTTGATCTCTCTGACACAGTCTACAAAATGACAGAGAGATTGGGACTGCAGTACCCACCAGGACCATACTCCTTCCAGCCAAGGCCCTTTGGGACAGGCAGATCTCAGTCTAGGTCCAGAGGGATCAGTTAGGTTCACACCTGAGCTAATCAAGTGAGACCCCAGTCCATGCCCCAGTGGGTGGAGGCCCTCTTCTGGGAGAGATGGAGTTCAAGAGGGGCAGACCAGTGGGTAGTCAGAGTACTCAAGGAGGGTTATTCTATCCCCCTCAGGGAGAGGCCTCCCTTGACCAGCACTCTCGTTGTCTTGATGGCTTACTCTGAAGGATTGGAGAGGCATTCGGCCCTCTCAGAGGTGGTTTCCTCTCTCATCAGCATGAAGGCTATAGAACTAGTCAGGAACTCCAAGTTGAAGGGGTTATACAATCGACTCTTCGTAGTGCCCAAGTCTTCAGGGGGTGGAGACCAGTGCTCAATGCGAGTGCCTTGAATGCCTTCATAGAGAAGACAAAATTCAGTATGGAGACAGCACAGTCAGTTCTTGCCTCTATCTGTCAGGGGGATTTGATGATCTCCCTAGACATGCTGGACGTGTATTTTCATATCCCTATTCACAAGGATTTTAGAAAATACCCAGGCTTGTCTTCAGGGCCAAATTTATCAGTTCAGAGCACTTGTTTCAGCCTCTGACTGCCCCTTATAAGTTTTTAATGAGGGTACTTGCTCCCTGGCAGGTGGGCCCATCTAGCAGGGTAAAGACTGCTTTATTTATAGTAGACGACTGCTACTTCTGCCCCACTAAGGATCAATGCATTCATGGAGGACTTGCAGAAAACAGTTTGCATGACTCAAGATATAGCAGTTTTATTGAATCTCCAGAAATCTCAAGAAACTCCCACTCAGAAAATTCTCTATTTGGGGATTCTGATAGACTCTCAGAGTTTTTGGGCTTTGCTGTCCTCCAAGAGAGTGGAGGACTGTTTAAGGAAGGTCAACCTGTTTCTTGCCCTTCATCCATGCACAGCAACACAGGAATGAGTCTTTTAGGCACACTGGCCTCATTGGAGCAGTTTGTAAGACTGGGGAGACTGCACATGAGGCTGTTACAGTTTTACCTGAGAGCCTACTGGGATCGGGAGGTACATCAAGATATTCACTTCTTTCCTACCACAGCGGAGATAAAGGGAGGACCCAGTTGTGGAAGTCCAAGAAAGATTGAGGGAGGGGAAATTCTTCTCCCAGTGAACCCCGACTCCAGGCTTCTTTGCACCAACAGATCTGGGTAGGGGAGCCCGAACCAAGATTCTCAGTGAAGGTGGGTCCCTGAATGAGAAACAGCTTCACATCAACCTATGAGTTGAAAGGGTTACTCTGGGTCTCAGTCATTTTGCAAACAGAAGTCTGCAATAAGACGATCATAGTACATTCAGACAAATACCACAGCCTTGGCCTACATAAACACATTCATCAAGGGGGAACACACTCATTCTCCCTGTGAGAGATAATAAGAGATCTGTTGTGCTGGGCAGACCAGAACCAAACCCATTAGTCACAAGATTTATCCAAGGCAAATGCAATGTCCTGGCGGACAAACTGAGCTGCTGGAATCAAGTCCTTCCAACGGAATGGACGTTAGACAGTCAGGTTTGCTCCAACCTTTGGAGGTTATGGGGACAACCAACCCTAGACTTATTTGCAGCTTCTTGGAATCACCATCTACCTCTGTTATGCTCCTTGTTCCGGACCCTCTCACGTGGGCAACAGATGCAATGGTCCAAGATTGGTCAAATCTGGACCTTTACACTATTCTGCCCTTCAGAATGATAAGGGAAGTTCTCAAGAAGTTCCCCTCTCTCAGTAGGGTAAAGATGACCCTGGTGGCCCCCTTTTGGCCACAGAAGGAATGGTTCCCAGACCCTCTGGATCTCCTCATAGACCTTCCAAGGCTCCTCCCTGCTATTCCAAGTTTTCTCGAACAACTGCACCGCAGGATATTCCACCAAGGCCTGTCCACTCTGGCCCTGATAGGCTTTTGACTGTCAGTAGACTTGTCCGAGCGAAAAGATTTTCACAATTGGCAGCAGAGACCATTGCCAAATGTAGACGTGCCTCGTCCAACAAGCTCTACCAGGCAGAGTGGAAGTTTTTTAGGACCTGGTGCAGAAGAAACGGAGCTTCATCTTGTCAGACGTCTTTCCTTCAAATAGCTGATTTTCTTCTTTACTTAAGGTCTTCTCTAGGAAGGTCTTCTTCCACCATAAAAGGTTACAGAGCAATGCTCAGCTCAGTTTTCTGTCACTGAGTCCTCGGCATTTCTTCTAATCAGGATATTTCGGACCTGATGAGGCCATTCGACACCACCAGATCTAGAAAGGAGGAGAATTTCTCTTGGAATCTAGATGTGGTGCTTAAGTGGTTACCAAGTGAGCGCTTCGAACCTATGCGTTCTTCCTCTCTCAGGGATTTAACTAAGAAGACTATTTTTCTCGTAGCGCTGGCCACTGTGAAGAGAGTAAGTGAGATTCAAGTGATCGACAAAAGGATCGGCTTTTTGAATGGTGAAGAACAAGAACCCTTCACACCCTTGGCCTTGTTCTTTCACCATGAAGAGCCTATCAGATATTTTAGGCGCAGAAGAGGAGGAAAGAGTGCTTTGCCTGGTGAGAGCCCTCAGGTACTACTGCACCAAACGGAGAAAATTAGACGGCAGTCTTCTAATTTGTGGTGCTCAGTCAAAAAATCCCTCTAGACCTTTATCTAAGAATGCCATTTCCTTCTTTTTGAGAGATCTTATGATTGAATCTCACTCCCAAGTGGAGGAAAATGACTTGAAAGTCATGAAAGTTAAAGCTCATGATGTAAGGGCAGTTTCTACATCAGTAGCTTTCAAGCTAAATCTTTCCTTATCCTCCATTCTTCAGGCAACATACTGGAGAAGCAAGTTGGTGTTTGCAATGCACTATCTGCGGGACGTGGAAACTGTTTACGAAAACTGCAGTACTCTAGGACCGTGAGGAAGTGTAGGAAGTATCCTTTCCTGTGTATTTAGCTCTTCGCCTGGTTAGTGTTGGGTAGTGGTCATGTTAATTTTTATGGTGTAGGTGATTTTGTTGCTGGGTTTTTATTGTTTTTTGGTACTGCACCCTGGGCAGGGGCAATTATATGAGCTTTGTTGACACTTGGTATTCACCTTCGTCACAAAGTTCCCGCTGTATACCGTATTCTGTCAGCCTTCAGAGCACTCCTTCTCTGCAGAATATCGCACTCCCATAGAGATGACTCTGGCTATACCGCCACGTCTCTACAGGTTGAGATGAGCACCAATCAGAGGCAGTAATCACCAGGTAAGGAACAAACATTGTCTCAATGTTAGCCTATTTTAGGTCATTAACTTTTCAAATGTAGATTGTTATTTTACCATCCACGATTCCCCAGCACCTTTCAGTATGGAATCAGCTAAGTAATTACTGGGTAAGTTACTTATATAAAAATGATCTTCACGATAAAATAAAGTTTTACATATACTTACCCAGTAATTGCGGATGGAGCCCACCCTCCTCCCCATGCATGGACTTTTTTTGCATAAATAAATTAATCTGTTGGCTTAGTTGTTCCTCTATCTTACCCCGAAAGTGGGCGGGGTCTTGTCACCTACACAAAACAAAAGAATCGTTACCGCGAATTTCAATATTTAACCTGCTGTTTGAGTAGAAACTCTTAGCTAAGTAATTACTGTGTCAGTTTATATAGAACTACAGTTTATCATGAAAATGTCATTTTTCTTGGCTATGCAAATATTATATATCCCACCTCAAATCCCCTACTTCTTAACAGATGATAAAAAGGAAAATTGCTGGGTGATGGCAGGTGAGCGAGGGTATTCCCCCATTCACCCCTCTTAACCACCAGTTAACCAGCTTGCGCTGAAGGATACTTCTGCCTTTGGTTTCTATGACTAGAAAAAATACTAATTACAGTACTTAAAAAAAATTGTTCTTTTTGCTGTAAAAACCCATAATTCAAATGATGAGGTTCCATCCTCCCTACATCACTGAGCTCCTTGCTATTTTTCTGGTAACATGAAAAGTGAAGCATATGGATGAAGGATGCCATGAGCTCTCAAGTAATGCAGGTGCATTAGCATTAGGTGCTCTGTCAGACAAAAGAATGCAGTGTCTGGACATTCACAGACCTGAATTCAGAGCTAGATGTACCAGGTAAGTTATAGTGAATTGAATAAAATGTCCAGTGCAGTATTTTTGGGAAAATATTTACGGCTATCATATTACCTTGGTTTCTGTTGATTATTTTGTTTTCCATAATCTTATTGTTTATTTTAACAGTTTGGGCAAAGATTAGAGAACAAGTTTCTGTTTGCATTATTTGGATGTGATGCCTAAACACAGTTGGGATGCTCATGCTCCAAGGTCCTTCAACAGACTTTGGCTGATCTGTGATAGCTTGATTGAAGTTTTAATTATTTCCTTAAAGGAACCATTTATTGAGCAGCAGGATAAAAAAAATGGTGATTACAGAGCATTTGGGTTTTTAAACATTTTAGTTATTTGCTCAAAGGAGTTATTTACTGATCATAATTGAAAACTGTCTGTTGCTGAGTTTTGCTAAGGGTATTTCTTGATTAAAATTTCACAGGTCCTTGCATGGGGTCAGAATAACTGTGGACAGGTTGGTTCTGGTACCACCACAAATCAGCCCACACCAAGGAAGGTTATCCCAAGCATAGGTGGAAGAAGGGTGGTTGATATAGCATGTGGTCAGACGTCATCAATGGCAGTTATGGATAATGGAGAGGTTAGTATCTCTCTCTGTCTCTGTCTCTCTCTCAGGCCAGATATCAAAGGAAATAGTGATTTCATCAGTTTAGACCTCAACAGTTTTGATACCTTTAAGGGGAGCGCTGACGCCATAAGGCTCCATTATAAGTAAATGACTGTTTCTGCCTTATGATGGCAGGGATTTGCTTCAAATTTTTACCACTGATTCTACAACTAATAATGAAAATTTCTGTAGTAGGGAAATTTATAATTTCAACTTCTAAGTTAATTTCTTTTTTTTTTTGCAGTTGAAAAAATCATTGTCACTTCGAGAATATGCAAGAAAAAATTGCACTCAAAAGTGATTTTCCTATGATAAAATGAAGGTATACAGTATAGTTATACTACAATCTGTAAAGTTTCATTAAATTTGATTGTCTTCTTGGAGAAATAAGCATTTAGTTTTGAAAAAGTAAGCTATGAGAAAGTAGCAAAACAAAAAAAATGTTTGGACTTTCAAGAAAATCCTGAAAGAATCAGGACATCTGGAGTGAGTTATCTGTATATCATTATGACCCATTTTCTCTGTGATGCTACCACTAGAGAGAATGGGATGTTGTAGTGGGTGACAAGTATTTTTGTACAAGTTTTTTTATGCTTTTTTACATGTATTTTCACAATTTGTCATTCACAGTACCATACAAGAGATGAACAAAATTGTCCATGAACCAATCTAAACATTCTTTTAGCAATAATGCTTCAAGATATGTTTATTTACACATCCAAAACAGTCCATAACTCACTTGGACCTATCCAGAATTAGTCATACAGATGTTTTTTGCACATTTTTTTACAATTTTTCATTCACAGTGCCATACAAGAAATGAACAAAATTGTCAATAAACTAATCTAAAAATTTTTTTAGCATTAATGCTTCAGGATATGTTTGTTTAGGCATAAAACAGTTGAAAACTGTTAATAACTAAAATTCAATAATTCCTTGAAATTCGGAGGTCAGTATGCCCCTTAATACCTTTGATAGTACTTAAAAGATTTTTGAGTCTTGCATAAAAAGAGTACAGGTAGTACAAAAGATGTTTTTTAGGTCAGAATGATTTTTTTAAATACAGTATTATTTTAGGTTAAATAATGAGAATGTAACACTTGTTATTTCTCAGAACATCAGAGAGGTTTTATTATACATCAAAACTTTGTAGAGATTGTATCTATAAACTTTTCCAGGTTTATGGCTGGGGTCTCAACAGTAATGGCCAGTTGGGACTTGGAAATAATGTGAACCAGCACAATACATGTCGTGTGACAGCTCTTCAGGGTGTAGTGATCACTAAGGTAAGTTTCTTGATATAATTTTAATTATGTTACAAGTGGACCTTTATAATTTGAGATTATAAATTTGTTTTGAATTGTATTATGGGTATTTCTGTGCTTTCTATATAAAGAATATCTTGCAGGAATGTTGAGGAGAGACTTTTCAGGACTGTGATCCAAAGATACAAAAAGAAAAAACACATCTTATACTTTTAATCCGTTCTTACAGAAATACAAACACCCACCCATTACACAGGAGTACTCCTCTGTGCATACTGGAACTTGGTAACAAGTTGAAACTTGATAACAAGATAATAACAGGGGGTTAAGGGGTAAGAATACCCTCACCCATTTACCATCACCAAGCACTTTTTCTTCAGCTGCCATCAAGTGAAGATGTCTCACTATGCTCCAGCTGACTGCTAAGTTGGAACTTGTGTTTTGGAGTGTTTTCTTTAGTTTGTCATGGAGAAATAATGTATATAATGTAGGTGTGATAGTGTGAGAGTGGTTTAGATGGATCCTACTGTAATTGCTTGCATAACAGTAGGATCTGCAGCTTCTGGAGGGTTTTTGTAAAGGAAGGCCAGAAGTGTTAACCTTCCGCTCCCTTCTCCCTGCCCCTGAACCTCTCCCTGCTCTTTCTATGTGTACACCCCTCTCTCAGCCAAGTGTGGGTCGTGTGCAGGAAGTTGAGTGATCGATAAGCCTATCCTTTCCACGTCATCTGCTACCATCTGCTGTTGCTATACACACTAGGAACTAAACACTGTTTAGCCTTGCATATGTTTATCCTTCTAGTGGGAGATGCCCCCTGTAGTATCGACCACGGTTACTGCTTTTGCAGAGAAAAGTAAGATTTGGGATCTGGGTAAGATTTGTAAGTGCTTCCCTTCTCTCCTTACACAGGAAGAAGAAAAGAAGTCCTAGAAGACCTCTCAAGAGAAACCCCAGACAACTTTGAATGAATGCCTTTCCTGGCTTGGGAGCTAACAGTGTTTGTCCACCTCCAGGTGTTACATCTGCCATAGGCAGGGCTGACACAGGTCTTACAGAGTGACCTTGGTACCCCAAGTCATCCAACACTTCTTGGACACGAGGAACGCTTGCCACCTGTGTTTTGCCAGAAGCACACATGGTGAGCCAGTGCTGACCCCATGCTTGGTGTATGAATGATCCCCAGACTGTGCATGGACAGACAATAGGTTTTCATGCAACAGGTCTACATTTTATGGTGCTCAAGGGCACCAAGTAATCTGTATGTAATTGTGCTACACCTAACTGCTCATGGTTCACCATAGGCCCCAGATTGTGTCTTTGTGATAGCACATTGCTTAGTCTGCCATGTCCTTTACATAGCTCAGCTTTCAGCTGCACAAGACAGATAACCATGGCTATTAAACCCTGTTCCATGCATGGGTTACCCATTGTTAGGGAGAGATACCAACTCTTGCTGTAGGGATCTGTTAAAACCTGAGGGATTTATCTCCATTCAGAACCCCTTCAGCAAAGTTGGACAGAGATTGTTTGGCTCTTGGTTTGATTAATGCTATCAGGGAAGTTGAACCCTTCCCGTAGTTCGAGTTACTCGAGGGTTCACACAAGAGGTGAGGCAGTTGTTCCAACTGCTGTAATTGCTGCTTGCTTGTGGTACCTTGAATCACGTTAACTGTCTGATCTGTAAATCAGAGGGTTCCTGCTATCCAGCAGTTAAGCAAGCTACTGTGGCACAGCATTTATTTTCCTGTGGCCTCTCCTAGTTTGGATTCCATTTAACACAAGGAGCTTCATGGGACGGATGACCATGGCTCAGAACCCTGATTCATATGCAGGATGTCCTCAGCCCTGGGTACATCAACAGGTACCGTTGGTACTGATCATGAGCTTAAAGTCCAGTGAATGAGCATTAGAGCAGACTGGTACACCTTTTTTTCTCAAAAGTAGCAGACCCAGTAAGTACCTTTGCAATGTCTACAACAGGGCCTTTGAATTGTCTGCAGCAGGACTGTTTACCAGTTCAAAGCTTTCCCAGACTGAATAGGAGGTTATTGGAGCCATTTATCCCCTGTTCGTAGTTTTGACCAGGATTGTGACACTTTCAGATGGGCTTCAAGTCAATTGAAAGAGAGAACCTTTCACCTAAGGCCCCCATAGGCAGGTTAGTGCTGCACTGTAGGTATTACTTGAGGTTCTTTGCAGTGTCCCTTGCCCCCTAGCTACAACCCCTTTCATCCCTCTTACTGTACCTCCATTCATATTCTCTTTCTTCCGTCTTGCTATCCACCCTCTCTAACAATTGTTTCATAGGGGAACTGTGAGGTTTTCCTCCTGTTACACCTTTCCAACCTTCCTGCTCTCAGTTTCCCTTCCAGCACTGAATGATCTCATCGGTCCCAGCGCTTGGCCTTTGACATCAATGCTATATTCATATCCTTCCACCTAAGGCATGAGTCTTCTACATAAGAGGTGATGGTTTGTATTCCCTAAGGAACAAACAACAAGCTTTAAAGCAATTTTTATTTTTCTTGGTATACAAACCTGAGCCTTTTATCATTTTTCCTGCTCTGTCCCTAGTGCCAGAGGAAAATGTGTTTGGTGATAGCAGATTAGTGATGGTAT
>NC_089782.1:19455621-19615621 GCF_040412425.1 Macrobrachium rosenbergii
GTGCTTTTTCAACAATTTCGGGGCTTATCGGTACTTATCAGTGCCAAAGCGCCGATTTTCAGTTATCGGTGCCTCTGTTAGGTATGTGTCACCACCAGTACGCAATTATCAGTGCCAATAAGCAGAAATCAGTGCATATCAGCAGCGAAAATCACCTATTTTCATTGCTAGGCAAGCGCCAAAAATTCCAGATCGCCAATAACTGAGCCCATCGATAACGGGGACTGTTTATATATATATATATATATATATATATATATATATATATATATATATATATATATATATATATATATATATATATATATATATATATATATAGTATATGTATATATATATTGTATATAAAATACACTATATACAGTGGAATAGATTCTGTTGTAGCATTAAATGTTTTAATAAACAGGATACCCTACTTCATTTGATAGTGATGAATCATGTAATCTAATCTTATTTAGCCTTACTTTAATGTACCGTGAGAATTTTTATATCTGTTTTGCTGAGTACTTATGTTTTTCTCTTTGTAGGCCAGAGTGTGGTCAGTCCCTTAGAGACAGACTTTAGTAGCCTACATGAGGTGTTTGCTCTTTGGGCATCTCCTAGTGTAACTTACGAGCCTCTTAATGTTACCGCCTTCACCCGATCTTCCTTAGCACAAGCCATGGCATTAGCTTTAGATGATGAGGTTAGTACATGTACGGTACAGTGGTGCTGTATTTGTTTTGAAAATGGTGACTTGTTTTATTACTCTGCATCTGTCATTCAAGATCCTAAGTTATTATTTTTTTACTAGATATTCTGAGAAATTTATCTGTGTTTTCAAGCTTAAAGTGGGCAATACCTCACATAACTTCAGTAATTTGTTCCAAAACTTGTGACTTGAGTCCAAAAATGCCTTGAATTAACTGCCTTAAAAAATTATCTAGACCCTCTATAGACTCTAGAGACCCTTTGTAATGTTGTGGTGTCGATCAAAAATGCAAAAAAAAAAACTTTCAGTTCAATCTTTATGCAGTCTTTTTAATGAAAATACACTGTATAACGTTTCATTGATACTAATGTAAAGAATGATTAAAACCATTTGGCAAAAAGCAGTCCTAAGCACCCTATAAACAACCAATAATGACAATGAACTTTACTGATCAATGTAAACTTGAGTAAACAGATTCAAGTGACTTATTTTTTCCTAGTAGTATTTAAGAAAACCCTGTGTAAAATTGAAACAACAGAACTTGAAAGACATAAGGTGAGGTATGGCTGTACTTTTTATATTCATGATTGTTCATTTATTACACTCTTTATCAGCTATGATTGTTTTGTTATTAGGAGACTGCTGATGTGGTGTTTGTGGTTGATGACAGGAGAATTAGAGCACATCGCGCAGTACTGAAAATTAGGTGTCAGTACTTCCGCAATATGTTTCAGGAACATTGGAAGGAGAATAACTTGGAGTATGTATTTTTTCTTAATTTAATTATCCTCTAGTAGTTACCTATTTTACTTTCAGTAAGAAAGATGTTTTTATGTTTCATGGATGGAGCTGCAATAATGGCTAAAATTTTCATTGCACAACACAGAAGTTTACTAGTACATTCTTGTTCGAATACAAACCATCATATTTTATATAAGAGAATTCCTCAGTGCAAGGTGGATCAGTCATTAAATCTTTGTAACAAGGTAGCTAACTGGTGGTAGGTGGGCAAGTTGGGAAATCCTCTATACTCACCTTTTATCAAGCACTTCCCTATAGGTGGGTAGTGCCGTCAGTGCACTTCACAGATGCACTGTAGGCATTACTAAAGCTTGTTCACAGTGTCCTTTCAGCCCCTGGCTGCAACCACTTTTAAGTTTTTTACTTTTTCTGCATTTCTCTTCCTCTACCCACTGCTATTGAACCTCTCCACTGTGAAGGAGACCAGCCAGCACACTCTTACTGCCAATGCAGAACAACAAAAGTGATTACACTAACACCAAAGAAACAAAGTAGACAAACTTCCACTTATATCATTCACATGTTTTGTTGTTCACTTTTCTTGTACACACTTATGTGTTGAAAAAAAAAACTGACTCCATACATACGACACCAGAGATCCAAGAGTTTCAACTTGATGGTAAATTACATAACTGCAAGATGTCTTAACTTGACTGCAGCTGAAGAAAAGTGCTTGATGAATATGTTCTTGAGTTTATTCAAAGAGGGATACCCTGCCACTTTCAGTACCACCAAACCTTTTTGGCTCCTCCCACCCAGACTGCCTTCTCTCTCCCTCTCTCCCCCACACCATAAGGGAGTTACACTGGTGAGAGAAGGTATGTGCCGAGCTGTACCATGATGAGACAATGGAGCGTGTTTGTGGTTTGCCAGTCCTACCAATGCTTTATGAGAGTACAGGCAGATATTTCCACTTGGTATGCCAAGTGAGCTGTCTTCTGCAGCTGTTCTTGTTGTTGTTTTTGCCAAGGAACTCAGTGCTGTTGAGTCTCATTTAGTGTTTGTCTTGTCTGTGGCAATACCCTTGCAACATCAAGCACAGGTTGTACTCCTCCAATGCTCTGTTCCAAGTAGAGTAGAGTAAGATGTGGACCAAATAATGTGTAGAACCACAAATTTTGAGTGAGTGCCTTCCTTCTTTAGGGGTGGCAATGGTATTTGCTCACTTGTTGGGAACACTTACCATAGATAGGGTTGATGTGGGTTCTCTGAGCATTCTCATTGAATCACTATATCACTATGTACCTCCAAACACAAGGGCTGTCTTGGGCACAACCCCTTTGTACTTTTGCCAAGGCATGCAGAAAAGACGTGGTGCTACCTTCTCACTTGGCCCGTGTCTGATCCCCAGATCATGCTTATATAGGCAGAAGGCTAACGTGCAACAAGGAGTATCATATCAGTGTGTAGGAGCATGATTATGTGACACCTTTTGGTTCATCCAGGACTCATGACATACATACAAGTGATCACTAGATCTTGTGCGTGCAAAAAAGAGTTCACACGTCGAAGGTCGCCATATTACGGTACCGCTGAGTATCATGCACATGATTGTGCAGATACTCAGGGTGTTCCTTGTTTATCCAAGACTTCTGATGTGTACATGCACAATGCACACGAGTGCTCAGATGTAGGCCTTAGTTTGGTTTTAGCTGATCATATGAAATTCTACAGTGATGAGGTTCACAATTTCAAGTGCTTAGAAATTGATATTGAATTGTTATTTAGTGATTGGTACTGCTATGTCAGACTGTTCATGGTCCTAGAATGTTCACCAGGACAGACTGGTGTGTCAGCATCATTTCTGGGAGAGGCTGCAACTCTTGCTTTGAGGAATCTGTTAAAGCATGAGGGTTCTTCTTCAGAACCCATTTAGGCTAAGTTCGAACAGAGATAGTTTGGTTCTGTATGAGCTTTAATGATCTTGGGGGAGCAACAAATGCCCCTTTGTTGAGCCCATCCTGTCAGTAGAGCTTACTCTGGGATGTGCTGAGGAGAACAGTCATTTTGAATGCTGTGGTCAGTGCTTGCTAGTGGTGTCGTGGATCATTTCAACCATCAACAGTCATATCTGTGGACCAGAAGGTTCCCTTCTGTCCAACAGATTGAGCAAACTAAAGTACTTTCCTGCCATTGACATGCCAGAGGAAGTTCTACTTATATCTGTGCTCTTCTTCCAACAAGTTAAGCTGAGAGCATTCTTGTTCAGTGGAAGAGATCAATCTTTGGTTCCCCTTTACACTTTCCAAAGAGTAAATTTGAGAAAGCTGTGGAGAAGGGAAGTTTTGATAGTTGGGACCTAGTGATCCACTAAGAAGTACCCTTCAGTCCTCCAGGGCAACGAATAGAACCACTGCCAAGTCTTGGGTAGCTATGCCTTTTGTCTGGTATAGGGAGGGACCTCCCTTCCACTTGAGACAAGGGTTTCAGATTTCTTCCTTTAGGAAGAGCCAGAAGCCTTCCCAGCCCTTTCAGCTTCCCCCTCCAGCTTTGGGCACAGCTTTGGGTAGGAAAACGGATAAGTTGAAGAAGATAGAATGTTTTCACTAAAAAGGCTCTGGTTTGTATATGGAAGAAAAATACAAGTTATTTTGAAAATTTGTGATACTTTTGTGGTTTAATGTTTATCACTGATTGCTTTGCAGAGGTTTGGACTTATACTTGGTTTTAATGTACTCATGACTGATTTTATTATTTTAAGTAACCATATTATACAGTGTATGCATAAATCATAAGATATTTCTTTAGTAATTTTTTATATTGGTTAGACTGCTTAATAAGAAAATTTGGAATATCTAATGGTAGTAATTAAGGTCCCAAGAAGTGGCTGTTGATTTGTATAGTATTTGTTTGATAAAAACCCATTACTTATAGTACCCATGTCATTTGCCATGAAATGTTCATAGACAGATGATATCCAAAGAAAGAAGAGCAGAGTATTGCAGGAGGTGAATGGTGCCAGTGGGCTGTGAGGTCTGTTAGGTTTATCATTCAGAAATAATTAAAACTGTCAACCCAGCCTTGAGACCATGTTTACCCTGCAAAGTGAAGCATACGTAGATTTTACCTCAGGTAGCCATTTAGACCATTATGTAAGCTAAATTTTACTGAGGAGCTTCCATTGTTGTATTTAGATTCTCTGTTGCTTGACATTGTCTTCTGATCATCTCGGACAATTTCAACATCTATATTTTGCTCAGGTGCTATAATGTTACTCTTCTTTGTACTAAGTATCTTAAAGTTTAAGGGAGGCTGTAATATTACCTCTTCAAGAACCATACTCCACTTCTGTAGTTCATCTAGAGTCTTTATTCATAAAGCAGTGGCATTTTTGCTTGTTTTCATGAGACTGTGTATATGTGAGTAAGATTAGCACGAAAAGAATTACAAGGTATATTTTTTCGAAGATTTCAAGACCTCCAGTACCCTTTTCTTACCAATTATTCCATATTCTGGCAAGATAATTCCTATTCACAATGAAGCTGTGATAGAGTGAAAAAAAATTAGAAACATAACTATATTTGAGGAGGTACAGACAGTCAGTGAGGACTTGATTACCATCAGGAATGCTAAGGGTATCCCATTCTACTGGAAGAGATATACTGAAGTACTGGGTATCAAGATGTTAACCTTGGGTTTTGGGTGAAACCTGGAAACAAAAGCTAAAGGTACTTTCAGAAGAATTTATGGGAGGAAAAGAAGAGCATAAAATAGAACATACTTGGAAGTACAGAAGAATTCATGGGATGAAAAGAATGTAAAGTAGAACACACAAAGTACACAACTCTGGATAGGGAAGTTTAATGAAACACAAGAAGAGATAAGAGAATATCTGGAAAAACTTGTGGATGATGTAGAGGGAGCCATGTAACTGGGGAGCAACATTGGTGCTAGGATAGTTCCACAGAATTATTAATGTGAAATATGCTTAGGAGACAAAGGAGGAGAAATACATGTTCAGAGTAGGAAGACAACATTGGCTGTAACATTTTTGTTAGGTTATGAATAAGAGAACTTTGGGGATAATTTGATTGATATACTAGAAGCTGAAGAAGACCCGAATCTGCCAGTGAATGAATTCACAGGTTTTGAAGTGGAATTAATAATAATGGACTGAAATTTAGGAAACAAAAAGTGCTGGGCTATAGTGGAATCAGTGCAAATAGGAATTTAGTTGAAAATGAAATGACACCACACATTGACTAGACTGTTTTACAGAGTATGCAGTGAGGAAACAAAGCCTCATGATAGAGAGAATTGGAAGTCATAACAAAGGTACCAAAGAAAGGTGACCAGACTGAATGTGGTAACTTTAGAGCTATATCATTTATATTGGATGCGATGAAGATATTTAGTATTCTTATTCTCAAGAGATTGGAAGAAGAAGCTGATAAAATGCTTCAGAGATAAACAAGAAGGATTTAGAGAAGGCATGATTTCCGCAGATTTTGTGTAAAGACGTATTGGGCAGCAATGTATGAATTAAGTAATCTATCTCTGATGACTTATCTTGAATATGAGAAGGCATTTTTCACTGCCCAGGGAGAAGATTATGGAAGGTCTGACATTACTGGTAAAGTTAATTAAATTAACCATGAATGAAGTACTATATATGCATAGGTAATGTTGATGGAGCCTTGTCAAGTGAATTTACAGTAAATGTTGGGACTTTACTTGGAAAGTTATATCACCTGCGCTCTTTGCCCTTCTCATGAATTTTGAAAAAACTGGTTGGAGATCAAAGGGAAGGTTTAGTTTGGAGTAATGATAGAAAGGTGATATAATACTCAAATGATAGGGGTTTGATATGAGAAATACCACAAGATTTGCAAATAAACAGAAATATTGAAAACAATATGTGTGCACAAGGGGATAAAATAATCCTACTTGGAGAAAAAATTTTTGAGGTTGAATTGCTCAGATATTTAGGAATAGTGATATCCTATACAACTCTCTCATTGAAATTTACTGAGAGACCAAAAAAGCAAATCCAACAATGGGCAGGCTGAGTAAGATTTTAAAACCAAGGAACATTACTAAAATTGCTTAACAAGGCAAGATTATCAATTAGTAAAGTTGACAATGCAATACAGACATGAATTATGTTGCAATCAAGAAACTTTTGTATAAGAGCTTCTGTTCATTTGAGAGTAAAGAATTAAGAGGCTGATGGCAGAATAGAGTGAGAAATGTCATAAGGTAAATTATGTAGCTGAGATAATGAGAGGGAAAGGAAATGGATGTGAATTTGGCTGGTCCTTGCACCAACCCAGGTGTAGAATAATATGTGATTGCTTCAGCTGAGTTCCTGTAGTCACCAAAGGAGTTGGAAGACCCAGACTTGTTTTGATGAGATGGGAATCTGGAGATGAGTGGAGATTTGTGGAAGATAAAGCACAGAAAAGAATGGGTGGCAGAATTTTATAGAGGCCCTTTGCATTGCTCGATATTGGAGGCAGTGATGATTGGAAACATAATTTCATTCAGTCTTCCAGGCAAATATGATCTCATGGGAATGAGTCCAGTGGTTGGGAACTGGGCAACAACAGGTTTCGATGTCCTTTTTCATATTTATAGGCTCTCTGGAAACCTAAGAATTAGAATGATCCATGAAATAGTTCAATTTTTGACATTTGATATAATGTTTTTAAAATAACCCAAATACGCTGATTAACAAGTTGCTGATGAGACACCACTCTTACATCAATCAGCTTATAGTGTGTGTCACCTTTTTATTCCTTTGGTGATTTCCCTTAAGAGAATTTGTGATTTCAACTTAGAAATAAATAATTAGTATTAGTACTAATAAGATTGCTTTTAAGCTCAGCCAAGTTCCCAGAATGAATTTTTTTAGTATATTTTGATTAACTTTTGAGAGTTTATCCCATTTGTGTGTACAGATGTGTTGGAATTTTAGATTATCAGCTTCAGAATAATTTCCACTGCCAGGCACTGGTTGGTGCAAGTTTAAAAGTGAGGTTTTTTCTCCAGATCTAGATAGTTTTTTGAAAAGTGCATATAGCCATTATCTTGTAGAGTTCCTTGTGTTGTCTTATTATTGTACTCATTTATGTAACTGGCCTAAGTGAATACTGTAATTTTGATTCATTTTCACAGGGAGGTAGAAGTTAAAGATTACTCGTTTGTGGTATTCCGGGCTTTCTTGCAATATATATATACTGACACTGTCAATGTTTCCCCAGAAGATGCCATAGGTAAGGTCCCTTTTATTTTGGTTGTACTGTATATGAAATTGAATTTCTGATAAGGGTTCATAAGAACATTTGAATATGTCAGATATACAGGCAGTTGTAGATAATTAAAGCTTTACATTTTAAATACTGTTTTCAAAAAACAAACTTTATTTTTTACAAACCTATCGTT
The DNA here is from genome assembly GCF_040412425.1 of Macrobrachium rosenbergii. Taxonomy (NCBI): domain Eukaryota; kingdom Metazoa; phylum Arthropoda; class Malacostraca; order Decapoda; family Palaemonidae; genus Macrobrachium; species Macrobrachium rosenbergii. Next base: position 19,463,498 of record NC_089782.1, read on the forward strand.
TACAATTGCCAAATTTATGGCCTTCCTTAATCCTAGGAACTCCATTTCTAAATGAAAATAAGATTGTCTGCCAGCATGTTGGTGGTAACATGCATGTATGCCCTTAGATATCTGTTTCAGTTAAGAACCTTACTACTTCTGTAGTTTCGGTTATTGCTGCAAGGAAAGGGCACAGTTGAGAGGTGGGAATTGGTTGTAAATGATGAGCTTGTACACAGAAAATTTTGTTTCTAAGAAATTTTATTTTGATATACAAACCCTTTATCTACATTTACTTGAATTGCAATTTAGTAGGGAGGAAACATGGGCAAAACTTGACAAGCAGTGGTTTGAACAGAGAAAAAAATAATGATGGATCTGAAGATATGCTAGTGAGGAAAAACTGTAAAACGAAATAGTCTAGCTGAGTACTCCCAATAAGTGTAATGTTGCCACTATAGGGAAACTCAGTTAAATAGCCCACAATTTTTAAATTACATCACACAAGCATCTAGTGCAAATCCCCGTAGGGGGATAGCCCTGTCGGTGCACATGATGCTCTTTAGGCATTACTAAAGGATTTTTGCAGCATCCCTTTGGTCCCTGGCTCCACCCACTTTTATTTTGTGAGGTCCAGATCTGTTGCCAGGACCCTCAGGGCATCTTCACTTCAAAACAAAATCTGCATGACACACTGAGTACTCGCAGGAAACACAGATCCAGCACTCCTGATTCAAACGATCTTTTATACATTTTTCAGAAGATACTTTATGTCCTTGTTAGAACTGTAATTACAAAAATGTATGTAAGGCATTGTAAGCTTTCCAACCATATGTACAGTGCCCCCCCCCCACTAATTTGCAAATTTTTCTTTGGGCCATATATGTAAAATTATCAATAATTTGCTTTTTTTGTGGAGCAACATTATTTATTCACTAATTACTGTATTTTTTCATTAAAATATAAGTATACTGAGAGAGAGAAAGAGAGAGAGAACTGTGGTTTTTACATCAAAGTCTAAGCACAGTATAAATGGATTCTGTAAGTGAAATAACGTTTCATTGATGTTTTGCTGGGTTTTTTTATTAAAGGATATTATACTGTTTGAAAGAGAGAGAGAAACTGTGGTTTTTACATCCAAGTCTAAGCACAGTGTAAGTGGATTCTGTAAGTGAAATAACGTTTCATTGATATTTTGCTTTTTTTTTATTAAAGGATATTTTACTGTTTGAGAGAGAGAGACAGAAAAAGAGAGAGAAACTGTGGTTTTTACATTGAAGTCTAAGCACAGCATAAATAAATTCTATTGGTGAAATAATGTTTCATTGATATTATATTGCTGTTTTTTCCATTAAAGTAATATGTATACTGTTTGAGAGAGAGAGAGAGAGAACTGAAGTGTTTATACGTACATCGAAGCACAGTAACTTGCTGGGGATGAAAACTAAAGGCACTTAAACTTTGGCTAGGATGAGAATGTTGAGAGTTGCCTACATATGAAATTCAGATTTTAAATATTTTCACAGTGATTAGAGATGAAACATCAACAGTGATAAAATATTCTCTTGCATAGTGTTATAATATGTGATAATCATAGTAAACTAAACTTGTAATGAAATACAGTACAGTAAATCAGATAAAGCAAAAAGCATGGCAATGCTACCTACGTCAGTCTGTCATGAATTGCTGGATTTGTTTATTTTTGTGTTTTTTTATGCTTATGGTACAGTAATTGATATCCTTTTCATTAAAGAATATGTACAGTACAGTACTGAGAGAGAGAGAGAGAGATATTAAATCGTCACAGAACAATTGCTACTGGAGCCTACGTATGAAATTCGGATTTTAAATATTTTTATGGTGATTAGATCAATATAGTATAAATAGATTCTGTAAGTGAAGTAACATGTTATAGATATTTTGCTGTGTTTTCTCAGTATATGTTTACTGAGCGAGAGAGAGAATGATGGAGCAAGAGTTTTTTAATAAATTTATGGGAGATGGTGAGGACTAACCACAAAACGACGTAAACCAAGAACTTACCGTATTAAATCTTTTTTTTTATCATAAATGTATTTGTACGTAATCCCGTAAATACTAACATAACATAACAAACCTAGCATTCTGTTTGGAGGTACGTGTCCCATCATTCTAAACTACCCACGTATTTTAGATGCTCTCTACAGTACTAGTACTATCCTAAAATACGTACCTGTACAGTAAATATCATTTCAAAATCATCTTACATTATAGGAAAATATCACTATACGTGAAATGTTTGCCGAGTGCATTACAGTATTCACAGAACGATGTGCAAAGTTACATAGGCCAAGGAAAACGTGCATGTCTGAATGATAGGGAATACTTAAGAGTAACATTTGTAGGCTGGTATACTTAATTTTGCAACACAACTTTGAAATTATATTAGGGTGTTCTGGGATGATAGTTTGAGGTATATTTTTGTTTGCACTGTGAAGTTTAGTGATGAACTGTTAAAATAGGCAGTTATAAGCATTTTAGGGGTGTACTGTATATAGTCTACTTAAGAGTAATAGTAGTAGGAGAGCTCTGTAATGTAAGGTTACTTTGGGTATTTTGGGATGATGGTTTGGGTTGTACTTTTTTTTTAAATATTAGATTGTTTTAGTATGATAATTTAAGGTATATTTTTGTGTGAACTATCAAATTAAGCAGTGAAATGTTAAAATAGGCAGTTATAAGTTTTAGTGTAAGGGGTATAAGGTATTTAGCAGTTATAAGTCAGGTATAAGCATTTTTAGAGGGGATTTTTGCATTTCCATGGATTTTGCATTTCCAAAGTAGGTTCTGGAACCTATCTCCACATAAAAATGGGGGAGCACTATATTTGAAATCTCTTCGTAAATGTATATAGAATTGTTAACCATTCTTCAGGTGTGAGAAAACACATCTGACTGTATATAGACCTCCCTCTGTTTTTCCCTAATGTCAAATGCCACTTTTACACTTGCAAGAGTTTTTGACCTATCAGAGATTTTGTGTCAATAAATCGTAATACCTTGAATCTGCCTCTTACTTGCCACCTCGTTATAACTTTACCTCCCTCCCATCCATTTTGCTGCCCAACCTCTCTAACTACTACTGCTTAGTGCAGCTATGGGGGGTTTTCTCTGTGTCATCTTAGGTACCTGTTCTCCATTTGATTTTCTGGATACCTTTACTGGCTATCCAACTCTAACTCCCAGTTTTAACTGCCTTTAATGGTGCATGGCTCAGTCCCTAGTACTTGACTGTAAAATCCAAATTTCATAATGCTGTACTTACATTCATAATATATACATCAAGTGCAAGAAAAAATTGCTGAATAGAAGACCAGCCATCACACATCAAAGTGCTGCAAGGACATAGTGAAAACCAGTCACGGCACAGCCAAAACTCTCCTGGCAGAAATGAGCTTGAGACAAGACGAAAAAGAAATGGAGAGAATGGCAGCATTTTAGAACTCAAAGAGGTTGCATCAAGTAATAAGGAGTTGGTTAAGCATGTGTGGTGGAACTGTTCTTTTTAGAACTTTCTGCTCCATGCACTTGGTTGTGCAAAGTACATTTTAAGGTTAATTTATGATGAATGGGATTGTGGTAACAAATAGGTTTATAGCATAAGGCTGAGAGAAACAGTCATGCTTTTAATAAGCTTTGTTACTTTATTCTATTTTTAGAACCCTGTAAGGATGGCCTGATGATAAATGGGGCTTGTATTATTTATTTTGGTAGACAACAGACAATTGTGCATAAAAATACAAGTAAAATAACAGTGAAATGTATTTATACATTGGGTGTATATTTCATGCTAAGTCCCCTAGCTACATTGTCCTTTCCTTTCATAAGTTTTCCCTATTAAATAACCCATTACTTATAGATTTGTGCACTCCATATTCTCTCATATTTCCTCTGAACAGGCCATATGATATTTTACATGAAATAAACAACTGTTCACTAGCTAATCATTTTCACATACAGGTTGACCATCACTAATCCGGCATCATTGGGACCTGGAGGGTGCCGGATTAGCCATTTATTAGGCTAGAATACATGAAACCCAGTAGCTAAGCACCTCCATCTTAGAATTTAAATGTCCCATAAATCAGTACAAGTTGGTTAATAAAGAAAAGACAATTATCAAATACAGGTAGTGCTCGAGTAACGATAATTCGACTTACGATATTTCAAGTTTACGATGGGGTTAGCAATTAATACCGGTACGAAAATATTTAGGAAATATTTTGTAGATTTCACGCAGGCGCAGGCAGCAGGTACAATCAGGCAGCGACAGAGACCAACTTACAATAGAAAAACTTCTTTTCCTCCATCTCTTTATTCCATCTGCTAGTTAAAAAAGTAAAAGAGAATGATAAAAGTATTGTTAGTAACGTTATACTCTTGCGTAAATGCGTACAGTCATAAACAACCGAACGGGAAACAGTTGTTTTGCTAATAATCGTATCGAATAACAACGGTTTTCCTTGTATTTCAACCATCGTACGGTAATACACAATTACTGTAGTTATGTTACAAATGACGTTAAGTACTGTACAATAGGACTGATATATTTTTTACACTATACCCTTATTCGCTTTGGAGAAAAGATCGGCAGGAAAATACACTGCTACAGTAACTTTAAGCTGCAAGTTTTAGCTGAAGCTGAGAAAACAATGTTCAAGCTGCTAATGACTATAAATTATCGTGCCTCGGCAACATGGATGAAACTCGACCGTAAATAAAACTGGAGAAAACGTATTTTAATTAAAACTACTGGGCATGAAAGAATACAAATTACTACTATTTTCACGCCGATAAAAGATAAATACGTAAAGCTCGTATTATGATGAAATCAAGAGAAAATAGCGAACGGAATCTTGATTTTTTTTTTACACAAAACAAACATGCCCCCACAACGGCCAGCTAAATTAATTTCACAATGAGACGTATTTTGGTTATATCCTTGTCCCAAATAAATAAAGTATCCATATTCATTTATGCTAACTAGAAGCAAGAAAAGCGCTTTGAACTTAGTTAAATGCGGCAAAATAAACACCGCGATATTGATTCTCAAAACAGAACATTGATCGCAATTTATAATACAAAAGCAATATGAGAATATCTTAATTGGAAACAATGTAGTAAAGCATAACTTTTAAAAGACCCATGAAAAAGATGCACATTGGTTTGTTGATGTTTTTATAATACTGTTAATATGTGAATAGAGTTCAGTGTAATGTAGGCTGGCTAACAGTTTGTTGATGCAGCACACTGCGCACCAAATCGAAGTCGGCGACAGGGAGTTGAAGCGCAGCGACCGGAAATTTGAAAATTAGTGCGGAAACATTAGAAATTACTCTGGCGAAATTTGTGCCGGATTACTGATTGTTCCGGACTACTGATTGCCGGATTAGTGATGGTCAACCTGTATTAAGTGTTTTTATCCTTTATTTATGGTTTAGAATTAATAATTAAAATTTTAACTGATAGTATTACAGTATCAAGTTTATAACATAGGGGGATCAGGGGAAGACAACACTGCCATAGATTTTCCTTTCGCCAATTTTTGCTTGGAGAGACTACCAAGGGCGAGAAGCTGCTGGACGCGACGCACCCCCATCAGAGGCATGGGTGTGAGCAGGAGCAGGAGACCCATGTCTGTTGTCAGACAATGGTGGAGATGAAGAGGTAGAGATGGATCTAGGTCATCTTAAACGAGGAGCAGCAACAAAGTCTTAACCCTCCAACGTGTAACGGGGGAGGGCTGGACAGGAGAAGAAGAAGAAGAGAAAGAAGAAGACAAAGACGAAGGAGAAGGCAAAGTAGCTGTATGTTCTGAAATGCTCTATGTCTTTATGTTTTTAGAACAGTGCATTTACAGTTTGTAAACGGTACAGGTAAAATGAGATCAATTCAAAATTATCTACTGTACAGTTAAAGACATACAGAGAAACAGTGCTGTAATACGTAGGTTGGCTAACTTAATATTTGACCACTGATTAGCAACACTCCCCTTCTTGTCATGTTAAATGACATGTCTGACAGCTTTTGCCTTCCACCTTCTTACAAAAGACCAGGGAAGAATTTGTTTGTTCAAAATAATACGAATTTTGTAATTACAGTTTTATTATTATTATTATTATTATTATTATTATTATTATTATTATTATTATTATTATTATTATTATTATTATTATTGTTATTATTATTATTATTATTATTATTATTATTATTTAATTTTATTAATCTTATTAATATTTGAAAATTAGTGCTTATTATTAGGTAAAAAGTTTATTTATCATACAGATAAACATGTACCATAAAAATTCATCTTACTAAAAGAGAGAGAGAGAAATTATTACTTTTAATAATATTTAATGTCATTTAATTTACACATAAAAGCTTGAAAACTTATTAATTACATAAAAAGTTAAACACTTTTGCAGGGTTTCTCAGTGTTCGCAAATGTCCACGTGACTGTGAAAAACTTGTGTATGATCATTAGTTAGGTTCCAATGAAAAATTTGTGTCTGTGAATTCGTGCAACTTGAGTCGCGCAAGTTCGGGGTATTACTGTACTGCACAGGATATGATTCCTTGTCTGTATGTAATCATTTGCAAAGTCCTACTAATGCTACTACTAAGTGGGCTGATGAGAATGATTGCAAATTCTCCTCTTCCAAAACAGTTGCAGTAAGATTTACCAGGTGCCGGCATGTGGAAGAGGTTCCCACACTTAGTTTAAAAGGGTCTATCTTTCCATACGAAAATGAAGTAAAATTTCTGGGGATGACTATTGACCATAAATTAACAAGGGGGTAGCCACATAAATGCCCTAAAGATTAGTGTTAAACAATCTTTGAATATTTTAAAGGTTGTTTCTGGATTTAATTGGGGGCTGATAAGAAATCCCTTCTGAGGCTATATGACTCACCGTGTCAGTCCAACCTAGACTATGGCTGTCGGATTTATTCCTCAGCTTGTGATACCAAGCTAAAGGAACTAGATGTTGTACACAACATGGGGTTGAGAATATGCTCAGGGGCTTTTAGAACTTCACCTGTTGAAAGCATATATGTCGATACAGATCATTTTCCCCTTGATCTAAGAAGGTAAGAGCTAAGGTTGCGATATATGGCTAGAATCAGAAGTGCTCCTGGTACAAGAGCTTCTAAACCATTCCAAATTCAACTGAATGAGGATGTTAGGGATAATCTTAAATACCAGAAAGTCCTGGAAGTAGAACATCCTGTAAATCCTCCATGGCCAATTCGAGAAGCATTAGTATGTAAGAAACTGTTGAACAAAAAGAACTGCACTGAAGAAGTGATTATGGGAAAATTCTTAGAGCATGACATTACCCATGCTAATTATACAAAGATCTATACAGATGGATCAAAGTTAGATAGTGATGTTGGTTGTCCTGTTATCCTTGGTGATACACAGCTAAATTACCTGATTCTGCATCAATATTTACTGCCAAATTAACAGCTGTAGCTCTGCCCTAGATTTAGTTTTCCACAGTAGTGACACTAATTTTGTCATATACTCAGATTCTAAAAGCACTTTGGAAGCTATTAAAAAATTTAATAGCTTTCATCCATTAATTCAAAAAGTTCAGGAGTGCCTCTTTCATATCAATTGTCAGCGCAAATCAGTCTCTTTCTGTTGGGTCCCTTCTCGTGTGGGGATTCACAGAAACAAGATGGCGGACAGGGAAACGAAAGCTGCTATATTTTATCAGAAACCGCTTTTAGAAAAGTGCCTTATGCAGACCTAAAAGGTCCTATTAGATCTTGTTTTAAGTAAATGGCAAGAAAGGCGGACTTCTCTCCTCTTCTTGCCAATACAGGCAGTCCCTCGTTATCGGTGACCCAGTTTTTCGGGGCTCGTCTAGCAATAAAAATCAGTGATTTTCGATGCCGATATTCACCAATTTCCGATTATCGGCGCTGATAATCAGGTATTGGCGCCGATACATACCTAACAGAGGCGCCTATCTCCGGTTATCACCGCCGATAAGCCCCAAAAATCACCGATTTTCAGTTATTGGCAATTTTGGCTTATTGTCACACTGTCGAAACGGAACCCCCACTGATAACTGGGGACTGCCTGTAAATAAAAAATATAGAAATTTTATAGATAATGTACTGCTGTGGCCCTCATCATTCCGGCTTGACAAACAAACAGGTTATTTTAACCAGATTAAGGATTGGGCACACTCATTTAACCCATCAGTTTATTTTAGAAGGAAGCAGCCCTCCAGAGTGTGCTTACTGTGACAAGACACTAACGGTGGAGCACATTCTGGTGGTCTGCCCCAGATATTTTAACTAAAAAGAAATATATATATATTTCCAGGGTAAATCCCTCACGGATATTGTGGGAGATAAAGCAGATATTTCTGCTATCATCTTTTTTAAAGTATACAAATTTTTATTGACATTTAATTTTTTTCTTAATTTTTTTTCTTCATATAAATATCACATCACATAGATTTTTAATATAAATTTATATATATATATCACATCATTCATTAAACTTCTTATCTTTATTTTATTTATTGGTCACATCGCTACATTTTTATTAATCATTTCCTTCACTAATTCATTAATTCATTTACCTTAACCCTTAAACGCCGACTGGACGTATCGTACGTCGACTAAAATTGTCTGTTGGATGCCGAGTGGACGTTCCGTATGTCGACTACAAAAAATTTCAACCTTCGGTCAACTTTGTCTCGACCGAAATGGTCGAAAAACGCAATTGTAAGCTAAAACTCTTACATTCTAGTAATATTCAATCATTTACCTTCATTTTGCAACAAATTGGAAGTCTCTAGCACAATATTTCGATTTATGGTGAATTTTTGAAAAAACTTTTTCCTTACGCCATGCTGGTAACTCGGCCGAAAATTTCAGAAATTCTTTCGTCATTTTGTCGTAAGTTTTTACTGTTTATATTAGCCGTTACATAAGTTTTATATATGAAAATGTGTGCAATTTCATGTAAAATACAGCAACATACAACCCGTGGTTGTAGCTTTTATCAGTTTGGAAATATTTTCATATAAACCACGATAACTGCAAAATTTCAACCTTCAGTCAACTTTTGCGCGACTGAAATGGTCAAAAAACGCAATTGTAAGCTAAAACTCTTACATTCTAGTAATATTCAATCATTTACCTTCATTTTGCAACAAATTGGAAGTCTCTAGCACAATATTTCGATTTATGGTGAATTTTTGAAAAAACTTTTTTCTTACGTCCGTGCCAGAAATTCTTTCATCACGTTTGTCGTAATGTTTGCACCGTTTATATTAGTCATTACATAAAGTTTTATATATGGAAATGTGCGCAGTTTCATGTAGAATACAACAGAAAATAACTCATGGTTGGAGCTTTTATCAGTTTTGAAATATTTTCATATAAATCTCGATAACTGCCAAAATTTCAACCTTGGTCAACTTTAACTCGACCGAAATGGTAAAAAACGCAATTATAAGCTAAAACTCTTACATTCTAGTAATATTCAATCATGTACCTTCATTTTGCAACAAACTGGAAGTCTCTAGCACAATATTTCGATATATGGTGAATTTCTGAAAAAAAAATTTTTCCTACGATCTCCGCGCGATAACTTTCGGCGAACATCTCAGAAATTCTTTCGTCACGTTGTCGTAATGTTTGCATCGTTTACATTAGTCATTACATAAACTTTTATATATGAAAATGTGCGCAATTTCATGTAGAATACAACAGAAACTAATTCATGGTTGTAGCTTTTATCAGTTTTGAAATATTTTCACATAAATCACGATAACTGCCAAAATTTCAACCTTGACAACTTTAACTCGGCCGAAATGGTCGAAAAATGCAATTAAGCTAAAACTTTTACATTCTAGTAATATTCAATCATTTTACCTTCATTTTTGCAATAAATTTGAAGTCTCTAGATATATTCGATTTATGGTGAATTTTTGAAAAAACATTTTCCTTACGTCTCTTGCCATGATAACTTCGGCAACATCTCAGAAATTCTTTAGTCACGTTGTCGTAATGTTTGCACCGTTTTATATTAGTCGTTACGTAAAGTTTTATATATGAAAATGTGCGCAATTTCATGTACAATACAACAGAAAATAACTCATGGTTGTAGCTTTTATCAGTTTTGAAATATTTTCATATAAATCACGATAAATAGAAAAAATTCTACTTTCGGTCAACTTTAACTCGACCGAAATAGTCGAAAACTGCAATTGTAAGCTAAAACACTTACAGTCTAGTAATATTCAATCAATTACCTTAATTTTTTCAACAAATGGGAAGTCTCTAGCACAACATATCGATTTATGGTGAATTTTTTAATAAAACATTTTTTTATGTCCGCGTGTTATGAATTCATGCATCATTTTGTGATAATATTTTGTCTGTGTTGCTTTGATCGTTTTACAATTTGTTATATACCAAAATCATTGCAATATAGTGTACAATACAAAGACAAAAAAAACAAAGTAACCGTTAGCTTTTTAACCGTTTTGCTCTATTTCAGCGATTTGTATAAAATTATATATGAAAAATTTTTTTTACAACTATGAAAACGATGTCATATATTTCAATATTTATATATGATAATGATATTTTTTTCATTTCTGATGGTTGCATACTAAACTTCAGGCAATGACAAAAAAAGGAGCCAAAAATGAACTCTTAATCTTAAAAACTAAGCGTGCTGTGATTTTTTTAAAAATCTTTTTTTTTTTCTAAACTTTGAGCAGCGCTAACTCCCAACGCCGCGGCATATGGGAGACATTTTTGTAAATAGAGGCTCGACGTTTAAGGGTTAATATATTTACTCTTCACTATGGCGCTGAATGGTCTCCTTGGCCCCAGTGCCTGGGCTTTTGCCTAAATATCATACATCCATCCATCCTCTCTTGAAATGGCTCCACTTAGTAGGGATCAATGTCTAGTCTTTATCTGGATGACTGGCTGCTTCGATCCCTGTCAAAGGAAAAGTGCATGAAGGACTTACACAAGATTCTACTTCTTACCCAGGAAGTGATCCTTCTTATCAATCTTCAAAAGTCACAGTTGACCTCATCACAAGAAATCCTTTATTTGGGGATGACACTGAATTCTCGGATTTTTTGGGCTTTTCTGTCTCCCAAGAGAATTTCCAGCTGCCTCCAGATGGTCCAGAGTTTTCTAGCCCTTTCGTCTTGCTCGGCTCAACAGTGGATGAGCTTTCTGGGGACTCTGGCATCCAGCATCCATAGAGATGTTTGTCAGACTAGGCAGACTTCACATGGGAGTTTTCCAGTTCTATCTGAAGGCCAGCTGGGATAGGAAAACACAGCTGGACACTTATGTGTTTCTGATCACCCTGGAGATTCAATTCGGACCTGCAGTCAGAAGAAAGACTATCAGAAGGGAAGTTCTTTCAACCTCTGCGCCCCAACTTAGATTTTTGCTCCGGCGCCTCAGACTTAAGCTGGGGAGCCCTTCTGGGGAATCAGGAAGTATCTGGTACATGGACCTTGGACCAGCAAAGCCTACATATAAACATGAGAGAACTGAAAGCATTTTAGCTAGGCCTTCAGAGTTTTTCATCCATGTGGACAATACCATGGCCTTAGCATATATCCACAAACAAGGCGGGACCCATTCCTTTTCTCTCTGCCAGGCAGCGAGAGAGCTACTCCTCCTGTGGGCAGAACAAAATCTAGTGATGCTGGTCACCCGATTTATCCAGGGGAAGTTGATTGTGTTGGCGGACAAGCTGAGCTGTTGGAAGCAGGTCCTTCCCACCGACTGGACCCTGGATCCCTTAGTTTGTTTAGATCTTTGGAAACTGTGGGGCAGGCCAATGATAGACATGTTTGCTACCTCCAAGAACCATCGACTTCATCTGATTTTGCTCTCCAGCCCCAGATCCTCTTGCATGAGCAACAGATGCCATGCTGCAAGATTGGTCCAACCTGGAATTATATGCCTTCCCACCCTTCAGCATGGTCAGGGAGGTGTTAAACAAGTTTCAACAACCACAGTGCAACTGACCCTCGTAGCCCCATTTTGGTCCTTGATGGAGTTGTTTCCAGGCCTTCTTCAGGTATTGGTAAATTATCCAAAACTCCTTCCCCAAAAACCATCAGGCTTGTCACAAAGTGAAAGATTTTTCAAGGAGAGCTGCTGAGTATATTGCACATGCAGGCGAAAATCGTCTAGCCTCGTCTACCAGGCCAAGTGGACAGTCTTCCGTTGGTGGTGCCAGGACCGCAATGTCTCATCTTCTGAACCTCTGTGACACAGATTGTAGATTTCCTCCTTTACCTGAGGAACTCCAGGAATTTCCCTTCCTCCACCATTAAAGGACAGGGCTAAGCTTAGCTCAGTACATATTTAAACATAGAGACCTTGATCTTTTGTCGAACTCTGATATCAGCGACCTGCTAAAGTCCTTTGATACGGCAAAACAGAGGAAGAACAATTTTGTCTCTGAAATGGCTGACGGGTCCAGCTTTTGAACCCCTTCGTTCTGCTTCCCTTAGGAATCTCAAATGCAATACACTCTTCCTCTCTGTGTTAGCTATGGCTAAACGTATTTGTGAGATTCAAGCCATTGATGAAAGGGTAGTTTTTCTCAAGAAGATGCAGTTTGCTCCTTCACCCCAGGCTTTTTTGGCCAGGAACGAGGACCCGTCTAAGCCTTGGCCTCGGTCATTTACCATTAAGAATTTAATGGATGTTTTTGGCCATGACGAAGAAGAAAGACAATTTTGTCCAGTCAGAGCTCTTAGATACTACAGTATATGAAAAGGACAGAAAAGATCGGGGGTCCATCTAGTAACCTCTGGTGTTCAGTTAAGAACCCTTCTCACCCTCTCTCAAAGAACTCCATATTCTTCCTGAGAGATATGATTTCAGAGGCACATGCCCAGATCCAGGAGGATATTTTACCAAATTTTAAAGTGACAGCTCATGAGATCAGAGCTGTGTCAGCCTCTTTGGCTTTCAAGCATAATATGTCCCTGACTTCCATTATTCAGTCGACCTACTGGAAGTGGAGGTCTATTTTTGCCTCTCACTATTTGGAGGAAGTGGAAACAATGGTTGATAATTGCAGTACCTTGGGACCGTTATCGGTGGGTGGCATGGTATTGGGTGAGGAATTATAGGACGTGCACCTTTTCTCATACTATCTCTTCACCTTGGTGTAGGGTTTTTGAGTTTTGGGGAGCCTGGGGGTACAATGTACCTAGAGCATACACCAGTCTTAGTGGATAGGTTGTGGTGTTTTTTATAAGTGTTTTCAGAGTAGGTGACAGCATTGTCTTGTTTTTAATTTTGGTATTGCACCCAGGGCAAGGACACCTTTTGTATGCTTTGCTAGCAATCAGGCCTTTCCACCACTGCAAAGCTCCCACTTGAGTAGAGGTGACCCATGGCTCAACAGCCATGCCACTGCAGGTTAAGATGAGCACCAGCTAGAGGCAGTATTCACCTGCAGTAGCTGTCTTACCAGGTAACAAAACAACAAGCGTTGCATTCAATGCTGGCAAATGTTGTTTCAAAGTCATTACCATGCCTAAATGTTTTGGAGTAGAATATGTCCGTGTATCCCACCTCCATTCAATGTGGGATTCAGTTGTGTAATTAATTGGTAAGTTGCTTATATGAAAATGACATTTTCATAGTAACGTAAAGTTTCGTATATGCTTACCAAGTAATTATATACAGAATCAGAGGCTGCCATCCTCCCCTTTTATGGACATAAGGACACATACCAATTGGCTTACCTGCCAGGTTGTTTCCCGTGTTCCCCGATAGTGGGTGGGGCCTGTAACCTACACAAAACATAAGAAGCACTACCGTGAATTTTTTAAAAGTTGCCGCTCGAGTTAGAAATGTTAGCTGTGTAATTACTTGGTAAATATATATGAAATTTTATTTTATTGTGAAAATGGCACTTTCATATAACCCATTAATTATATATAACCTAATTTCTGTAAAGATGAATTTCAGTTGCACCAGTGTGTGCTGTATGTAATAGGTTAGTGTAAGAAATGTATTTTGATTCTTAAAACACTGTTTGTCCATTATGATAATTCTAAAAAAAAAAAAAATTTCATTATGAACCCATTAATCATGTCATCAAGCAAAGGTTGTATCATCCATAGCAAATACAGAGCATCAGCAAAGCAGTGGGATGTATGATAGGAACTTGTAAATAACTCCAAAGACATACTACTCATTGGTCACATGAGGTGTGAAAACACATACTCCAGGAAAACATGCCTCTAATGTGTGTCAAAAATACAGCAGGTAATAATGTCTTGCTATAAAAATCAGCCCCAATGAGTTCGTAACAAAAGTCTTATGGTGACAGCATAGTATTTCAAGATATTCCAGATTGAGCTTAGACTGATGACAAAAGGGTATGAGCCTCATGAACCTTAGTCTTGAATTGGGAAGGTCCTTCTGCAATATGTCCAAGTAAGCCCCAAGGTCACCCGGTGGAGCATGTAAATTGTATTCTTTGAGACAGTTTCTTTTGAACAGGGTAAAGAAAGAAAAGGAGACTGAAGGAAGCTCTGTGTTTACTGAAGATAGGTCCTGACAGTTCTTACCAGACTTGTCTTCTTATGAAGATGATAAAGCAGGAATAGCAGAGGAATCCATGGTTAAGTCATGCCTTCGTGAAGGTTGAGTCTTGTCAACAAAATCTAGAACAAACAAAATATCAGTGGAAGACCAATGACTGGAATGGGAAACCTCCCTAGTCAAAGTGTGAAGTTTGCTGACAGTCAAATCCTAGTTGCAGTTTTGACCATTGACTTAGGAATCAACAGGTCAAAATGATGAAACGTCTGAAATATTCTGATCATTCCCTTATCCACATGTTGAAGGAATACTTGGGAGAAAACTACCCTATAGTCTTTAATAGATGCAAGGGAGAGCTTCTAAACATTTATGTAAGACCAAGAAATGAGCTAAAAACCAGAACAGAGGAATGAAGTGGGGGAATTCCCTATTTATTACACCAAGTAACAAGTCTTACCCACTCTCCCAGACCAAGGTAAGTGGTACAGATCTTGCAAGATGTGTTAATAGCTGTTGCTGCACAACCTTTGAAAAGCCTTTCCTGTAGACTGCCCAAGTTAAGCTCTACTCATGAAGGTGAAGTGATTTTGGGTTTGTGCGAAAACTGAAAATGAGACAGCTTCCCCAAGTGGGAATGATGGTGGTGGTGTCCATGACTAGTTCCAGGAAACCAGGAAATCTCTCCAGCATGGGCCAGAGAAGAGCAAGAAATGTCTTCTGGGAGTATGCTAAAGCCTGAAACTATATCACCTGGTGCAGTAGTCTGAACTGAGGGAATGCTTAAATGTTGAGCCCATCCCAGACTTGCAGCATAGCATCCAACCCAGGCCACTGGGTCCAGATGTAGGGAACAGAACAGTATTAGTCTGACATTTTCTCCACACCTGCCAGAGAGCCTTGCAGATGTCCAAGTAAGATAAATCACAGCTTGAGGTTATGTGTTTTTGTGCCCAAGTAAAGGTCACTGTCAGCAGACAAGGGACAGTGTCCCTCCTTGATTCTGAAGGTAAGAAATGGTGGTACAATATTCTTCTTAAATCAGAGAATACAATAAAAAGATACTGAAAAGTATATGTAGAACTTCCAGCACATTAAAGAAAAAGAAGTGGATGCTTCAAAGAAGAAGTTAAGGTGAAGAAAAATAAAGCTAAAATCAACTTAAGAGTATCCAGGGAGAGCTATGATGCTGAGCTAGATTCCAAGAGTCACGTGAGGTCCATACCTACCTGCAACCCAGTGTTAGATGATGTGCATGTGTGGTGCTTCCAACCAGCCAGTAGATGACCTTTTGATTTAATTGTTATTTGGGAATAAAGTGTAGGGGATTCATGAAGAATTAGAATTAGTCAAATGTAAATAAGCTAATGAATCAGGCAAGTTATTTTCAGTTCAAAAAGAATGATAATTGTTTCAGATTTTCATTCTGAAACCATCTCAAGATATACCTGTAACATATTTTTTATTATATTGTTTTTCCAGGTTTGTTAGATTTGGCTAATGCATATTGTGAGGAAGCATTGAAACGACACTGTGAGCGTATTATTCGCCATGGAATTACAACAGAAAATGCTGCCATGTTGTATGCTGTTGCTATCAAATATGAAGCTACAGTATGTACTGCAGTGTTGAGCTTTCAGCCCAACACTATATTCTGTTCATATTCTACATCACAGGATGGCATTACAGATTGACCTAGTCATTTGTTGACTTTATAGAGTATAATTTATAAACTGCATTACATCTTAGAAATTTCTTACAGTATATATATTGGCATTTCATAAAGATTTTTTTTATTGTTTGCAGATTTTGAAATTTTATGTACAGGAAATTGTTATCCTTGCATAATACACCAAAGAAACTAGAGTACAGTTTAAATAAAGAAGGAAATATTTTATTACAGGAGCTTGAAGAATTTTGTTTTCGATTTGCTCTCAACCACATGACTGAAGTTGCCCAGACTGAAGCTTTCATGGCTCTGGATGAGCTGACAGTGAAAAATTTTATCCAGAGAGCTGCACAGCATGGGGCATTTAAGTACTGATATTCCAGCTACTTGTTGATGAGGATCCAGCAGCAACAGCAGCCCAGGCATGGTCACCACTCTTAACATTGCACAGTGAAGATTAGATCATGACTTATGAAGAAGTGTGTTTACAGCATGAAGATTATTAATTGTAGGCTTTTGAGAGATGAAAAACTTTGTTAGAATGAAAGTAAAGACAGGATTCTAGGTTCTAGCCAAAGATTATTTGTTTGAATAAGTTAAAAGTGAAGTTAAAGTCTTTCTAAACAAAGTACATGTAGTCGTATTACTGGGATATATTTTGTTCACAGAGGTTTGTTTTGATGCCTTGTAAGAGATATTTTCAGGGGGGCCTTTGCAATTCTGGAAGTTGGTGATGAATTTCCTTAAAGTGGAGGAATAAGTGCAACTTATCAGAGTTGAAACTAATAATCAGGTAACGTATGTGGCGATACTGTGATAATTTTTTCCACAATTTTATATACTTTATTTTTAAGAATTTTTATCTGATTGTTTTTTATATTTTCTTTACTTTTCATTGTGATATTAGGTTGTATAGAAACATGACTCATGTCATTGTTTGTCATCTTTCTCTATATGTGTAGCAGTTAAGTTTGTCTTGTTTTAATATTTTCTGTGTGGCTATTAATATTTTCTGTGTGGCTAGGATATCAGTGGCAGTCTCATAAATTTTGAATTACAGAATTCATAGGTAACTTTCAGTTAATATTTTACAAAGGCAAGTGCTCTAAGTACATGTTTTCATGTATAAATGCCCATTAACGAAATTCAGGTCGTTGACATACTCACTGTATCAACTTTTCTTTCAGATTTTATTTTCTTACAAAGGGTGGGATGGAGTTGTCACTCATAACAGTATTTTTTTGACAGAAAAATATATAACAGGATTTTTCTTTCTAAGACGAAAGGTAGTTTGTTTGCTAATTTTGTTTGGTGGCTCCAAGTAAAGGGTTGTTTGTATTTGTATAGAAATTTGCTGTTATTAAGTAATGTATGGTTTTTTTTTAGCCATATTGATTCTTTCCTGATAATCACCATTCTCTTCGTCAATTCATAAGCATCAGTGCCATCTCTCTCTCTCTCTCTCTCTCTCTCTCTCTCTCTCTCTCTCTCTCTCTCTCTCTCTCTCTCTCTCTCTCTCTCTCTCTCTCTCTCTCTCTCTGTGGGCCTGTGCCTTGTATTATTATTAAACAATTATGAATTCATATACTTACCATATAATGATTCACTCTCTTTATTTACTTGAATGTAGATTGCTCCTGGAGGTTAGATTCATTTGCTGAAAGATGTATGATTTCATTTATTGTATGTTAAGGAGGACTAACAAGGCTTTTGCCTTTCAAACAGCTGTGGTTATTGAACAGTTTAACATACATCACCGAGTTTTTAATCCTGTATAAATTTAGAAAAGTCAAGAAACTAATATGTATGCTCATAACTCCATTTGACCATGCACATCCAAAAATTTAAAATTGAATGAAGTTTATGTTTATAATAGGATTCTGTATATTTAAAGGCAAACCAGCATCTTGCTTGTACTGAACATGTAATTTGATAGTAAGTTTATTTTTATTTAAAATTTGTAGAATTAGTTGTTGTTTGTATAGGATATGGAGCAGAAGTTTTAATAAGATTTGCTAATGCAGTTTTATAGGAGAAGCATTTTGTGCAGTAAACATTTCAGTTTTAATCATACAAAATTATTTTTTATGAATTTACCGGAGTCTTTAAAACTTAAAATTCATTGCCCTTTGATATTCATATTCACAGTGCTGTATTGAGAATGTAAATCTATTTTAAAAGGAAAAAAATTTAACTATACATAGTTTTTTTGTGAACTGATTTGATTTTTTCCTACTTAAAATTGATCACCTGTAAATATCCTTGTCCACAGTATTGAGAATGAAAATCTTATTTTAATAGGAATTGTTCACCTTATTTAGTTTTGTTGATTGTTTAGGGTCATATACACAGTCACCACCCTACTTGTGAACATTAAGTTACGAACATTCATAGATATGAACAGACAGGGTCACAAGTTCAAATATTGCTTAGCAAACATATTTTGCTAATATGAATTTTTGCAAAGAACAGAAGAACATGTAACCCCCACTGATTATCCCAAGTATTCTTGTGATTAACTACCATGTATTCTTAGAATCACGAAGAATACTCGTTCATACTCGTAAAATATGCCTACCTATTTATGTCTGTCGTCTCTATTTAATTGATTCTGGGATGAATTCCCAATTTCTATATTTCCTTTCCCATAGGAAACAGTATGTATTTTTGTCAATAGGTGGTGGTGTGCATTGTTTACTTTATGAACTTCCAGTGTAACGTGCTGACCCTGTGAAATCCTCTCAAGTTCATAATTTTCAAAGCATGGAAAAAATACTAAATTTTGAATGTTGCATGAATTTAAATTTTATATTTCTTTTTACCTTTCTAGCATCCAGAGTACTGTACTTTTTTTATAATACTGCAAGATTTAGAAATGCAGTGAAAATAGTATAATCTATGACTTCTGAGTTGTCTTGGGAATGTAAACATTAACAAAAATTATGCACTACATATTAGAAACCAACTTGCAAACAATTTAAGATACGAATGGCCGTTCGGAATGTAACTCTTACAAAAGTAGGGTTGTGACTATATATGATATTATTGTCATTTTATATATCTTCAAAAAGTTGACATTATTTTTACTAAGGAGCACTTGGGTTCCAAAGTGAGTGAATAACTAGTGGTAATATTTGCTAAAGTGGTCCAAAAAAATACTTTTTTAATATTAACTTGTGAATGGCTTTTAAGCTTTGAAATAATAAAAGTCATTGTTGGATTTTTCCAAGGTTTTTAAACTTTTGTGGTAGATATTGTGATAATACCATCTAGTCTGCTTGGTGATGTCTACCTCAAACTTTGCCCCAGTTTCAAAGTTTCATGGAAGTTCACAAAGTTTTATTCGCTTTCCTAAGTTAATAATAAGAGAATCTAATACTGTATTCCCATGTCCTGTGTAAGGTTGTAAAGCCTTGCATTCTTTTAACTTTAGCCTTTTTTTTTCATCCTGTCAGTAAGAATTTTGATTTCTTGACCTTTCCTGTATAGTAAAATCATTTAATTTGATTTTAAATATAGTAGTACTCTGATTTTTATTTTAACTTCTATTTTTTTTTAAGTATTAGGATTTATGCGTTAGTTGTTGTATGTGATTATTAGTATCTCTCTCTCTCTCTCTCTCTCTCTCTCTCTCTCTCTCTCTCTCTCTCTCTCTCTCTCTCTCTCTCTCTAACCATGCCCATCTTCATGTCATTGTGCTTATTCATTCTTATTTTTTCATTCTTTTATTTATTAGTATTAAAACTCAAAAAGATGAAGTGTCTGAATCCTGTGGTTTGTTTTTTAGTAATTACTCTTAGCTCAAAGATTTTTATTTTTCTTAGATTTTCTCCATGACAATCCATGAAATTGATACTTTTATGTTGAAAAAGGAAGCTTAATGTGTATTTGATATGAAACTAATCCTTTTTTGTCCGACATTTTTCTCATTGTCCTTTTGAAAAGGTTATCCTTTTGAATATTCTAGCCTAAGGAACAAGCAATGATTCACATATGAAAAAGCACAAGAAACAGGCTGTGTGAAGACAATTTACTTTTGAGCAGGTTTTTGCCTTTTCATTTTTTTTCTGAATTTTCAAAGGTATGTACTTATTACAGGACTTTCTGGTGATGGCAAATATGTTCTAAACATTTTGCAGGTGGGTCAGTTTTTTCAGTGTTTCCCTTTATGTTATTACAGCTTTAGCATTCACCCTGTTCCTCTTCATTTTTGAGAACAGATAATTATCATCTTATTTAATACAATTTTTTTATACAAATAGTAATGGAGAGATGCTATAATTTGATGATGATGACACCCAATAGTCAGATTGCAAGCCAAGTAAAGAGTGAATTTTTCTTAGCATGGTTGTGATAGCAGAATAGCTTTGAAAGTTTAATTTGCATATCTTATCACTTTCCAAGCTAATATTTTTCAAGAAGAAAAAAGACATAAGACCCTTCCATTGAATCATAATCCTGCATAAGATTTCCATGTAGTATCACTGAGACTTTGTTACAATCCACTTTAAAGTTTGAAGTTATAAGGTACAGTAAGTCACTGCTCAGAATGTTATTTTGTGGCTCCATATTTTCTTTTGTGGCATTTGTGAGCAGATGATCTGTATTAGATCTTTATTCAAACTTGAATGGAAAGACAGGACTGCTTTATTTTCAGTTTTCTTTACAAATATGTCTTGCAGATTTTTTTATCATCTTGTCTATTTTAAAAACTTAGGAATGGTTTGTGACAAACATTTTCATCTGATTGGTGTATCCAGCTAAACGGAATAAGACTACAAATGCTGGTTTTTAGAGATGGTTACAAATCTGTTTTTTTTTTCATGGAAATTAAGCATTTTTAGTTTATTTTGGTCAAATTAAATTAAGTTTATCCAGTAGGTATTGCATCATTAAGGATTCATTTGCCATTCGTTTTATTTTCAGGATACTTTTGATAATGAACAGGTTTTAAGAAAAATAAGTTCCATATAGAGGGATAATTTTCTGCTGTTCCAGCCTGTATTTTTCATAGTACTTATCCAGAGGGCAAATGCTTTTCATGTTTATGATTTGTAATTTCATGGGACCACAGATCTGTTTGTGAAAGTTCAAAATATCATGGAAAAAGTTGCCCTTTTGAATTTCAGATTTCGTTATTCTCTTGTTTAGTCTTTTGGTTCCTGGATTGTGTTATTACGCTTAGTAGTACAGTGACATTTCTCTGAGAACTTTACTAGCTCATTATAATCCTGTTTTAGTATGAGCAACAGTAATAATTTACAGAAGCAGTGACATTAGTAAATAGTCCTTTTCAGTTCCAGCAAGTGATTTCATTTATATGCTGTCTACCTCTGCCTCATTTATTGAAACCAAACATTGGTCACCTGTACAGATTAGTCATGGTTCTTTTAAAAAACATTTGTTAGTTTCAAGTGCTTTTAAGCTGTCTGTGCAGTTGGCTTTATGAGTTGCCCATAGATTCTCATTTTGCTAATTACAGGGATATTAGCTGCTGCATAGTGGAACAGCCAGATGTTTCCTTGGCGTGCCAATATGTATACAGAGAAATTCATGTAGCCACCTGTACTATACAGTTTTATATCGTAAGTTCAGTAGTCCTCATTTTTTATAATTACACTAATACAGTTAGTGGATGAATAAGTTAATGACATTTTTTGCTAAAATTTTAATTAAGTAGTATATATGTCTTGCAGATCATATTAATTAGCTGTATTATGTGTGAAATTAATCCAGCCACACCAGCTTGAGAGAAGAAAAAGCCCAACGCTTGTGACCACTCAAAGTTTATTGTACTCCAACTAATGCTTTTCATTCCTTTGTGCGGATCTGACAGTGTCAGACATATGCTGTGCTTCCCAGGGGATACACTTGAGTTCTCTCCCAGTTATCATATATTTCATTCATTTCTGTCGTATGTGCCATTCACACTCATTTTTCTGAAGCAGTTCACATGTATGTTTTTAATCTCTCTACATGTGTTGTAAGGTTTTATTGATTTTCTGATCACTTCTTTTATATTTATATATTCCTTGCTTTGAATGCATGTTGTATCCTTGCTTAGTTTTCTCTCTTGAATGGGTACTTTTGGTGTTATAAAGGAATGTATGCTCTTGCATTACCATTTTCAGAGATTCATTAGTCTCCAGTATTTTCAGTAATATGTCTTAGTGTCTTCCATTTTAATGGAAAATCCCACAGCATTACGGGGGATGACATTACTGGGTATGTTCACAAAGTCTCAGGTAGTCTGGCTCCCTTGCATCTGTTCCTTGCAGCTGGGCTGCACATTCTGGATTGCTGCTATCCTCCAGTCTGAAGATGATCTATGTATTTTCACTCTCTTCAGGGTATCCCCAAGCTCAGATGACTATTAATTGTCCAACTCTTTGGCCAAGGGGGCAATGGTTTCTAACTGTCCTGTTCTTGTGATTCATTTTTATGATTTCTGCTTACTTGGAAAAGTCTCAGGCAAAGCCTTGGGGAGTGTGGCTTTCAGTTAGCAGCTGTTGATTGGATGACAAGTCCTCTCCCTCTACACAATATACTCGTACTACAGAATCCAGAGTTTCATGCGATGTGCAAAATTCTTATCAGCCATGGTCCTTGGTGCCCATACTAAACAAATTCTTATCTCCAGGGATTGTTGGTTTGCTTGTGCTATTCTTTTGTAATTGCCTCACCTTCTTTAAAGGCTTTTTACAGAGCAAACAAAGTTCAAACTTTGGCAGCACTTTCCATGTTATTTATCATTTGGCCCCTGTAATTCCAAAGACTTCCATGAAGCTCTGAGATGCTTTTTGATGGTAATCCTTACAGCCTCACTTGTCAGTTTTTGGGCTCCTGTTGGAAACAAGTCTTGCTTTTTGTCCACTCAAGACTAAGTTCAAATTTGTCCTTTCCTCTGTCTTTGGGTACATTTGTTTGCCCAGGAGTCCCTTAACTAAGACTCTACATCTAGTAAGAGCTCATTCTTGGACTCTCAAGCTTTTGCTGCCTTGCCCAGCTTTTTGAAAGTTCTTATAATCTGTCCTGTGGGATTCTGTAGTCTTGCCTCCAGCATTTTGTACTGTACAGTCCTCTGACTCTCATCTGGCCCTTCTCTTGAGTCAGTGAAATGTACCTTTCTCAAGGCTTTTTTTTTTTTTCTTGGTCTGATCAACAAATTTCTCAGGCAGCTCCCACATTGCTCAGGATGAATGCTTTTGAGGTTTGGGCATCCTTCTCTGTTCTTCTCTGCAGTTTACTTTTACCGGGGGCTCTTTGCTATTCTTGAGCAGTCCTTTGGCATTGGCTGTTTTCCTTTGCAGGCTTTTTACCTACACTTATATAGTACTATGGTTGTTTCACGTCGAGTCTAAGTGTTGTAGTAAGTCATGATCTACAGGTCAAGGAATTACAGTCATTCATCCTATTCCTCTTTGTAACTTTATTCCACATCACTTTAGCACACATAGAGATGTGTTTTTCTTATGGTAAATGCCTTCACGCTTCAGGTGCATGGCAAGTGTACTAGCTAGCATCATATTTTTTGCATCCATATACTTATGGAAGCTACCTGGATTTCTGAGGTCATTGTTGGCTTCATTGCCCACCATGTATGGAAATTATATCTGGGTCTTTTATTCTCTTGAGAGGCTCATGTGCTTCATCTTTTCTCCTAGATTGCAATCCATGCAGATTATTATTAATGGGGTTTATTTATTACAAGCAAAAATGGAATTTGCCACAGAAGAACGAGACTGCGAGCTGGTAATATGCGATGCAACTTTTCTTTCACTTCTCCAGGTCAGTGTCATGGAGTCCATTTCACACAGATAAGGCTAATTAGAGTTAATGGGTTTGTATAAAAACTTGTTTTATTGTTTAAACATTATTTTATCAGTTCCATCAGAAAATATTTGTTACCAGAATTGTCGAAAGTTCAGAATAATTTATAATCAACAGATCCACAGAACCATAATTGTGATAAAAGAATAATTGATTAAAAACATTCTCTTCAAATAAATGCTTTAAACTTTTATTTTTGAATGGCAAAAAGTCTATAATTTACTAGAAAGTTTCTGTTTTAGAAATTTGTTGTACTTGGTTATTTGATCCATATGCTTAGCTTTTGTTTCATCTCTGAGCATAAACAACAGTTACAAATACATACTGTATATTTAAAGCATACCTAAAGTATTGGAGAGAGTGTTGCTCGAACACTTTCATGCCCATACCCAGTACTGGAAAACTCAATAACTGGCAATGATGTTGCAAGGACACAAGAGGGAAAGTAACTTTTAAACACTTGTAATTTGGTTTACAGCTTTCATTTACAGGGATTCACATAAGTGCTTACAGTACAATTTTATCAGTATCAGTTTATGAAAGGTAACTTGAGGCACTTGTAATTCAAGTTTTTATTTTTGGACAGTATCGCATACAGATATTCTCTTTAGCAGTTATGGTAGCTTGGTTGATTACAGTATAGATTATTACTTTTTGGGTTATGATTTATTCTGGAGGCCATGGAAAACTTTTAGGTCAGTTTATTTTTTGAAGAGCCTTTAATGGTGGTTTAGCATTGAGTATTGCCAAGAACATAGTTTCTAGTATATCAATCATGAGAATGTGTGTTGTAATAAAAAAACAACTGTTTTTTAAAAACAACCATCATTCCATTCATTTTTAGATTGCGATATAATTGTTTGAAATGAAAGATTGTGGGAGAAGAAAGTTTTGATGCCAGTGAAGATTGTTTTGGAATGGAAGTCAAATCCAAAGTATTTGTTGTGATGTAAATGTTAAGTTACTGGTAATCGGTAGTCTTAGTTTAAAAGTTATACTGTGTCATTGTATCTGTGTATTGTTTAGATGTCATTCATTATATAAACATAGCACATAGTCTAAAAAGAAAAGGCAATGTCGGTGAGAGGCAGTCACAAGATTGTGAAATTTAGTCTGGAAAAAAATGTAAAAATGAAAAATATATATTACAATAGGGTTTGCTAATTTATGCTGGGACCCTTAAAAATGATTGCTATGTAGCTGTGTCTGTTGAGATTCTTGTCAACAAGTAGGTTATTGTCAGAATTGCACCAACAATGGCAGTGTGGTATGATGGCGCTGAAAATCACTTTAAATGTTTAATATTAAACTTATCAAAAGCGATAGTTTCTCTCAGAAAATGGTAGTTACTACTTGTGAGAAGAAATTTATGAAACACTTACCTTTATGACATGATATATTGTATACCATTCTTTCCTCAGATTTTAAACTGCAAACGTTTGTATGCTTTTGTGCAATATGAAAATAGAAGGATTAATGTTGTGAATAAGCTATGCTATGTCTTTCATGATAGCCAGTGAAATAATTAATGTCCCTAAGCAGTTTAGCCTAATTATTCAGAATGCCGTACTAATTACCATAATGTCTCAATTGTAGCATTTTTAACGATTACAAAGTTCACTGGTTATTTTTAAGGTATCTCATACTGACAGTGAGTTGTAAGTTACGTATTTAGTATTAGTACAGTGTGTGTGTAGCTGTATTGCAAGTATGTACTGTATATTTAAAGATGAAATTCAGTAACTTGCCTGTTAAGTCAACTTAATCTTTTTATATAGTTTTCTACTACTGTATAAGATACCATTGTATAAAATAGGGATGTGATGAATTTTTCATTGCACTACTTCTTATCATATATATAAAATATATATATGTAAATATATCCTAATCTTTCTTAACTGTTATTTTATTAGCAAAACACATGCAAACATAACTCTGATCTCAGGACTCCCTTCTCCATGTGTGGAGAAATACTGCCAGAAGGCTAAATTCAGCCAAGTCAGTGTCAGAGTTATTTTACTTAGCATGAGATCTTAAAAGAATGTAATGTTGGGGCAGCAAATATTCAAAATGGAAATGTTATTGTTTGTCATCAGGTAGAGATTTGTTATTGAACTTATTTCACCAAGGGTGCTGATATTCACCAGATTAGAAAAGATGTTCTTAGTTAACCAGAGTTTCTGGTTACATTGGAGGGTAGTTTTGTTGATTAGGTAACAAACTGCAATAGCTAACACCTAGCACCAGATTGGAGCTCAATTAGATTTTATAGAAAAGGCCCAGAACTAGGCATCATAAAGTTAATGCCAAAAAAATTATAGGAAGCACAATATCACTAACATTGCCGTAAACCATCTGAATCTGCTATTTCTGCTTAAGAATCTATACATGGCCTTATATAGGTAGTGTCCTTAGTGTTGAATCTTGATATTAGTCTTCAAAAGTAATTCTGATAAAGGTAATTTATAGTGCACCATTAATTTTCACATTTAATATTAAATTATGGTAATAATAGTACCCTTGTCTTTCCCCCCCCCTCATTCTCACTACCCTTTTACAAAAAAATAAAAAAAATTGTATTCACATGGGGTTACTGCTGTCAGTGCACCTAGCAAGGCTTACTGTAGTCTAAACTAGAGGTTCTTTTTAGTGTCGATTCAGTTCTATTGCTGTCTGAATTTATATCGGTTAACTTTGGGCTCTTTTTGCTCAACTACCCAAATTTTTTTAAACAACCATGCCTCAATTTTCACCAATAATTTAAGAAAAATTTGAGTGTGGAAACATAAATCTATGGTCTCTGTAAGCTGCTATGTTATATGTTATTAAGTAATTTAACTAGACCACAGAGTTGAAATATACAACTCTCACAGGGCTGGCCTGAAGGGGGGGGTTACTGTCATTGTGTCTGCTATTAGGCAGCAAGTTTTGTATTTTCTTAAAAACAAGCCTATTCAGGTTCAATTCAAGCTCATGATATTAGAGAAATGGCCACTTACATTAATTATATTTCATTACATGAATTTCGGGGACCTTACTAAATGTTCAGGGTGGAATTCTCCCTAGTTTTCAACGTCACTATTTAAATCTTTACTTGCTCTTAATTCCCTACCGGGTGGCTGCAGGAACACTGTCCCTCTCTGGTTCCCTTTCTGATTCTTAGTCCTTTCTCTTCACTGCCTCAGTTATTCCTTACAAGTTAGTTCCATTGTCTTTAATAGCATAAGAATGATATTTATTTCTCTGTTATTATTTCACCTGGTGACACATTAGACCCTGATCCAGAAAAAGAGTTTTGACAAAGGAAAATCTATTTCTGGGAGGGGGCCCGTATATCGGTGACCCACCCTGTTTTCATTCTCTCCTCCCATGGTAAACATCATTCTAGTAGTGGCGGTGCTAACATGGAATCGCGACTAGTTTGCCTTGTGTACAGTCCCTAGTAGTGCATGGGCTTGTATCGCACCTCTCTCGTTGGGACTTGGCATGGGAAATCTTTTATAGGCAGGGTCCTGATTGTGACAATCTCACCCTTTACCATACACTCCATTTCTTGAGCTTGCTCTGGGGGTAGTAACCCCAGCTTTACATTTTAGCTTTCTCTGGTATCTGCGGAATTACCTAGAAATAAGTGCTGAGATGGACTATTTCACCGGGTGACACGGCTCTCCCCAGAAATAGATTTTCCTTTGTCAAAATCCTTTTAATCATATTCATTACCCACAAAATCTGCCATTTATTCAAAGATAGTGGTTTTACAGATGGTCATATTTTACTGGTCATAGTAGTTGCAGCTTTGAATGATTTATTGGCATCCCCATATGGGCAGGGAACTGATATATCTCGACATTACACCAGCTTCATTTGATAAGTGTAATGTAACCTTTCTTGCTGTACAAGAGAATTTCAGGACAATAGTGTCACTGAAAATGATAAATATGTGGGGATGTAATTTTAATCTTAAATGCTGAATTTGTTCTGCTGTGAAAAAAGGTGCATTATGTGGCAAAAAATAGTTTGTTTTATTAGGTGGAATGGCAGCAAATCCTACCCTGATACTGATTTGGAACCAACAGCATGAATTGCAGCTTGGACCTTTGCATCTTGGCTTTTGTTTCAATACACATACATTTTTTGCTCAAACAATACACGCGAGTACAAGTTGAAACCAATGAGGCAGTCTTAGGCGGAGTCAACTCTATTTCAGGAGGAAATCTGAACTTATATTTATTGATTCATTAAGATCACTACCTCTGATTGGGAAAGTTGAAGATTGGTTAATTATAAAAATGTTTGTGTTCAAATTACATTTTAGTGAAAATAAGTTGCTTCTATTTTTATTTTATATCACATTTATTAGGTTACAGTGAAGAGAAAGTGGGGTTTTGCTTCTAACTACTATTATTGAATGTTTTGCTGTTTTTAACTTCTGGTATTGAATATATTGGAGACAATTTAAAAGCAGGGTGGCTATTCTTAGTCCTTCCTTATGAAGAGATTCCAAGTTTTTAAATGTTGAATGATACACTGATTGTGTATTTGACTTTGTAGCCTAGTATTGATAATACAGTTGCTCTGTATAGCAACAATTATGTTCATTTATCAGCTAACATTATTTATAATGAATAGGGAATTAAATTATTAAGTAGAGGATGGTAATTTCCTGTTGAATGTGTATGAAGTTTTTCACTCAGTTATACTGCATATTAATATATGGTACTTAAAATCTTATTGCGCTCCCATCAAATTTTTCCACATACAGTATTTTAATAACGTTATGAACAAGATTGTTAAAGGATTTTAAACATTTATTTTGACTGCTTGCTGAAAAGACTAAGACGCCAAATTAGATTTACGAAGCAGAAGCCATGAAGATCAAATTTTGGGGTAAAATCTAAAGATAACTCTGGGAGTCCATGGCTACAGTTTCACTAACCAAACCATTCCATTCTTCCACCCAGTCATTGGCAACATTGTTGGTGCATTGGGGTATATGTTTTTCTTCATTTGGCTACTTCCACTTGGCAGTCTCTGGGAAAAAACAAACTTTCTCTTTTCAAGAACTTGATCTGTGAAGAAAAAATCTGACCACCCAGACTGATAAGGGAAGGTTTTCCTCAGTGACAGGAAAGAAAGGGCCAAGAAGAATCCTAATTACATGAATCACTGAAATCCACACAAGAGTTCCATGGAATCCCACAACATGAAACATCTCTTGTTTTGAGTAAGGCCTATTGTACAAAAAAAAGGAGTGAGCATTCTGTTAGGGGACTGACGGAAGGCTTCCATCAATTGTTCATCACAGAAAGTTATTCCTCAAGAGCCAGACAAGATCTATTAAGGAGGCAAAAATTATTTGAGAATCACTTTTTAATGAATTGGTAAAATTAATTTATGGAGATAAGTAAAGCACCTAGGCTGACAGCATGATCCGAAGATCAAGAAAAGGTCACCCTGAAGCTTAAAAGCAAATACAGGCAAACCCCTCCCATCCCAAAAGAGTTGACCAAAAATTTAATTTGCAAAAAATTCTCCCACCTTACAAGAAAAAAAAAACAGACTAGAAAATTCACCAAATTTAGAAGTAGTCCCAAGTGTATCAGGAACAATTCTTCTCCTTGAGAGCACTTGCTGGATTAAGGCTGCATCTTTTAATAAGTGACTAGGACTTTGAGAAAGGTGGTACCAAACTTGTCCTCATCTGCAATAGTTCATGAGAACATAAAAAAACCTTTGACACACCAGACTGCAAGGGTTGACAGTACTGAGCAATAAATCTTGTTTATCAATTAAATAAGGCCTGTACTACTGTATGCAACAAACTTGGCACCAGCAAAGAGGATATTTAGAGAAAGCACGACCTTCAAAAGTTAAGATTCATGTCCTGAGAATTGTAGAATGATTGAATTACATTGAGGAAGTATTCAACAGCTAGAAAAAAGACAAAGGTTGAGATGGTCTGGACATGTGATGGATAGGGATGAAGAACCGTTAGAAAAGCAGTAGATACAGAAACAGCAGGAAGGCCCAGGAAGGTTAATGTTACAGATTTAAAAAGTGATTTGTCTTTTTCCAAGGTAAACAATCCAGACAAAGCAGGGGTAATTCTTGGATGACTGATGGACTAGCACCTGGAAGTAAACATTCTTCAGATCAACTTGGTTGGTTAAAATTGTTCAAAGGAGAGAGATTGATAAACTGTATCCAGCTATCAATGAGAGATGACAAAAAACCCAAAGTGGTCATGTACGAGTAAAGCACATTCTTCTCCAGCATCCCCTTTATTTCTGCCTATCTCTTGGAGATCTGTAGGGTAGATTGGAACAGTACTACTAACCAGTCTTCCACATTGTTCCATTGGCATGACAAGATCCACCTCCAGGGCTGGAAGAGGAGGCTAAAAAGGCTGGGAAGGTGCCTGGTCCTTCCTAAAGGAAAAAGGCATAGCAGTGGTTTACTTTGTTACTAAGAAAGAACTGAAGTAGAATGCATAATGGATCAAAGTTTTGTGGCCATCAGACACCTCTTTTCCACTGCTGCCTCAGCTGTTCTTCAGAAAGTGTAAACAGGAACCAAAAACCAATCCAATCTGCTAAGCTAGACTACTCTCAGCCATAACTTGTTGGGTTTTCTCAAGGGGGAGGCAATGGTTTGTTTGCAGATTGATAAAGCAACTTTAAGGGGATTAGTCTATGCATCTTCTAGTATGTGAACTTCCTTTAATGTGTCAATAGCAGAAAATTATTTTGCTCAATCTACTTTACAAGTAACTTCTGATCCTCAAATCAGACTTCCTCAACAGGGGTTAGTATCATTAGTGCACCTCACATGGTGCACTGTGTAGGCATTACTTGGTTCTTTGCAGCGTCCTTCAGCCCCTAGCTGCAACTCCTTTCATTCCTTTCACTGTACCTTGGTTCATATCTTTCTTCCATCTTATTTTCCACCCTCTCCTAACAATTGTTTGATAGTATGATTGCAAGGTCTTCCTCCTGTTACACCTTTAAAACCTTCTTTACTCTCAATTTCCCTTTCAGTACCAAATGACCTCAGGTCCCATTGCTTGGCCTTTGGCCTAAATTTTATATTCCAATTCCAGATCAAGACAGTTAATTTGATTGAAGACACCCCGAGCAAGTAGCAACCATAGCAGTCAAAAGACTGCCTTGCTTTTTGAGTGCACTCTACTGAACACTGTGGATGAAATGTTCTCAACAAAGGGGCAGTGTTACTTCTCAGAGCTCCTTAAACTCACAGTGAGCCAAACAATCTATGTTCCAACTCTGTCTTAGGGGTTCCTAACAGATTCCCTAAAAGTCTGTTGCCCTCTTGAGAAACTGACAAATCAGTATGCCCTGGTGAGCACTCAGGCTGTTGTCACAATCAATTTGGGACTAGTGGTACCATTCACTGAATAACTATTCAGGGTTACCTCACAACCACTCGAGATCATTGTCTGCACTCTCGTAGATCAAACTAGAGTCCATGGAGCATACTTGGTCAAAAGAGGGTTTCGGGAGGGTGAAGCAGCGATGCTATAGGTACCTCCCTCATTATGCAATTCAGCAGTTACAGAATTCTTTGTGTTAATTTAAAAGAGAACTTTATTTATAGAAACATCAAATTATAATTCATGGCAATGTTGCAATTAATTATTGATAAAAACAGCCTATGAAAATATTAAGACGTGACAACGCTTTCCTCTCGTGTTGCCAAATCTTCATTTACCTTAAGGGGATGGTGAAGAGAAAACAATTATAGTTTTGGGTCAGTAGCTCTGGGTCAATCCTGTTCATTATAGGACCTCTGTTCTTTACAGTCAAGCAGTCATGATGAGCCTTGGTAATATGTAAAATACAAGAAAAGCCAAGAAACTTTATCATTTTTAAAAAGAATACCAACGAGCTTTACAATTAATGAAAATTTTGTAAACTTAAAAAAGGTCAAAAATTAATTTACATGACTTATTATTTTCATTCCTGAGAGAGAGAGAGAGAGAGAGAGAGAGGCAATTAACTGGAATTAGTTAATATTTAAGTCTGATTTCATTTTATCTCGCGTCTTCATGTATGATAATAACTTTTTGTTCCCAAAAGTAGCGTTATCTCTGAACTGTTGTTTGTAAGAAAGGAAAATCAGGAAATACCATGTTGATTTATAACAGGTCAAAGGAAAGGGTATCCACAGTCTGGGAGTTACCTTCGAGAAATGGAAACTTGTCAACAGTATAAGGAGGCTTGGGGCCCCCTTTTTGATCAGCCTCGATGGATTACCTGTAGAAGCTACAGATAGATCATTGCTGTCATGCTTGTACACATCAGGAGTTTTGGACAAACCAGATCACTTGCAGGTGGCTTGCCATTTTACTCTGGAGTATCATCATGTGGCACCTTTTGCAAGGGAATCTTATGTTGCACATGCATGATCCAGGGTTTGAGTATGCATATATATGGATTTTTGGCAAGCCAAGATTTTGCACGATCAGGTTTGTACAAAGTATATCTTAGTTTAACCGGACCACTGAGCTGATTAACAGCTCTCCTAGGGCTGGCCCAAAGGATTAGATTTATTTTATGTGGCTAAGAACCAACTGGTTACCTAGCAATGGGAGCTACAGCTTACTGTGGAATCCGAACCACATTATGACGAGGAATGAATTTCTATCACCAGAAATAAATTCCTCTAATTCTTCATTGGCCGGTCAGAGAGTGGAACGCTGGGCCATCAGGTGTGTACAGATCGACATGATCCCCATGGTATCAAATGGCTGCACACACACAATCCCAGGATCATACACTTATCAAGGGAGGAGGTAGTGGTGGCTTGACTCTTCATACCTTGGCAGAAGTATGAACAGGAGAGTGCTGAACAGTCCTCATGCTCTGGAATTTAACAGGGAGACTGGTTTGGAATAACCCTTGGAGAACCAGGTGTCAACTCTACCTACAGTAAAAAACTTGCCTACAGGTGAGCGAATGCCATCACCAGCCTCAGAAAAACGAAGGTGCTCACGAAGTCTGACAGAACTTGTGAGAGGGCTTCTAAAAGACCTCTTTTTTTTTTTTTTTTTTTATCTTACTCCATTCATGAATCTTACTCTCCTCAGCTTCTGTAGAAGACATGTAACAGATAGCAGCACCGGAGGATTACAGCTCATACTTGATCCCACAATTGCTACAAGAGGCTCAAAAAATTCAGTGTTTTGATTATATATTAAAAATTCACAATTATATAAAGAAAAATTTATTTGTAAAAGTTAAAAACAGACTTTCAAACACTGTCCTCATGTTTATGTTAATAAAGTGTTGCATTTCTTAGTGGAAACAGCAGTGAAAGATGGGTTGCTCAGAATACTGAGCAGAAATATTAATAAATACTTGAGTTAAGCCATCGATGAAGCATTAGTAGATGGTGGTGAACCACAAACATGGGTCCCTGTCTCACTTGGAGAGAACTTTGCACATGCATACACACACACATCTGTACTCATTGTCAGGAAAGTGCAGGCTGGTCATCTATCCTCACAAGGGTGACTCTTTTGCAAGCCAAACAAGAGCAAATAGGTGGGGAGAAAGAGTAGGCCGAGAGGAAGGAGCCAAAGGGTCAGCAGTATCAAAAGCAAAGTGATCCCCTCAGAAGAAAACAGTGAACACCTTTAGGTCTTCCTCAGCTACTACCCTAACTCTCCACTATGCAGGAGACCAGCCAGCACACACAAATCCATTGCAGAACAAAATGGTACAGTAACACCAGGGACATGAAGCAGCCAGCCAATTTGATGATCAGGCAGAACATTTCAAGATGTCTATAGATGACAGTGGCCTTAGAAAAGGTACCTGATGACAGCAGATGGGTGGGGGTCACCGCCCCACCTCACAACCATCTACCCTGGTACCAAGTTTCAAGACCAATTCAAGTGTCAAAAACAGCAACACTTACATCCCAATTGAATGTTTCTTCCTATCTGTGATGAATAATCCATGATGTGATAGCTCATCCATCTGTTCTCAAAAGGTAGTGTTGCCATTTTCTTGAAATTTTTCTCGTATTTTATCCAAACCTTTTGCCCAGTGTCCTGTTCTTTATTCTATGATTTTCATCATTTGAAATTTTGGAGTCACATTTTTTGGGTCCTTTTTGTGTGTTTTCGAGTTTGAAGGTTTTGTCTGAGAATGCCATGCTGTATCCCCATCCTTTGCATGCTTCTGAAATTTTACTGGAACTTTGCAAATAGCTGACATGATGTATTTCTTCCTATCCTTAGCTAACAGCAGATTTAAGAACTATTTTCTTTTAGTATGAATTTGCTACTTTACAAACAGTCCCCAATTCTGGGTTAATATTCTCTAGTTGTACACTTTTGCCTTCCATTGTTTGTTTAATCTCGACTAATTCAAATGGTTTCTCTTCCATAGCAATGATGGGGTATGTCTTTTGAGAAATTCTACAACTTTATCTGGATACTGTATTTTGTTTGGATGTTGAACAGTTACCTTTAGTTCCTTCACATTCTATGCATGAAATATATAGAAAGATAACCGTATCTTCAGATGAGGTTGGTTTTTTATTATCTTTTGTCCATAAAAACACAGTGGATCTACTGTTCACTCGGTCACAATCATAATTTGTTTTCTCCATGAACAGGTTCTTTTGTCAAGATTCCTTAGTATTTTGACATATCTGAAAGTGCACTATGTCAACTTTTCAATTTTACTGCAATACAGTATAGTTTCCAGTTTCAGATAATAATCCCTTCTCTAATCTTTTATTTGAAAAGTATCAGAGGCAATGCAGTTGGTAATCCTTTTCATGCAAAGTATTAAACATATTCCATACTATTCTTACCAAGTATTTGACGTGGGCTAATAGGTAACCCTAATCATGAAAAACCCTGTAAGAACCACTTACACAAATGATTATGTATGCAAGTTTCAATACTCTTCTATTCCTAATTCCAGCACAAACCTTTTTAGGTTTTATTTTTGAGAAAACAATATCCTTACATCATCAAGGAGGAAAATAACTGGAATTTACTTAGGAAGGAAGAATAAACTAAATTAAAAAGTTAATAAGTATTCTTTATTTACAATAAAATATTTTTCTATAAATTAAATTGAGAACAGGTTTTCAAAGTCATAAACCTACTACTTTGCCTCAGACGTACAGAAATACTTTAAATATAAAGCCTATGTTAAATAACATATGTTTCAAAAAATTATTGCTTGATATGCAAAATAAAACTTTTACACATCACATACTGATATTATCGGTACAAACAAATTTACAAAAGGAATATTGGACTATGGTACAAGTTTTGTATTTTCAGGAATTGTAGGCCTGGAAAGAAGTTTGGTAATCTTAATCTTAGAAGCAAAACAAAATAATAATTTGATGATAAAATACAGAAATCAGTTACTAAAATGACAATTTACACTTCTAAATCTGAATGGAACAGAACATGACGTACAAAACTAATGTCTATACTAAGTGAAGGTATCGCAAGTCATTCACTTAATCACTCGAAAGCTACAAGAAAAAAATATAAATCCACAAATGTCAAAGCATGTCTTCTCAATATCAATTCTTTAATTTGTTGCTTGGATGAGTAACACAACTAACATAGTGGGGACTCCCAACATTTGAAATGCTCATCGAAATACTTAGGATGCCAAGGATTTTTAAAGAACTCTCAAGGTGAAGGAATTTCATTTAATTAAACAGCCATATACATATATATATAATATATATATATTATATATATAAAACAATATATGACATCCCCACTCCAAAGAAACTATATTCCTTCCCTCCCCTATGATTCTTGCAAGCCAACACCTTAAGAGGAGAGAGTGCTGTTCTTGTAATTCATCCAATTACCTCAATTTTTTTGTAATGCTTGGAAAATTTCACAACAGCAACTACGTTTAGAGCACCACCCAATGCATTATGCATAAAAGTTTACTTGTACGTTCAAAATGAGATCAATACCATAGCACTACTGCACAAGCCACAGATGGCTTTCAGGAAATTAACTCTGATAATTGTAATAATTCTTGTTGTAAGTAGGTAGTGAAAAATATTTCACAGAACACCCATCCTCAACATAAAAGAAACAAACTTTATTTTTATTATATACTCAAAGATCCGAAAATGAAGTACTTAGAACCTGACAGGGTTCTACCTGGAAATGTAATTTTATGCAAGTTCTGTACAGCTCCCTGTGTCCATACCTACTAAATATTCAAATTTACATATGCTCCTGGAATTCAAATAAATACATATATAAAAAAAATCAATCCTGAACAAACTTTTCTATGAACACCATGACGGCTAATAAAGGAATTGTACATTATCACATGCATCTCCTTTCTCCATATACTGTAGTGTATGTCAAAAGCCAAGACATCAGGCCTGCAACTGGCAGAAAACACTCAGCGCTTGGTAAACTACTCTGCCTGGCTCAAATCCAGGTTTATTTGCATTCACAAATTTCCATGACTGCTTTACATTTTTACTTATGTCTTGCTTACTCATAAACATTTTCTTGCTTTTTTTCCTAGTATTTTCCTTGTACAACACTCCCATAAAACACATTAATTTTTCATATCACTTCAATTATAAGATTTTTTAAACCATAGTAAAAGTAGGATGATTACCTAAATTTCCTAAAAATAAAACTGAAAAAACTCAAGTGCACTTTTTGATAAAACATGAATTATAGAATCACTTAAAGTAAAATTTTGTATTAAACAATTTTACCGAGTTATGATTTCACTATTAAAAAATTTTTTTTTAAACATCCCACTACTAACCAGGAAATCAACTATGACCAAATAGTCCAGAGGTTAACCACACTATCCACAATTATGTAATAGTTAAGTGATCATACAAAGGCAACCTGTACAACGGCATCTTTTATGTTAAAACACTAATTTTTACATATGTGTTCAGTACCTTCTGTAAAACACAATCCTCTCCAAATAATTTTGAAATAATATTAATAAAAGGGTGGGAGAACAAACCAACTAACCTAAAGATGAGGGGAGGTTATTGGTAAGCTGTCCAACCACACCGATGAGGTCTCTTAAGCTGGCCAAGGGACATTGTAGATAGGTTAGAACTACTAGCAAATCTACACACAAGCCCTCCTTACTATACAAAAAAAAAGTTGAGCAGAACTTTCATAAAACAGACATACAGTAAACACTAATGGCAGACTGAACTCTGGGAAACTAAGAAAATACAATTTGGATAACAAACGGTTACATTAAAAACCTGACAATCAAGAATGCAAAAGTACCAAACAAGCAAGCAACAAGGAAAAAATAGCAAGCATAGAATAGATACAATGGTGAATGTTTAACCTAAAAAACCAAAACTTAAAACCCTGATCCCTGGTTGAAATTTGGTTGTGTGGAATCCCGTGCATTTGGCAAGGAGCATGCAACAGGGTCAATTAGAAAAACCGAAAATCGACAGAATCACAGCACAATTTATCCAAATGACAAAAAATTAAGTGACAGTATGGAATGTTTGCTAGTCAACAGCTCCTTGGAATTTCACTGACAAATATAAATTCTTGGTTCTATAAGCTACATCTGTATAAAGGTAGTGGATTTTTCTGTTATTGCAAAACTGACAAGACAATTGCCAAGTAGAAGATTGCACATAGTATGACATCCCAAAGTGAGAGCTGGTAGAAAATTCAGGTATAAAGTTAAAGAACATGGACAGTAGTAGGTTTCACAAAGAGAACATGATAAACAAGAACTGCTACATGTTTATATACATGGACGGAGTGGTGAAAAGATGATGGTTAGTGTCAGAGAGATGGAACTGTAATGAACTACCAGCTACAATTTACATTAAAACACACATTTCTATTTATGAAAGGGATCCAACAATACTTTCAAGTGGTCTCAATATTGTAGTTTAAAAAGTTCTGCAAAATCAAGTTCAACTGCCAAAAAGAATATAGTATCACATGTAGATGAAAATTTCTACCATAATTAAATAAGGTAAACATGATAGTCTCTTGAACGTTACAGAAGCCATTATCGCATTCAATCTGCATAATATATAACCCTATTTCTGATTTCCAAAATGAAACCAAGAACCATCTTTGATTGCCAAGAACACACAGAGGACTACTTTAAAACTCCACACTACTAATGTGTAATGTATCAAGAGGCTGCAATATTCTTCTAATATACATACTTTGGTTCAGGT
The DNA here is from genome assembly GCF_040412425.1 of Macrobrachium rosenbergii. Lineage (NCBI taxonomy): Eukaryota > Metazoa > Arthropoda > Malacostraca > Decapoda > Palaemonidae > Macrobrachium > Macrobrachium rosenbergii. The sequence continues at coordinate 19,501,822 of NC_089782.1, forward strand.
ACTCTTCATGCCCTCACAGACTATGAAAAGAAATACCATTATTTAAAAATTATACATCTGGCACAAGTAACCAGCTTTTGTAAATATCCTAAGATTGATCCTTTCTGCACTGGTTTGGTCTACAGGAAAGTAGCACAGAAGACATTACAGTTCTAATGAGTTCCCTCTTGTTGGCTGAAAAGAAAAGTTTATGCACTGGAACCAAGAGCTTACAGACCTGCCTAAAAGTAATAAAGTATATAAATTACAAATTTGTCAAGGTCACGAAAAAGAAAGATAAGACTATGAGGACTTTGAAATTTCAACAATTTATGTATCAACTTACATAGTATCACATTTACCTGAGACCTTGCCAAAATATCCATAACAAATTTTTAAAATTCCATCTATGGTAACGTTGGTCCAGTACTGGGAGTCTAAGGGGTACAAGGCCTACATATAGCAAAGTACCTTAAGAGGTTCTTGTAACTTTCACAGTATACTTTTCAGAATCTTAAAATGGTGATGTATGGATTTTTAACAAAAACAGTTCCAAATCCTAGAAATTCTGAGAAATTTAAATCTCCACCAGTTCATATTATATGAAGCTGGCATATTTTTCAAGAAATACGATACAGACAGGTAAAAATACCATCACTATTACACAGTTTAAAAGGATGCTTTATCAAACTCACTTGCTTACTGAACATTTTTCTAGTCTCAGGAAGCACTCTTACAAAATCAAGCTTTCAAATATCTAAAGTAGTGTAAGAATGAAATTTTCAATATTTTCAAGACAAATCATATAAAAGGTATGTGGAGTGTATGAATATCAATTTTCATGTTTTCTGATAAAAATTTCATCAAAGAATATAGGGGCTTGTGGAGCATCATTACAGTTGAGTACTTGCCTTTTTCTAAGAGAAAGTGATAAAATATGGCTTTCTTTATTGACAGCAGTATCAAATTCATACAGTTAACAATAGCAAATGCCATTTCCAACAAATTTCATGTTAAAACAAGCCACAAAATCAGGTCAACAAATGAACTGTGTATATACCATGATATTGAATAAAATTACACAATAACTGAGCACTAACACTGAATCAAAATACTGTCACCAACTCAAGTCCTAATAGAAAGAATGAAAGCCACATACAACTCTTCTAGGTAAGTCTTGATGGAGAAGACAAACTTTAACTGCTTCCAAACTGCACTGAGAGAACTTAATTATTTTCAAAGGTAACCAGACCATTTATCAAGAGGCTCAACACTGGAATCATTTACCACTTCCATCATATCGCACAAAACTGTAATCCCACTGTGGTCAGTGTTCACTCAACACTCAAAACAGCACTTTCACTTAATCACAACCATCTCAGCAACTTGCATACAAAACACGCAAAATGTCACTGTGCGACAGTTTCTGCTTTTGCTATATTTTTGGCCTCTACACTGATTGTTTGAGGGTTTAAAACAGAGGAACGAGTAATAGACAGATCTACATCCATAGGATGAGGACTACCGGTTCTTCGGTTTGTTCTGGCTATTGACACAGAGTTACTTGGGGTGCTCAGTTTTGCCAGAGATTCTATAGACTCCGAATCTAAATGGCGTGCTAAGTCTTCCATTTGATTTAAACCTGAATAAGTCACACCTGTTTCACAGTCTTTATCTGCATTTGTATCCACAACAGCACTCGGCTGAACTGTCTGGGGTGGAGGTGCAGATACAGGTCCACTGTTGCTCAATCCTCCGCCTCCACCTCCGCCACCACCACCACCACCGCCCACACCGCTGCCAGCTGTTGCATTGGTTCCTGGAGGAGGTTTCCCATAGAGTAGTGTGTGAAGACTGGGTGACGAGGAACGGTTGTCACGCCATGTTGCCCCACCACCGACGCCTTCTCCCTCATCAAGGAACCGGTCCATGTAGTCACTGCAACACCCACAAATAATCACTACACTCACATATAAAGCTGTGTCACTCAATTATTCCTTAAAATTATACATAGATTTCATTAATATATTTATCATAATATACTCAAATATGAACAATAATTTCAGGTTATAATCATGAATTATTGCATTTCAAATGAGTACAGTATTTAACAAAAACTCCAAATTCAACTTAAAATGCCTCATTTCTATTAGTGTATTCCTAACTATAAAACTGATAGAAATTCAACATGAAATGCAATGCCTATGAAACAAATAGAGTCAATCCCCGGTATTCATGGGGAAACAGAGACCACACCCACCCGCAAATACTGAAAATCTGCGAAAACTGAAACGCTACCCTAAAAACACTTATATCTGCCTATTTCAATAGTTCAAACACCAAATATATACAGTACCTTAAACTATCATCCTACACCATATACACCTTGAACTATTATCTAAAAAACTTTAATATCATTCCAAAGTCATCTTACAACATTACCCTTAAAACTATACGGCTTACAGCTAAGTGTGAAAACTATTCAAGTTACCCCTATATATTCAGGTATATATATCCATTTTCTCTCACAGTAGTGAAGCGGTCCCATTCTCTTTTTTATAGTACATAGGGGAAACACTGAGAAGTTAAGTACTGTACAGTACCTAAATACTTAATATGCATTAAAAGAAAAAATAAATTTGATGGATATTTTGTTGTTTACATTAATATTAATATTTGAAAATTAGTAAATAATTTTTTTATCGTAAAAATATATTTAGTCATGAGAGTACAAGAACATACAGTAATTAATGAATATTTCTCGACGAAAAAATCCTCGAATAGGTGAAGCAGCGTATCCTGAATTGGGAATAGGTGGGGTCGACTGTATACAGTATTTCAACCACAAGTATTCTTAAATCTTTTAGTAAAGATGTAATACGCATCAAGTCTATCTATTTAAAGTAACCTATGACATATGACAGCTTTGACTAATGTAAAATACTGTCAATTACAATTGCAGTACAAACTTTGATCAGAAATACAGTACTGTACTAAGCAGAAACTGTTACTCTTAAACAGAAACAATGCCTTGCTAAAAATATAAAATTATAGGGCACCTGAAAAATGTGGACATGAATTACAAGTACAGCATACTTAAAAATTTCTGTAAAGATGTTTACAATAAATATTAAAACCTGAACTTGAATAACCTATACTTTAAGCTTGGTGTTCTTTCGATAATTATAAAATTACAAAAATGAACTGTATTTCCCGGGGTGGAAGATGTTCCAACCTTAAAGCAGCATCCCAATTCCAACTACCAAAATTTTAAACCAAAAATTTATTTATATCACTTTCTCAGCACGTTCAGCAGACTCAATGCATTTTATAAGTTGAAGGCTTAGTTTTGGTTGGTGTGCTGTGTGCATTCAACTGTCAAATTGCTATATGTGCTGTTGCTTTGGCTGATACACAGCATATTGATTATTTAGAAATTTCATCATTTCAAAAATACTTTTTCTTTTACCAAGCCCACTGATTTTAATATTTAATAAGCTTTTCTGAAGTTGACATACCTGCAAACTGGTATGTTACATAAGAAATTTTCTTGTCTAAGTGTCTCCGAGTATGCAAATGGATGAGGCTACAGCTGGTGCAGTATTTTATGATTTTGAAAGCAATGAATGTAGCTTATCCAGCAATTTTTTTTTTTAATTCACTTACAGAGGGAAACTAAAATCCGCAATATGAATAATTAGAAATAAGGAATAAAATTTTAGTACAGTACGACTTTGTCAAAATACCACATGAACATGACATCAAAAAAATTAGATTTAAATCAATACAGAACACACACTACAAATAGGAAAAAATGTTATTCTTCAAAACCCGAAAAATATTTGCACTGTTACCATATAAATTTTGTATAAGTACCACAAGCACATGATACAAATGTTTGATTATGATAATCTTGCTCCAGTAAAATTCATCAGTAAACCCTCTTGGCAGCCGCAAGTTTTACTTTGTCAACTAATAATGTTCCTTAAGTCTGGGTCATTTGAGGAGAATGTAAATACTGTACCAGTAATACTGATGTACAACACTTTGCTACACTCATCTGCTGACTCATCTACCACAGTCTGCCGATATGAGAATGAATCTTTGTGGCATGTACACAGTGGATATACAGTGATACCTCAGCAGTCATTAACTGGCCCCAAAGACACAACGAGTGCCTAAAACAATGAGTACCAAACAAGTTTCTCCCATAAAGAATAATGTAAAGTGGATTAATTTGTACCAGACCACTCCAGAAAATGCCACTTTATAAGGCATGTTGTACAATGATGAACTTGTATTTTACTTTTACAACATAATTGTAAATAAAGAAAAGAATAATTAGATTAAACATAAATAAATACCATTTAAAATATCTTTATTTTACCTTTTGCTTTTTCACAAATCATAGCCTCGGAAACACTACCACCCGCTATTTTTCATTTATCCAGATCAACAACAATTTTCCTACCTCCTAGTGTTTAAGACCTCTGTTTTGCCACAGTTTTGATTTCTTTAAAGGTATCTGCAGCTTAACTGTTTCTTCTTATTTTGTACGTCATTCATTTTTTTTCAGCCACAGCCTAAATTCAGTGCTGTACCTTCTCCATTGCTTGAGAGACTAATAAAAATCACTTTATTTTTATTAATGGAAGCCATCAGTAAAAACTGGAAAATTTTTAATAAGTCAATATACTGCAACTCTTAAAAAAATTATGATAGTTGTGGTAATTAACACTGGCAAACTGCTATTTCTCAATTTAGTTATGTCAGTAGTTGCTATTGTTTACACCAGTGTTTCATGGCATATACGTGGTTTTTAATTATAAGAAATAGTAATTAATTAGGCCAAAAGTTTGGTAAACCTGGTTAAATGTATGACGACTTGCTTTTAGTCTACTGAATATTTGCTTTTAGGCCTCTTAATTAGTCAAACACTTACTTAGATGTAACGTGCATTATCAACGGAAGTGACTGAAAATGTGAAAAGCATAATAAACACAGCCTTGTATATTCTACTGAAAATGAAACTCACTCCAGAGTTGTGATGTACTGTATGAAAAAAAAATAGCACATAATGCAAAAAAAAAAAAAAAATAAATAAATAAATAAATAAATAAAAGTTAGAATAGACTGAGGTGGATTCTGCACTGATTGAGAGCTACTTTTGTGACTAATGCGTAACTGTTTGGCGTGAAAGAGGTGATAGGTCACGGGATCTCAATACAAATGTATTAGCCTGAACACTGAGTGCCAAGCAAACGAGTACCAAGACAAGTTTTTTCTTGTCAAAATGCACCCAGTACTGAATTCATAAGAGTTCCAAAGCCAACAAGCACCAAGTATCACTGTATATACATCATCATTTTTTGTTTTTTTATAATACTTTTATTCAAAATTTTAACCAGTATAATTTACGCTTTTTATTCAAGAGGTCATATAAAGAAGTTCTGAATACTGTCTAGCAAAGCTAACTTTTCCCTCACATTAGGATGGGCCTATGAAAAACGTAACCTTCAGCTTCTGGGATGCACACTGAATTTCCAAGACTTATTTCAAGGAAAAAATAGCATCGTCTATGGAATGAAATACAGTATCTTCTGGTTCGTACCTACAGCTTAAAATTTAACAAAATTCATAGCAGTATCCTGCATTCCTACAATAAAACTTTCAACTATTTCACTCCAAGCCTTGATTAAGAAATGAAAAAGGTAAAGGCCATTTTTTTCCATGTTCCTTAAAAGCATTGTAAGAAAAAAAAAAAATTCATTAATATTATGGCACATATAAGCTCTTAACATTCACCTGTACTCTGTATAATCTTTATATTCTAGCAAATCACAAAATCTCTTGCATGAGAAGAGGACTACCAACAGAGGATGCATTCTATACCTGTACTCTTAAATTTGTTGTACTTTTGATGTCTCAAGAGAAAATCCATAGCAAGCCTATAATTAACAACCACCTCCAAACTTTTTGCACAATTTTCATTTATTAGAAACTAATTCAAGTGAAATGTTATGCTTCTCCACTACTGAGGATGGCAGGATTTTCAATTATAATAACCATATAAAATGGAAAAAATAAATAAATAATATTCAAGCAGCCTTTTTCCATGGAACGGAAAGCCATTAAGATTACAAGAAATCAGCGAGACGTCATTTGAAGACAAGTCAGAAAACTTACCGACTCCAGCAACGACACTAATGCTGAACTCACAACATAGTACCATTATCATTCTTCTTTAAGGTGAAAGAACCTCATGTTAGCACTTTAAGCTTAAAGCTTAATATAATGTTGGACAGTAACTACCCTATAGCAAATCTATAATCTTATCAACATATTTAAATTTTGAAAGACATGTAACACACTCAATTCAATTCATTAACATGTGCCATTCCTTGGAATTATTATACTGTATACTTAAAGAATCTAAAACATGATTTTATATATACTTACGTGGTTCCAGGATGAACTATGTATTTCTTTTTCTCAATTCTTGTTTTAGTTGCAAAAAGATCATGTCTCTCTGTTTTCTTCCACAAGTAGTAAAATTGTACTAATTCCCCCACAGATCTCGTTCGTACCTGAAAAATCAACATTCCTCTGTAAAGTCAAGTTAACAAGTCCAGCATTTACAGCATTTGAAAATACTGTTTTTATAACAAAAGCTTTTTCATACAAACTGCATAAGAATAAACAGCAATATTACTTTCACCAGAGCAGATTTGAACACCCAGTATCAAAAACATGCAATACCTATTTAGTACACTATTTACTGGCATGTACAAAGTCACTCAACACTGAAAGGGAAATTGAGAGTAGAAAGATTTGAAAGGCGTAACAGGAAGAAAACCTCGCAGTTGCACTTTGAAACAATAGTTAGGAGAGGGTGGATAGCAAGATGGGAGAAAGAGAACATGAAAGGAGGTACAGTAAAAAGAATGAAAGGAGTTGCAGCTAGGGGCTGAAGAGATGCTGCAATGTACCGTAAGTTATACCTACAGCCCATCGCATGAGGTTCACTGACGACACTATCCCCTTACGGAGTTCAATCATAATGACTCTACTTCATGTTCGGTTTTCATTAGCTCTTGTCAACTTTCCCTTTCACCTATGCTGTTCCCTCAGCCCACCTCACAACACAATCTCCAATGGTGAATGTGTCACCTACACTAGTAAAAGTGTACATATCCCACAAATGTACTTTAATTTTACTTGTATTAACATTACAAAATACTTTTTAAAACTTTATACAAACCCAGTGTAAAACAGACCTAGCTACACTATTTGAAGAGTTGAAAAAGCAAAGGTTCCACTACACATGCCCAGCCTTGTAGTACACTGTAACCTTGCAACATCTCTTTTTTTCTGTACCCACACCTAACCAGAAGAGTAAGGGGAAAGGAAGGCAGGCACAGAAGTTTACAATTATATGTCTGGATAAAATACTTTGTCTTTAAAGCACAGTTTATTGTACAAATGCCCTTTAATCAAAATTAACTTGAATTGCAATTTAAGGGTAAGAATGATGCAGAAGAGCCTCTGAAGAACCATATGCATGAAGTACAACTCTCATAGACAGTAGACAGTGGAGCCAATAACAACCTTGGAAATCCAGGTAGCTGCCCCTTGCAACGGATGCTGTGGACGACTTATCCTCAGAGTACACACACAAAGTGCCCGAGGCATAAGGACAGGTACCTAATAAAACAAACACCTGGTAAGGTCTAACAGCAGAGAAGAGGGCACTCAAATCCAGGGAGCAGTGACCCTGACCTGGCTAAAGACCTCCTGATAAACCTCCAACTATGCATAAACACAAAACTGTTGAAGCCAACATGTAAGTCTTGAGAGAGTCCAATTTCACAACCTTAGAGAAACGACATACAAGAGAGAAGAGGTAAAACAAAACCGGCTAGACTTGCCTAAAGACACTGTGCCAACTGAAGTCTCCAATGAACACCAATAATTGGATGAAAGACTTGGCTGAAAGAGGTATGAAAGTTTGAAGGGGCAAAGGCAAAGCAAACAGGTTGCTTAAGTCTTTAGGCAGATGATGTCTGATAGTAGCCACAAAAGCAACACCACAAGGTCCACCATCATGAAGCAACTTAAAAGACCGATAAAAGTCCTTGGAACTTCAAGGAGTCATATGGCTAACAGTGTTAGGAATCAATTCCTCCACAGGATGCCTAAAGAGAGGGCAAGGGCAAGACCCAGTAAAAAAAAAGAGCAAGAGCTAAATGATGTTCCTTGGAATGAATGATTTAGTATCACAGGAACTGAAGACCACAGGACGCAAGAACCCCATTAAATCATACCAACCACATATCTGAGTGAGGGTATGTAAAAGGGAAAGAGAGTCAGTCTCTCTCTCTCTCTCTTAATGTTTGAATGAAAAAGTAATACTATAAAACAAGAATGTTCCATGAATCATAATTTTTTTTTTCCAATACCATCATAAACCTCACTGTAAACTTTTGAAAATATTGTAAAAACTTTATGATATTGCATAACAAAATAATGCTATAACTTTATAATGTTGCATTTTTTAATTTTTTCCTATTTTTCTATGACTTAACTCTAAAGTATAAAATTATGTCATATTTCAAAGCTTTTAATAAATTAAAAAATACTGATAATTTTTCAATAAAAACTATGTACCACATATTACTTTATATAACATATCTAGAGAACATAAATTAAAAACTGCTTATTTGTTTACACATTTACAAAAATAAGTGAAAGGTAAGGAGTTCATCCTACAGTATATGCTTCAACATTTATACACTTAATTTGTAAAATGAAAACTTTTACTGAACAAAATATCTTGACAACAATTTTGAAGGATTCCTAAAGCAATTATAGTCACTGAAAATTTACAAGTTTCTGTGATGGCATATTTTTAATAATCTTAACTAAGTGCCATTTTGCTGCCAATTTTGCAATGAACACATGCAATACTGGGTATAAACAATTACCGATTTTTATTAGACAACATGGCAGCAAATACTGAAACTAGTTCTGAATCCACCTATATAAGCTGTGTGATGAGGCTCTGTTTCATATGTTGAAGTGTATGTTACTTAAGATGTTACGCACAATCTAAGGTGCAGTAAGTTCCTGTGCTGGAAGGAGTGTTATATTAACATTTATCAATTCAAAAATTTTGTTAACTCTGATTGGGAATGCTTGAAAAGGTTTTAGTTGGAGAGTCACTTGCAAGAATCTATATTGCACTTCATGCTGCTGCAAAGTCCCTGTGGACAGATTTATGAGGAAAAATTATTCCAATTCTGACTCAGTCATTCACTGAGAATTGGATCTAGGTTTTTTATGTTGAATGCTGCTAGGCCAAATATTTGGCTTCCATAATTTAAACAAATAGAGCAGCTGCTTTGTCAAGTGACATCAGGTTAGGTCTGTCAATCTCCCACATTCTACGAGATAGTTTTTTCAATCCGGTTTAATGAATTTTTGGTTTTTGCTTTTTTGTAGGCAATGTGGCATTTCCAGTTCATCATGTGTGTAACACAAATTAACCCTATAAACTTTAGTTTGGCAGATATGTGTCAAATTGTTTCTCAAATCTAGTTTGTCAATTTTTTTTTGCCATCTTTTTTCTGCAGATAATTTAAAGTCTACTCAAGGGGGCCACGGATACACTTTAGTGACAGCAAATAAGAATATGGTACGTATGACATAAGTCAGAGGCAATACAGAATATAGCAAAGTCATCCATATACAAAGCACTTCAATTCCATGAGATATTTTTTTACATGGCTATTGTATCTGTAATCCAACTAGGTTTATAATAAGCATACACTCTAAATAAATCTTGGCACATTTTGAAATATGAAAATATAAATGCAAAAACAACAGGCAAAATGTTCCATTACCTTGTTCTGTTGTATTAGATGGAAGTCCTTGCCATATGTTTTAAGACCGTTTTCAAAATTTCTGCACTCTTCCTCCGACCATAACGTCATTGTGGACGCTAATGGAGTAGGGTTCATCCTATGCCTACGAATAGCCTCTTCTACATTGTAACCACACTGCAGTAATAAATATAAAGCCTGCAAAAAAAAAATATATATTAATAAATAAAAGAATAACCAACAACATTCACAACAAAACTAGTTAATTAAAACTCTTTACAAACAAATGCCAAATAAAAAAATGTTTTTATGATCAAGCATGTTTTTATAACCCACTTGTTATAAATATCCTTAAACAGTGTGGATCATGCCCAGGTGCACCAATTTCAAAATTTGCAAAGAAAGATCCCACTGCACATGACTATCCAGGTCCATCAAGTACATGATTCTCTCTCTCTCTCTCTCTCTAGGTGATTCTGGAGTTATGAAAAATGTGAAAGTGCTGCTCCTGCTGTAGACACCCAGCAGGAAGAGACCTGAGATAGTTTGTGGCAAGTTCAAAAAGGTTCAGAGACTATTCCTGCTGTGGCCAAAAGAGAGAAATGAGGGTCATCCAAATGTTTACTGATACCCCAAAAGAAAGAACAGCACTAAGTTCTATGAATGAGAAAGCAAAGAGAAGAATGAGTTGTCAAGGCATCACAGACCTGATATGGTTAGTGGGGCATACATGGTGGGTGCTTTCTTTTCAATATTTCAAACAGGTTTGCATAGGGGCATCCCACAGAGTTTAAGGCTATTTATGAAACTGTATACGAGTTTGTAATAACACCTACTCTATATCAATACAATTATAAAAAAGGAAACTTCACCAACAATTGCTTGAAACATATAAGATTTACTATGTAAGCTTCCTCAAAAACTGAAATCTCTCAAACAAAATTAACTTTAGTTAACGATCCTACCCCCTCCAAATTATACAAATTAAGCTATGATAAATCCCTCAAGTAGCTGGTTCAACATTAAATTACACATACTTTTCTACGGAATTCCGTACAATACAGACTTGTTACTAATGTGCTTCAAGAGAAAATTCAAAATTTTTTAAACCAAACCTTGGAATATATTATCATTATCAAAACATAACTTTATCCTTTTGACCTTGTATGCAATATCATCCCTAATGATTCTGAACATTTCAATTAATAATTAATCACATATTTCGCCATCAGGTCACATCTGATGGCACATTAATAATTAACCACATATTTGGACATCAGGTCACATCTGACTGTACATAAAATTATTATATTTCTACAAACACTTATTTATTGTTCAGTATTGAAAAACCATTGAAACTCGCAGCAAATAGAGATGATTTTTACAACAGCCATATATGTTAACTGAGAAAATTACAGTACATGAATCTGAGGTAAAATTTACACACATTTTTATTAACCATGCAACTGTTAGGAAGACGACTGTATTCAAGAAATAAAATAATATATACAAATTGATGAACTACCTACAAAGAAGCACGCTTCTTACCTGTTCATCATCCCGAACGTGTTTCCCTAAAGGTATAGAAGCTACACCCTGTGAACCAGGGGGAGGATGGCTTAAGGCTCGTAAATAATCTTCAACCTGGAAGAGGCATTTGTCAATTCATTAAACTGAAAACAAAAGCTCTGGATCTCAGAGATTGTGATAATCTTCGCTATAAACAGCTCTAGTGTTGGGCCTAAAAAAGTGTGAATGTTTTTAAAAAGCCAATTGTGCACCTCTGAACATTTAAGTACTCTCCAAAGAGGCTACCAATTTTGAACTTTCAACTAGAATTATAGTGTATATTCCAATTAAATAGTACCATGGTAATTTAGATCATGTTTTATATGTATTGTACGTTTCTATTAAATTTACGACCTGGATTATAGTTAATTTTCCTGTACCATGGTAATTTAGGTCATGTTTCGTACGAAACGCATGTTCCTAATGTCATGAAATCCCCTTAGAAACAAGAATAACAAGCTAACCCCAATTTTCTACATAACAGGAAAAATTAAAAGACTTAAATGCTAAAGTACAATACCCTCATCTTCAGACAACCATCATTCACACAACTTAGTAGAATTGCATTTGAAAAAAAAATAATAAATAAATAAATAAAATATTAACTAAATAAAATACACTCACCAATTGCTCCCCATCCTGTACCTGTTTGGGACTAAGTTTGCCAGGTTCCCACAGAAGCTTATCTTCATTCTCGTACGGCGGCGTCGCACCATAGGCCTGCAAACCTTCCGGAACTTGGGCCTGATACGACGAACCAATCATTATTGTCTTATGCCAATCCTCCTCCTCTCCACTACACTCGCCTTCCTCCTCCTCTTCATCTTCACTTTGTTGGCGGGACCCACCCGTTGACAGGATTCCAATTGGTTTATGACCTAAATTGAAAAATACAAAAGATTAAACTCACTCCCCAATAAAGTAAGGGTGTTTAATCCCATTAAAATAAATGATTATAATTCTCTCGAGTTTCAATCATTTGTCATCTTTTGCACACTTACTATATTGAAACACTTACCACCATTTGAATGATTATTAAAAAACCAGGTCATGGTTAGGATAAAACTCATTACACTTTACAACATTCAAATTAAAGAACAAAACGGTAACAGGAACAAAACTGAAAGCTGGCAAATTACTGAAAATAACCAGGGAAAAGACAACAGCTGAGTCATTACCCAACTATATCAATGTAATGAGTTTTTAGGTAATAGGAAGAAATACAACAACCCTTCATCAACTTTAACTAAATAAGCCTCACAAAACTAAGGTAAGTAAACTTTATTCATGCCTTAAAAATACAAAATACTCATTATATACAAACTAGCTTTTACATTATTCACATCAACCAATACAAATTACTGGCTTCATTATATATAAAAAGAAACTACACTTCAACATATAACTTACAAAGTATGAAGTCTAAGCATAAACAGGAAAAAACAAAAGCAAAACTAGTTTTCGTTAAATATGAAAAACAACTTACATCTAAGAGACCGAGAAGACGAAGTGGTTGGGGCATCACCATTGGTGTCCATGTCTGCATACAACTGAGCAAGTTCAGAAGTCTTCTCTCTTCTTTTTCTCTCTGGTTTAACCTCAGGTTTCATTTCCTGCAAGGTAATATTAAAGAAAAATATGGTTTCACTTCAGGCAAGGTGATAATGATAAATACTGTACAACATAAAACTTCAAAAATCTTAATCTCAAAGTCATTAATGCCTGATATTAGCATTGGCTGCTACCCAAGCTATTTGTGGAGGAGTATTTAACTACCCAAAACATCATTATCTTCTCCATATTCAAAAAAAAAAAAAAAAAAAAAAAAAAAAATCTGCCATTTCTAAATTGTGCATCAACTTTCAATTATTCTGGTAAAGAAAATTTAAGCCAATAACAATCTAACACACCTTTTCATGACTATTGACATTTTCTTCTGATGTTGACGATCTTGATGATATAACCTCAGGTTCATCTTCTTGTTCTGCCTCATTTTCAATTTCGGCATCATTTTCTATGATTTCAGCTTCATTACTATTTTCATTCTCATTAACTGGTTGTACAGGTTCTCCTCCCTCACCATTAGTCTGTTCCTCAGCCTCGGCCTCAGCCTCCTCAGAAGGGTATCCTCCATACATTGCTAATAATTGTTCAATGGGAATCTCCTGTTCCTGGGGCAAAGATGGTGCCTTTTAGTCATTATACAGGTTAAGACTTTCTGCGTATCATCATCAAAACTGAAAAGAGCATTTCACATATATTCCAGAAAAATAAAATTACGTAAGAAAACGATGAGAAAAACTGAGTAAAAATAATCTCAAATGGATAAGTAGAAAAGGATAACTAAATACAAAATAATGACTACAAGGTATAAAAATTTCTTTCCAAGGTTCGTCCCTCAAGGTAGCAAGCAAATTAAGAGAATGCCAAATGACGCTGCCCACCTTTTGTAAATTATTGATCTCCTCTTCCTGATCACTCCCTTCTTCCATACCCTCTTCCTCATCTAGTGTTCTTTCATCATCGTACTCATCTACTAACATTTCAGCAGTAGGTTCAAATTCACCATCGCCCACATCACTTTCACTACCAACAGGCGCTGTGGTCTCCTTTTGTTGCTGTGGATTCAAATCTTATATTAAAGTACTAAATATCAAACATTCCAGTTGACTACAGCATAAATCATACAACTGAGATATGAAAAAGCATTCAACCATGTTGAAAGCAACTGGCATGTAATTGTACTGGCCATTCTAAGATGTGGCTAAAATTTCTCTTATGTGATATTCTTGCCATGTAGACATTATAAATCAAGTATTAGCAATGATTGGCAATATAATATGATCATATACCTTTCATGAGAATAGTAGTTCTTTTCATTACATCACTATATATTTGCATTTTCCTCAATATCTCTTTAGCTTATGAACATTACTACTCCCACACACAAATTTCAATGCTGAACACAGTTTCTTTCCCTTATCCTCTCTTCAGTTTTTAAAGAAAATGAAAATGTTGTAAAAATCTTACAAGTATCACCAAAATTCTATTCAAATAGCAAATTAAACAATTACCTAACACTTACGGCTGCTTCCTAAAACAAAAAAAATCAATTGATGAGATCAACTTACTTAACAAAACCCTGAAAAATCACTAAACTAAAATAGCATCTTCTTTCTATCAGTCCTACAAAAACCATTGTTCTTTAGACCTAAAAATAGGAAATCCCAATGATATGAATACAACATTAACCCTCGAGTAAAAAGCCAGTCGAAAGCTCCCCTGTTTTATCCTTTTTGAATTTTGGAAAAATACAATATCTCATTTACATTATTGTGGCTTTTTACTCACTATTTCTGAACACAATATAGTGAAGCACCACAGATAATATTAACCCTTATTTGTACCTATCTCTAACTATTTCTGGTACAAGATTTCATCAATCCACTATAACACAGTAACTCTGTATACCTGTTCCCCTACGTGGGAGTGGAGAAGGAAGAGTTATAATGATGTACCAAAATAAACAAATGTTTTCCCAATCAACAAAAAATTCTGGAATATTTGCATATCTCAGGATACAGAAATAAAAAGGAAAAATGGGAGCATAACTACCAAAACTTTACCTAAACCAACCAAACCATTCCTTATTATCCCATTATTGTGCAACTAAAAATACTTATGTTTTGGTAAGAATCTGACAAACAATAAGGTACTTTTGCTCTTCTTAGATTAGTAAATGAAGCATATAAAACCTAAAGATATCAATATTAAAATAAGAAAATGGCAAAAAAAAAATAATGTACTGTGAAAGCTGTGCTATTCGGCAGCTTTGCCTTCTTTAATCAAACAAATATTTCCGACAGGTTTTGAATCCTCGATTATCTGCAAGCACTACAGCACCCCAATGTAGCCTGTACGTACAAAGTACAATACTTTACACAATTCACAAAAATGAATAAAATGCTTTCTGTAGGTTTGGCAATGTTGCAAGCACAGAAAAACATGATGAAATGGATACTGTGAAAGGGTAGGCCAGGGTAAGCGTCTTCGGAAGGAAGGGATGTGGGGGGGGGAGTCACTGGCTGACTAACTTGAGAGAGCTGTGTTGGGAAGGCTGGGAGGACCCTCGTCTGCTTGGGAGCTTTCACAACTGTTGCTGGCTTAAAAGCAACGTCATAAAAAACACTATTGCATGTCATTTTGTTTATTGCTTTTGAGTGTTTGGGTAATATTGTGGGGGTTGGCTTGGGCAAGTGCAGCAGGAAAGGTAAATGGGGAGGGTGGGGAGGTGGGTTGGGCTTCGGTGACCGTTGAGAGAGAGAGAGAGAGAGAGAGAGAGAGAGAGAGAGAGAGAGAGAGAGAGAGAGAGAGAGAGAGATTAAACTTGTTCATAATCTTACACACAATATACTGTCCTATTTGGTTTTTATTTGGTGTATTATAGTACTGTACAGTGTACTCAGTGTTGTTTATAAGCATATGCATTACTATGTAAGGAAAAAATGAGCAGAAAGTTACAAAATAGCAATTTTGCATCCATAAAGCATTTTCTGCAAATTTCCAATATCCACAAAGGCCTCGCATATACTGTACTGTATTACTGCGGATAATCGAGGGAATACGGCATTTCCAGTAAGATTAGTGATCAAATGATGTGAAAACTGAAGCAATGTAAATTACTGTTGGACAACTAGTTCACAAGATAAACAGATCAGATCAAATGTAAAAGAACCAATATGCGAGGAAACTAGGCACCAAAGGAGTGGTGGTTGGCACATCTACTCTGTAATGCTTAAGTGGTACAATACTCCTTGGTGTCTAACCAAGACATGAGCAGGTTTAAAAACAAAACAAACATGCTGCAGTAATTAATTCATAAACAAGATGACCTCAGTCAACCCTCTCCATAATCACCAAGTCTTAACCTAACCAATGACTGTAAATTCATCTCCACAAGAACCAATGAATATATAAATTCCATCTACAACTGCCAATAATAGGAGATTTATCCATCAGCCTGGTATTGATTTCCAATTCAATAAAGGCCTAGATCCATTTTTATAAACAACTAAAATTACCTTTCTTAGGAAAAATAAGCTGTTTGGCCTATATTTTGGTAACGAAGGGAAATTCTTTACTGCCCAACAGGGTGAAGGGAGAGAGCAGAAGCATCAGCAACCAAAGACATATATGTATATATAGTAGGATATTCACTAGGGTTTCAAGGATTCCATGGTCAGGCAACAGCAACTTCGGTCACGTTAGAGCCTAACTGTTCCAAAGGATACTTCTGGCAATTAACAGGAATGGTAGAATGTACAAGAGCTGGCTAATTCTATTTGATCAGGTCAAAGTCATAAACTTGATTCAAGATGTTATGATATACTGTATAATCCAGATTATCAATAGATTTTTTAACCTTTATAAATGCAAAGTCAACAGTTCCCAAAAATTTTATGCAAAGGCTGTAACATAATGGCTGTGGTATTTAATATAAAGTAGATACCACCATACTTAACTAACTGTATTCCTAGTGTTTTTATATTATTCAGGCGCAACTTTTCTACAATACTATTTTAATTAGTAATGAATAGTTGTTAATATAAGATATATTAAGCACAAACTTTATAACTACTGCTTATGGATATGTGATGCCATATTAGGAGGTACACCTGTCAAGTTGAAGTTCTTTACAATAAAAAAAAAATGGTGCCACATAACATAACCAACATCTCAGGAACTATCAATTTCCATTGTGCCGTTAATTGGCGCAGGATTGGTAGAGTAGAATGCAGTGTGGGGGGGTCACATCTTACTTTGGGGGGAGGGGGGGTCCAAAGGGGCAATGCTTCCCCGGAAAGGTTAGGTAAAGGTAATCCCAGGGAGGTCATATTCCCTCTGAAATGGCTACCAAGCCTACAGTTACCCTGACCCCTCATCACTCTGCAGTCACTCCACAAGTTGTTCTTCTAAGATTAAAAATAAACAAAACAAATATTACAGCCTAAATAATTACAACTTAAGAACAATTTACAGTGAATTCCAACCTAATCCATAGACTATGTACATATGGTTTAGGCTTGGGCCACGAGAATTTGAGGGCTAGTTCAAGGTTGAGAAAAAAACCCCTAGAACTCTTTAATAGGGGTAAAACGAGTATACACACAGCATAGCCATCCAATAGGCCTACAGTGCTCCCAATGAATCTGTTTTACCTTGCTCTGCCTAACCTATCTTCAAAATGATTTCCTTCCCACTGGTAAAAAAAAAAAAAAATTATAAAGGTAGCCTACAATGCTTCCCAAAGTATAGCATGTGTTACAGCAACTAAGGCCAACCCTCACAAAACCTGGCCTCCGCAGACGCAAATTAAACCTAAGCCGCCCTCGCCGTTCGCACGAACAATCGCAAAACCTAACCTGAACCGATAGGCCTATGCGAGCTGTGTTTAAATCCTAAGGGCAATGCTTGCCTTCGTCGGCGTACCCTAGCTCGGATGCCGAACGCCGCAATGGTTCCTCCGCAAGCAAGCAAGCACGCAGGGAAGCAAGCAAGCCTTACTGGAACGTTGTCACGAAAAATATAAGCGGCCTCGGGGTGGGTAAATATATATCGCTTATCTTCCGAGCAACCCTCGCTTATCGCCCCGAAGACGATGCTAGGCCTAAAAGGTCTCTCCCTCGTCGTAGGCCTAAAAACGAATAAGATATCGTTTCGGGGGTCCAGCGCAGCGAAGTCAACGAAGGGGACAAAAACGAAATCGTGGAGAGGCGAAAGACGGAGGAAATTTACCGAAATCGGGAAGAAAAGCGTCGTCTCGGTCGCGAACTAATAATCTTCCTTGATAGAGATAATACGAGAGGAGGAGGGGGACAAGGAGGAGGAGGACCGCCACCACCACTCCCCTAGCCCCCCGCCATAAAGACGCCCCTCCTCCATCACCCTTCCCCCACCTACCGCCCAAAGCAGAGTTCTCGTAGGCCGCCCATATTCTTCCCTGTGGGGATCCTCAGAGCTTTCAAAGGTAACTACCCGTTACAGGGCGGTTGGCGTCATGGTAAACGACAATTTCGTCGTTCGGGGATTGCGTATAAGGTCACTTGGCCCCACTGTTCCCCCCCAACCCACCAGTCGTCATCACCTCCTCCACACTGTAAACAAAAGGGAATTTCTCCCGTTTCCTCCTTCTCTTTCTCTCTCCCTCCCCCTCTCTTCACCTATTCGGTAATTATACCTAAATTAACTAAGCTCAACACTCCAATTACTTCACTCCTGAACTAATGAGTTCAACTAATGACAAACAAATTGATCAAACTTCTTCACCTCCGCCGCCATGATGGTTTCTCGCTAGCGGGGGAGACGCTGCTGGGATTCTAACGGGGGTGTAACGCGACGCGCGATTGGTCGAGAAACGTCCTGTAAAGAAAAGCTCGTCTGATTGGTCCCGTGTCGACCAATCGTGGCGTTGAGGCAAAATTTAGGGCGGATAATTTAAACTTGTGTCATCGTGATGATATTTGAAAAACCGAGGTATGTTCGTCTATTTATTAAATAACTTCTATATTAATGATATCAACAAAATGATACTTCAGGTAAATTTAAAGCCAAAATTAATTTATGAAGTTCACAATGACGATATCGGTTCGCAAATCTTAGATATCAGATTTTATGTGGAAAAAAAAGTGAGAGCATCCAAATTTTTCAATTTGTCACATTTGACTGATGCTCAGAAGCTTTTTGTGTTGTCACTACTAAATATTTGACCATAAGGATCGTTATTCTTCGATCGTCTTTAGGACAAGTATGTCGTTTTCACTGATGTAAGGCACCACTTTTTACCTCTCAAGTTCAATTTCTTTTTCTCCTTTTCACCTAAGCTAAATACCTGCATAGGTTCTTCGTCCCGTTGCACTTCTCGGTAGATCTAATTCGTGATAGCCAGTCACGTTACAACCCTGACAGGTGACATAGCCAAATGCTTTTCTATGTATGCTTGTAATTTACACGCAGATGCTGAAAATATTATTTTAAGCAACTGAAAGAATTTTTTATTTACTTTTTTTAGTAGGTGTAGAACTGCCTAGTTGGTCTTCCAATGATAGTAGGGCTTTATCTTTAGTTTTGAAACAAGTGACAGCAATAAAATATGATGCAACTATTGCTACAGTTGTTTGCTCCCCTAGATGCAGAATTAAATTACTCTTAATCTAAACAATGATGCTGAAATAACTGGTGAGTGATGTGGTCAATTAGGATATGAGACGTAACTCCAGCAAACTGTGATAACACTTAAAGGATCTTGTACCATATTTCCGTGCCATGATTTGCTGAGTATAAGTAACATTGTCGTTATTAAATCTGATTACCGGCATTTAACAATATGCATTGTGATCTTTGACCCTTAGGATTTTTTACGCAGCATTGTATGTATGTGTGTATGTATGTATGTATGTATGTATGTATGTATGTATGCATGTATGTATATATATATTTATATATATATGTATATATATATGTATATATATATATATATATATATATATATATATATATATATATATATATATATATATATATATATATATATATATATATATATATATATATATATATATATATATACATACTGTATATATATCAGGTTGCATTGTCATGAATTGTACAGCTTTAAAAGACACTTGTTCAGCGTTGTTAAACCTGTTTTAGTCACCACTTTTTTCAAGGTGGTCGCAAATAATGTTTGTGTACCAGAACTTCCTCATCATCGCTGTCAGTGTCACGTGATACAAGGGTTTCTGTGAAACTACTCCACTCACGTCTTCTTGTGGTTATCTTTTACTAATTTTCACTTCCCTCTAGCTTCCTTTCTCGTAGTTTTCATCCAGTCATATCTGGGTCTCCCAACTCATCTGGTCACTTCTGGTGTCCATAGGAGCATAGCTGACAACAGCACGTAGTATTCTTACTGGAGTGGTTCAAAGGACGTGTCCTTTCATCAACATCTCATCCAGGCGCGTCATTTCAGATTTTTGATGGGGGAGAGGTGGCAAAGGCGGTTTGGTGAGCGAAGCGAGCCTACTGTAATTACCTGGGTTTTTTTTTATTTTGAGCTATTTTATGTGCTTTTTGAAGCACATAAAATAGATGGATAGATAGATAGATATAACTTAATGTGATGACACATTTGAATTTCGGTAGGAATAATGGAAAACCACTGCTGTTACTTCTTGGGGCTTGGTGGGGTGAGGGGGGCAAGTTGAGGCTTGGGGGGGCATCTTGAGTCTTAGGGGGCAATTTCCCCGCCAGCCGCCCCCCCTACATGACGCCCCTGAGCTCATCTACACGAGAAAGTCTCCCTGAGGATGTCGTTCAATTGGAGCTTCAAAAGTTCGAGCGAAGATGCAGGGCATTATTGCCCTAATGCTAATCTCCTTGCATTTTAGTACATTTTTGTCTGCTTATTAGTTTATTGGTTTATTTTTTTCTTTCCGTATTTCCCTTTACCATCTCTTAATTCCTAATGAGCACCACATTCTTTGGAAGCTTGGATTTCAAGTCAATGGCCCCTGTGGGCTTGTTCCATATGAATAGGGTTTATCTTCTGAATAATAATAATAATAATAATAATAATAATAATAATAATAATAATAATAATAATAATAATAATAATAATAATAATAATAATAATAATAATAATAATAATAATAATAATAATAATAATAATGTGGAACTGCCGTAATTTCCATTATGGTACCGTTTCTAATTGTATCCTGCCATCTCAACTCCTAATATTCTTCTTAAAGCTTTTTTCATAAATAGATAAACTCTCTTTTAGTTCTGTTGTCATACCATGGTTCGTGTCCATAGAGCAATACAGATCGTAGTTGACTGATATATAATATTAATTTTACAAGAAATTTTAACATATTTGATTTCCAAATCTTATCACTCATGCCCGTAGTTTTATTTCCCTTTTTAAGCTTTTACTAAATTCTAACTCAAGAGCACCTGTATTGGATACCATTGTCCCTAAATATTTGAAAAATGTTCGACCCCATTAATCCTTTCTCCATCTCATGCAACCTTCTTAATCCTTTGTGCGTACTCTTCATTACTTCTGCTTTCTCAATAGATTTATTTTGAGTCCCATCTCTCTAGATATACGATGTCTTCTATTAAGCAAGCTTTTTTAACCTTGTGGTGCTTTGTTGATTCAAATAGCATCATCTGTTACGTTCCTGTTGTTACTCTAATCTAAACCTTCTCTTCCATAACCGATCACTTTTTTCTTTATAAATTTTATGAGAATGGCAAAGGTGAAATGACGTTTCCCTGTAGCATCCCACTATTTACTGCGAATTAACTTAAGACCTTGTCAACATTAATTTTGCATCTACTTCGTTGATGGATAACTCCAGTTAGCTTTACATATTTTTTCAGGAATACCACAGTGCTCAAGACTTTTCACAATACTGGCATGTGGACCATCAGGTGGGAATTTTTGAATTCCAGACCAGGCAGCACAATATCTTAGCACAAGTATTTGACCTGTGCCCCTCCCGGCTCTTTTGAAACCAACTTATTTACCTCTAATTCTTTATCTCTTACTCCAGGCTGCTAAGGTTAAGCATACAGACTATTTTTATTACAACCAACATAGGCGTACTGCCTCTTTGCGTATACACAGTCATTCATGTTACTTTTCTTTGGTACCTTAACAATAACTTCCGATTCCCTATCATCAGGCTTCGTTTATTCCTTATCCTGCAAAACTGTCTAGTTGGTATGCGAGATGTCGTTTCACTTTCAACTGTAAGCATCTCTGCAGTGATTTCTTCATAACTTGGTGTTGTACATCTCGAAAGCTTCTTCATCGTTGATTATAATTTGATTATTGTTTAAAAACTATGTATAAGCGCATTCAGGTCTTCGCCAGCTTTTAGTATATTAATTAAGTTGTGCCCTTCATATCTCTTTTGGATTCACGACTCCCCAAAGATGTTCCGCTCAGCAATGTCTTCTCCTTTCTTTTTCTTTCTGGTGTTATTATTTACCCACTCCTCATTTCGAAAGAATTTTTTTTATTTTCACCCGTGGATATTTTAAATTAATATAATAGTCAGAAACAACTATATTTCTAAACTAAGTTTCATATTGAAATTTCTTGTGGTATTTATTGAGAAAAATGCGTTAACAGTAGCAAAACTTATTACAGGGAAGTCACATCTGCTGCCAATAAATCCATGCTTAACAATGAAGCAGACACTACCTGCTGCGCAGTATATTTATGAAAATGAAACCTATAGCAATGAATTAATAATTCATCTGGTTTCATAACTACAATGGTTACTGACTCCGAGAAAGGTGCCGCGGATGAACTAATATACGTATGAAACATTCGAATATACTGAGACATTGAAGCTGACAACAAAAAAACATAATAGAGTTCGATGATGAAACAAAAGACTACCTAAATATATTTGATGGTGAAATAAGACAAACTCTAATGTTGGGAGACTTCAACTAGCGGTATGATGTCTGTGAAAAGAAGAGAGTAAGTTTTGATAAGCATTTGCAATCATCATAGACTGATCAGTCACGTAAGTAAACTAACATCAATGTCTGGTTGTATGTTAGACTTAATCATCAGTGACTTTAATAATAGGATGGCGAAAAGTTGAGAAACAGATGGTGACTTTGACCTTCCATTTTATCAACAGATTACTTTTTACATATAAATAACAGTCTACAAACATAGATGAATGTATAAGTAAATGCCAAAATAATTGAAACAACTTCTAAATGTTGTAATACACAATAATAAACAATGAAATTGCTGACGAAAGCATCAGCTGTTTCTTTCTTTCCTTTTTATAATTCAAAAATTCAGATCAGATTGCAATAAATAGTGTGCGAGGACTGAGAGAGAAGTTTGTATTAAAGAAAAGTTACCATGGTTAGATGGCTAAGTCAAACAAGACAGGAGAAAATGGCAACTAGCCGAAAATAAGCGGGAAAACAAATCTTCAGAATTAAGAGAGTATTTCAAAAAACTTAGAAATGAGGTGATTGAATGAATAAGAAAAAACTACTACAAATAGAAATATGCGTGAAAAAATATCAGTGCATAAATATTTCAGTAAAAAAAAAAATCAAGAAAGCAAAAGCAAAAAATTAACAGAAAAATTTGCAAATTTGTCTAAAGGAACGAAGTCAAACAACGTACAGTTTTCTCCCAGACCCCACAGATTCCTGAGATGTTTCAGCAAGACTGCGTTAAAGGAACCTATAAAAAATAAAGCAAGCCAAGGAATCTTAACGCTGTATTAACCCATTCCCAGTGACAGAATTGACACAGCGGCAATTTTTCTTGAAGCTGTCATGTTGTACAGAACGTGAAGGGTGTAATGATACCTTAGAACAACATTGCTATCCAGGCAGTGAGAAAGATCCTATGTGCATCAGCAGCTCATTAAATATTTTAGAAAAGAGAAACATCGTACTCTAAAATACATCAGCTAAATAAAAAGATTCAATGAAATAGTGTTGTAGCCTACGATAAAGTACCTCCTTAAACACGGGGATCATGATAAATATCCGATACCAATACTACTAGGCCTAAAAGCAACATTTGATGCAGCGTATTATGAAAAAGAAAATATTTAGAAATCACATTGTAATGCATTAAGAGCTGACTATCTCACGAGAATAACTTTTAAAAGACAAATTGAAATCTATGAAGCTACCTCAAAAACTACTTAGAGAATTGCCACAAAGCAGTTTCGTTGGAACGATATTTTTAGGTATAAACACAGTCGAATTATTTTGGATTTTGAAAAAAAAGATGCATTTAAGTTTAAGTTTAAGCGTAGACGACTCCCAATTTTACCCAGTTATGGAAGACACTGAAGCTGTTTTTACCAAAGTATGGATTTGAATGAACAGAAAAATACTGAAACTACATATATAAGATCAATAAGAAACTTTAAAAAGCTAAATACAACATTAAACCAGTAAAATAATAATGTAATGTGCATATAGTAAAGGTAGTGATGAATTGTGGAGTATTTTTGATAAACATCTAAATAAAACAGATCAAACATCACATGTGAAAATGGGACACCATCACCCTTAGAAACAGCTTTCATAAGAAATAACAAATACCAATACTTTAAACGTGTTTGTACATAACTGAGTAACCATAAGACTAAGCTAATGTAGTAACTTCTATAATGATCTACCAAAATGATTATTGAAGAAGCTGTACGAGTATACAGGGTTTAGTTAAAAAAAGCGGGAAAATTTTCAAAAGAATAAATCCCTACAGAATACGACCACACCCAGCCTTATTGGGCTTAATTTACTGCCTGTTAAAGAAATTGTTGAATATTAAGTGATTTGGCGTATATTGCCAAAAAGAATAAAGACGTAAACGTGTGAGATTGCTTGCAGAAATGAACAGCCGAAAGGGTAACTGTACGTCGGAGCTCAGACAAGTAACAGTGGATCCAAGATGCAAAAAGGTTACTGGAAAAGACTATTTGAATACAGAGCATCCAACGTGTCAAATTAGTTGTCTGAAGAAGGGAAATGGTGTGATGGTGAAATGTCACCTTGCAGAAATAGCAGTTTGGACCCAGGAAAAATTTAGAAACCTGAATAAACTTCCACATCCATGACCGTAGATTTTTTTTATATATCCCAAAGACTACGCCTCACTACGGATTAGTATGAATGCTTTATTTTCACTAACAAATTTCTATACGCAATCAATAAGAAAAGTTACTTTAATTTCAAGAGAGAGAGAGAGAGAGAGAGAGAGAGAGAGAGAGAGAGAGAGAGAGAGAGAGAGAGAGAGAGAGAGAGAGAGAGACTTTACTTTTGAAATTCACATAATCTGAAAGGTAGAACCATTGTTCACGCTCCCTTCGTCCAATAAACTCCACTGACTGAGCGCCGACCCATAATCCTGCAGCGTAGAAGATGTTTCCCTCCAAAAGAAATAGTGTTTCTTTGCGCGGGAAATGAAAAACGTAAACAAACGAACAGCTGATCATCCCTTTAACATCCCGCATTTTAGTTGGAACTTAGTAGGACTATAATCTAGTACAATTTATTCTGTGATAATGGCGCCGAGAAGAAGTGAGCGCCACAGTATTGCAGTGACATTTGTAGATGATAATCAAGTTACTAAAATAAGGAATGGCGTAGATGATGGGGAAGGTAAGTTATAGGCCTTGGTTATGGCTACCGGTGTTTTGTTTCGTCATCCTTCCTTCCTTTTTGTTAACAACTCATTGAATAGATGGGTTGCCTTGTGTTTAAAAATGTTTTTTAATATGTTTGCCGGTTTCATTAGCTTATTACCGTCCATTTTTTTTGCAGGCTTTTTATGATACCTTTATGCTTCTGTTGCGTAGTTCTGTAGGCCTAATAGGTTTTTAACTTAAACCTGTGTTTTTATTGGATATTGTCATATAGTTATATTTTTAGTATTTAATTCTTGTTGCAACGTAACAGGCATTGTAGGTGTTCCAGGGTAGGCTACACTGTGACTTCCCGGGGGTTGTGGAGAAGAAGTTTAAGAGAGCTTGTAGGCTATATAAAAACAATCCACATAGCCTAGTCTAACATGAGATAAAGTAGTTTGTCAATATTTAGTAATAAACATTCATACCATGATATAAAATATTTCCATATCCAAAAATAATTATAACAATGCTCTACTTATGAATTTGCAAATATCAAAACTATGATATTTTCACCTTGTTCTTATGTCAGGATTACTTCAGCATAGGAAACTATTTCTTTGTAAAAAGAGAAGAATTGCCATGCCACTGAATTTATTAAAATTGTTGGATTAATAAATAGAAAATAAATAGCATCTGATTAGAGTGACAAGCCTTATACTACATTATTAGAAATGAACAAAGGTGGAGTTACAAATGGAGTGTTTCCATACAAAACAAAAGTGGTGGAAAATGGTTAAGAACTTTACTTTAAAAAGTAATGAAATAGTTCAACTGTTTTTCACAGTTTTTCTGTGATGCATAAGTATAAGATCATGTGTGTTCATCTTCTTGTATTTATTTATTACTTATATTTATTTGCTAGAAATAAATTTTTCTTGAGAATGGTTGAATATTACAGTTCATTATTTTCTTAGCAAGTGAAAGCAGAACATATTTCAGAGGTACAGTTTGAATGAGTAGTCTGTTTGTGACTTGCCAGGAAATAATGGCAGTATTGAAACTTATCCTTTAGTGCAAATAAAAGTGTTAAGTATAACTCAGGATGATGCTAATTGAATAACAGCTGCTAATAATGATAGAATTTTGAGCAGTTATTGATCATTCTATATATACAAGCTAGAATGTAAAAATTTTTATGCAAATAATCAATATTTAAAAGTATAAAATATCAAACATTAGTGCACTATTTAACTTTTCATGTTGGATATTTTCGATGGTAATTTACATGAATTGGGAAATCATATTGGATAATTAAAGGGCTTTCTGACAAGTATATTCCCTGAAACAACCAGGTACTGCCAAATAGGTAGTCATTGAAGCTTAATAAGGCTGGGAATTTGTTCATTGTTAATTTGGGTTCTGTATTGATTAACCTATGTAATATTAGTAAATTTGGTAGAAATTTCAGGGTGGAGATTCCGCCTGCAGGTTAGTTGAGAGAGAATTCTTCCACCTAGGGAGTGTGTCTCCTACAGTAAGGGGGATAGTTTGTATTCCTTAGGACGAAATCACAAATTTTTAGTGTGATTTATGTTTTTCCCAGGTATTCAAACGAATCTTTTATCATAATTCCAACTCAGCCACCCCATGTAGTCTTGAATTACAAATGAAAAAGTACTTGTTGATGCATCCACTTCCCACCAATTAATTATATGTACTTTATTACTAAGTTTCAATGAACAAGGTAGTTTCACACTGAGAAATACTCCTGCATAAAAGGTTCTAGTATGTATACCTAGGATGGTATTTAATTCCACTACCTCCATAAGTTGCTGTAGATATTATGCAGGCTAGTGCAATTTTATCAGTAAGCTCAGATCTGATTTTTTTTCGTTTGTGCTTGTGTGTGAAGTTAAACCTCTGGGGGAGCTTCATCGAAATAAAGATGCTGGAATTTTGGCCCAGGGAAAACTGAATGGATTGCCACCACTAGAGGAAGATTGTACCGAAGAAGATGTTCTCCTCAAACCAACTGGTATGTTGTCTTTTTTATGTCATGTGTGATAATTGCAGAAAATTTTTAATGTAATTTGCATAAACTAAGATATTTTTTCTCTCCATCTCTTGAATAATATTGTCAAATGAAAATAAGAACCTTCATTAAGTACTTGGTAATATTTCACTTTCTATTTTTGTAAGCCAACTGAGATTGTTCATAGAGTGTTTTTAGTGTTGTCTTTTTTTATAACACTTTGCGCTATATTAAATGGTTCCTTATGAAAATTTATAATTAACCAAAAATTTTCCAGAATTGCTTGAAGAAGCAAAAAGTACACCATCAGGAAGCAGTATTTACTATTTCAACACACCTAAAAAACGATTGAGTATGTTTGAAAAGGCTGACTCTGCCAAGAAAGTTCACATGTCTCCATCAACACCAAGGACTCCTAAGACTCCCACAATTCACCAATTGGTAGGCTCAAGGACACCTAAAACCCCCAAGACACCAGCATCTGTTGCAAAAGGTAAATGTATATAGATTTATCTACTCAGTTATTCTTTATTTAGTTGTTTGTTATTCATGTGTTTAATGATGAATATCAGAGTTCTTGTACTGTATTACTCTCATGGCCTTCTATAATCCCAACAGGAGGCCTCGTAATTTTTCTGTTTAAATTCTATAATCAGATGGACAGCAAGTTTTTTAATGCTTGACATTAAGAGATGCTACATTTGTCCTAATTATATCTCCAAGGTTAATTCTTTTACCATTTGGAAGTTTCTGGAATACAAACTTTGGTTTAGATGGTTTTCTTTTATAGTGAAAACAGGCAAAATGTCTGCTCCATTAAATTAACCTTTTAGAAGCATGGCATATGTTATTTTTCATTGCTGGCACTTTTCCATTTAATGCCACAAAATAATGGATATACTTGTTTTCAATTTGGAAGAGGTTTGTCTAAAGAACAGTTTCAAGTTAGATATAATATATGTAAAATCAGGTGTGACAGGTTTTTTAGGTTGAATCTGGTAGGTCATTTAAAATAAAATTTTTATCTTATTTGTTCAAAGTTCAGTCAAGGGCATACTCATATTTATATTACTTAACTTTCAGGCATATTACGAACTCCAAAGAGCAGAAGGAGTTTGTCTAATCTTGTAGAAGATCCCAAGACACCTTACAGCTTCAGAAAACGAGTCAAACAACGTAGGTATCCCATTACTGTTGAATTCACTGATTAACAGCAGTCAAATTACTGAAACTTAGTTTTGATAAGTTTAATTTGCACAGGGAATGGTGTTTGGTAATCTCTAAAAGAATACAAAATTGTGCATGGATAATCCTATAGAGCAAACTATACATACAATATTTTGGCATATAGAATGTATGACAATTAAGGCAACCAAATTTTAGTGTGAACTTTCAGTAAATACATAGTTCTGTATATGAGCTTTTAACCTGTATATACAGTTCTAGGGACAAACTTTTTAGGCTTTTTCATAGATTTTTTGTAGCAAATTTAATACACAAGCCATACTTTTGAGATGTGTCCCAAATTTGTTTTCAGTAATCTAGCTTTAATACATAAGTAACAAAATAATGTTTTGGTCATCATAAAATAAACATAAAACGTGGGTGTGACCTCACATATCATAATCGTATTTATCATTTGAAACTCCAAATGAAATCTATTTTGAGGAAATAGCCAATGGAAAAATAGTTGAAGAATGTCTCTGACATCATGATCTTCTGGGTAGCTGCTGTAGGCAGGATAAAGAGCCTTCCTGCATTGAGTCCCTTTAAATTCCATCATTGACCAACAGTGGCACTATTCTGACCATGACTGGCTATGAGAGAATTCTTGATGATAGTTGATGTGTCCTGTGGAGTCCCAGTGGGACCAAAAGGATAACTCCTTTGAGGACTCACAGCAGCCAGAAAAAGTAGGTTTTCCCATGTCAAGAGCTGTTGGTCGTGGTTCATTTAATATAAAATTCAATGAAGTCTTCATAATGTTTAAGTATAAAAAATTTGCATTCAGTAGAAATATGGTAGCAGGAATAATTTTTGGCATACTTTTCCCTCATTGGGAATCAAAATATATGCTGAAGTGGTGTGTATGAGCATTGTTGTACTGTATAAGTTACTGGAAATGAAATTTGCCTTTAGCCCACATAATATTGATTATTCAGTTAAAAATTATGCCTAATACTAATTGTAAATTTTATATGATTAGAATGAAATATTTGTGGCATGATAAACAAAGCTTAGAGTTTGAATAATCAAAGTATGATTTTTATTAGTTTTCAGCTGAATACTTTGTCATTTGAAAACTTCTAAGTTGTGTTCCTTGATAAATTTTGCATTGTTGAAAAGCACTTGATATCACTTAAAGCAACGACAGCTGAAGGATGATAATACATGATATTAATATTCTCACTTCATTTTATTAATAAAACTGCATGTATTCATGTTAGCTGATGCTTATTTGCATGTATGTTAGTTAAAACTTGGATTTTTCTCCTGCACTATGATTTATATGATCTTGTGACTTCACTTTTGTATGAATATGATTGTTACATGTTATCATTCAGAAGTAGATAATAATAATAATAATAATAATAATAATAATAATAGTAATAATAATAATAATAATAATAATAATAATAATAATAATAATAATAATAATAATAATAATAATAATAATAATTCTGTATTAATGATAGTGATAGTACATTATGGTGTTGTCCCTGGTAGGATGCATATACTGTAGTCTGTGTAATGAGTCAACAGGAAGTCATACCATAGAGTGTAAGAACAAAAGCCTTTTTTTTTTTTTACTTTCCCTCTCCCCCACCTTATTTAAGAGCAGTCTATATGCCATTAGGCACAGTTGATTTAAGAAAAATAAATGATGATCAGGTATCCTGGACAGATATATTCTTGATGATGTATTGAGAACTTATATTTTTAAAGGGATACTGTGTTGTCATGCTATAGAGCTTATGAATTGAATGGAGACCCCTATTTAATTTAATAGCATTGTACTCTTCATTGAGGGAGGTCAACTAAGGCACAGTTACATTATAAAGATAGTAGATTTGTTCCTACAGTGATACAGACCTTTGTCTTCTATATGGATATACTGTGAGCAAAAGCTGGTCCAGTTGTTGAAGCTTGCTAACACGGTAACTAGCTAGTGGCAAGTGAGTGAGAGGGGTGGCAGACCCACTCACTCACTCAACTTTTGATGCCATTTTCTTCTGTGTCATTACTATACAGATATCTTCTATTCTGCATGACTTATATCATGGCTGTTGTTATTTAAGCACTTAGACTTTCCTTTTACTGCCTCTTTTTTGATGTCTGGCTTTGTATGTGATTATATGTTTGATTGTGGTTTTAATGATGTTGCCTGATTCTTCACCTGTGAGAATTTTATTTGTTCTTTTTGAAGTGTTCAGGAGTGCATGCCATCTGTGAACTACTTTAAGTGTCTGTCTGGGTTACCTGCCCAGTGGAAGAAGTACTTGTTGAAGTGGAAAAAGTCCAAGAAGTTGTCAGCATTGTCTTCCATGGGAAACAGACCTCTGTTTTCCATGACCAACCATCAACAACAGTTTCCTGCTGTCCTGCTGTGACCCCATGCTTATGCTGCTGTAACAGTGCCTGTCTGTTCCCCTCTTGCTTAGCCCAGGTAGAGCACACTCGAACTGGATGGTGACTGATCTGGATTGCCCTGGGATGGGATGTTAGACAGTGTGATGGCTGTTCTTGCTACTTCCAATGGCCTTTCTTCTGTTCCTTCCTCTCCTGCTTTTGTACCAATGACCTTAGAGACACTCCAGTGAGGTTAAGTTGCTGAAAGTGCTCTGGCCTTCTCTTGGATCAGTGGAGAATCTGTTCCTTGTTACTTTCCTGGATTGCTTGGTTACAGCAAAAGCTCAGTATGTGCCTCATTTTCAGTGGATGCTTCTGCTTTAGCAGTGGACTCTATGGCTGACACCTCCATTGCTGATGCCTGACTTGAGTCTGTCCTTTGTGGCCCAGTGAGAGGTTGGAGAGGCCTGTAGTCATAATAGGTTGACGTGCTGGCTGTCTTTGCCCTTCTCTTCTTCTTTGTTGTCCTCCTTCTAACCTTCTTTGCCCTTCCTATTCATGGATTGCTGGAAATGCAGGAAGAAGGACTAGAAGGCAGCCCACCACATGAAGGGTAAGAAGTCATCACCCAGTTGTTGCTTTCATTTGAGAGTGATGATGATCACTGCAATTGTTCTGGGTGGAATAGATGGATCGTTTCACAGATGTGCTCACAACCAGTGCCTGAGCTTGCCTTTGGCTGGTAGCACACAGTCTTGTTGGGGGAGGGCCTTCCTTGACTCTTCCTGTCTGCTCATACCTTTCTGAAGGTGCAGAAGGAAGATCATCACTGATGTGGCCCAGCATCCCAGGGATCAGAGCCAAGAGCTCTCATTTCTTTACAATCTAGGGATCATGATAAAGTGAGAAAAGCAGCAGACAAACTACCTTGGCATGCCAATTGATGTGGTAGCAGCAGGAGTCTTTTCTGCAGACTTGAATCACATAGCTCAGGAGGTTTCAGTTGTTCCCATCTTGACAGAAACAACCACCTTGGCTTTGTTAGGTCATTCTCTCTCACATCATCCCTGGAGGAGCTTGTCCTTCATGGGCAATTGCATTTGCAATCTTCTCAGTGGAGTCTGAAGTGGCCGTAGTCACCTGCTTTAGATCATCCAATGCTCCCTGTGTTCCTCTGAGCATCTTATTTGACCTTTTTCAGGATTTGGTAGGTGTGACTCCCTCCATCCCCATTTTACAAGGAGGTTGGGGGAATGATAGAAGATAATTATCTTTGGTTTGATTGCATAATCCTGCTACCTTCTGAGCTGATATTCCAGCTGTACATGGGAAACCTTGATTCTAAATTTTTCAGACCAAGGCTAAAAAAAAAGCCAAATTCTGGCATAGCCCTTTTAGCCTTAACAGCACAGTAACCAAGCTGTACAGGTGGTTACATGTCATATTTTCCCTAATTACATGTGGACTGGAAGCTGCATTTCTGGGTAGAAAGAACAGATTTGTATCCTCAAAGGAACAAGTAGCAAATTCAGGAAAATTTGCATTTTTCCAGGTAAACAAATCTGAAGTCTTATCATAATTCCATCTCTAACCAATTCCACATTTGTTTTTCTGAGGGAAAGTTGGAATCAGGAACTGGGTCCACAACCTCCCTTGCTTGCTGTTAGTTAACTGTCTTGTTACCAAGTTTCAGTGATCAGACAAACTTTTGCCAAAGGTATATACATATACGATGAATGACTTCATGTTTATATATACTGTATAGGAAAAATGCAGATTATCTAGAAGTTGCAATATGGTAGATTATGTTTCATAAGGTCTTTATTATTAGATGTATTAATTTGTTTTATGTCTGCATTTTTATTCTTATGATTTTTCTGTACACAGATATAAAGAAAATAGTGTATAAGGAAGAAAGTTCCTCATCAGAAGAGGAGGTTAGTGAAAATGATAGCGATTATAAAGATAGTGAAAGTGAAGATTCTGACCAGGATAAAGAAAATGATGATACATGGGCATCAGGAAGAACTCCAAAGAGAATCCCTCTAAGAAATGACAGAGGTTTGTCAATGACCCCATCCAGACGACCTGGTGTTTCCGTACCCTCTGGAACTCCGGTACGAACTCCATCCAGGGTGGGCCGAGGAAGAAAAGTGAAAGATGTTGAAATGGTGAGGTGGTTGTCTTTTAGTAAGCTGCTGAGATAGAATTTAAAACTTTTAATTGAATGGGCACTACGCTTTGCAAACCTTTCAGTAAATTTTGTTACATAGTTTACTCACTTTAACTTGAATCACTTGCTGGTGGTGACCAAAGTGTTTGAGATTTTCTTAAAATCCTTAGCCCTTTCTGTAAGTGTTTATAAATTCCTGTATTTATAGTTTGACTTGTAAACACTGGAGAATTTTGTTCTTTTATGTAATGCAGATGAACATGAAAAAGATTACTGTCATTATAGACATCACTTTTATCTACAGCTGTACTCTTCTGCACTTTGTGAGACTAGATTTAAAATCAGAAGTAATGAATATTAAACATATCATTGTTAATAATATTGTATTATTAAGTATGATATATTATTGAGGGAAACTAAAGTGGGAAGAATGTTCCTATACTTAATGTGTAAAGTAGAGTTCAGTATTGTATGTCAGGCTTCATGTGATATACTGTTTGAATTATGTAGCATGAATTATTGTAAGTGTTGAAGAGAGATGCAGTGTGTATATGGTATGGGTAATTTTTTTTCTTAGTAGACTTGAGGGCAAATCACAGCAAAATTGAGAGCAAGAATAAATTGATAATAATAAGTTAAACCTGAATGTTAAACTTTTCAATCACCAGGTCAAAGTTATGTTAGGAATTACTGAAAACGAAACTGTGTCATAGTGGCAATGTTGTTTGATTTGGATATGTGTAACTTTCACTTCAGTGTTTACTTATGTGTCCTGAAAGCTTGAATTGATCCAGATACATTTTCTTGCAGGTTCCAGGTGTTGTGAATGTACATTAATTATAGTTTTCAAGTGAGATTGGAGAATAAGTCATAAAAGTTTGTGTTCATAGTGTTAGTTCCAAACTTTAAAGGAAGTTTTATTATTTCAGTTTATATAGCTACGAAATTTGTTGCGAGTGTAAAGAGGCGAATACATTTGATTTTCAACTCATGATCTCTGAATATTTCAGGTTGCTAAGGCTGAAGATTATTTTTCACATCAAAGTGATGCAAAAAAAATTGCGACTTCAGACCATACGCTTAATCACCTTCAGACTCCTAGATTATCTCCAGAGGCACTACAAATGCTTCTTAGTGATGTGACGGCTTCACATCCAGTGGAGCGGAAAAACTTGGTGGAGAGTCATGTTCAGATGTTTTCTCAATGGATGATTTCCCTTTGGTAAAAATCTACTTTTTTACGATAAACTTCTTTATCAGTTCCTTGCTAATCCTTTTTTGTCCATGTGGAAATAATTGTATTTTATGTAGGAGTGCCAGTTGGAAACAGTTATTGAAGCAAGTTAAAATGGTTAATAGGTGGTAGGTAGATGAGTAAGGGGGAGGAACCCCACTCACCTGCTGTGAGCCAGCACTGTCTCTTTGGCCATCTTTGGGTACAGATGTGTGCTCTGACTGATTGTTGAATGGAATTAAATTTTCTCTTTTTGTTGTATAAATGGTTTGTGTCTGTTTCTTCATGGATATAAGTAAGAAAAGTGAGCAACGGAGGTGTGAAAGCCATAGGTGGATATGACTACTGTATGTTCTTTTTGTCTGGATCCCCACTGTTTTTATTTGTTCTAGGGTAGACCTGCAGTCCTAATTCTCCTTGTTAAGAGTGTGCTTGCTGGTCTTCCTTTCGGTGGGAAAGGTTCTGCAAGAAGCTGAGGAAGGTGAAAAGACATTCACCAGTACCTTTATGGGGGAGGGGCTGCATATACTCTGCCAGTGACACCTTTGAACCTGTTTTGATCCTTGCTTCCAGACTGACTTCCTTCCTCTTCCTGGCTTCTGCTTATTCTCCTTTGGCTTAGTGGGAGAGGGGTATTCACACAGAGGTGGTAGGTCAGCGTGTGTTTTCTGAGAGTGATGATTTGTGCACACTTGCCAAGGTCTCCTGAGGTGAGGCCTTGGTGTATGCTCATAGCTTTGTCACCTCCTGCTCCTTCCTTGTTGGGTACTCAAGGTATGGATAAGTCATTGGTGTACCTAAAGATATTGCCATCCCTTGGTATTCCTTTTATGGCATTTCTTGACAACTTACCCTGTTGCTTTTCCCACCACGGAGCTCAATGAAGTTGATCCTCTTTTGGTGGTCATGCTGCATGTGAGAGATTTTGGCTCATTGTATGAGTAAAATGAAGTAACAGAGGTGCATATCTTCTTCCTCTGGGAAGCCCTTTCACAAGAAGTGTTGAAGGACTTTGAGTGGGCTCCTCATTACTCTTTTTGAAGAGTATATTTGATATGGCAATGGAGAAGAGGCATTTCAACAATCAAGACATCTTGATCCCCCATGCTGTTCCTTCAAGACTGGGGCACCAAAGGGTGCTGCATCCAAGCCTTTATGGATAGCCACACCTCCTTTGAGGGATATAGGAAGGCATAGGCTTCCTCGAAACCAGGGCAAATTGCCAGTCTGTAGTGAGATTATCCTTGCACTTAAGGAATGAGTCTCATACATAAAAGGCAATGGTTTGTATTTTAGAAGGCATGAACATCAACTTTTAAAAGTAATTTGTATTTTACCTTGGTACACAAACCAGACCATTTTACCATAATCCTACCTTAGCCACGCCATGTAGTTCCTGATGTTGACAAGGTCGACTCACCTGCTTACCAACAATTAACCACCTGTTTACCAAGCTTCAATGACCTTTTTCAGCTTAAAGTAAGGAATACGTACTTAAAAGAGTATACTTTGTATACATAGGAAAAATACAGTTAACTTTGAAATTTGACATATTCAATCACACACTTAATAGATCATAAATTGAGGGCTCATTGTATTCTATAATCAGAAATTATCATTATTAAATGGAATTTTCATGTTTTTCTTATGAATTTTTTTTATAATGATGACATGCAAAAGATGGTTTAAGAATGGTGAAATGTAAATATGTTAGAAAATAAAAGTGTTAAGAATATTCTTTAAAATACTTGTCCATTTTTTATGCTGTTCTTTATTATTTTTCGTAAATGACTGAATACAAAACTTAACCCATGGAAAAATGAAAATGCAGGTCTTCAAATCTGGAATGAAAAGTTCAGTCTCTACCTGTCAGTTTTGATACTTGTATGTTTTTCCGATAACATAGTGTAGTGGGCTTCATTAATTGATATATTGTGTTTTTACTGTTTATTTAATTAAGCTTATTACCAAACTTTAAAACAATACTATTAAGGTTTATATGTTGTCAAGACATGGACTATAGCTTATTTTTCATGTCTCTTTCGTCTCTTTGTTCATAGTTTTTGTTTCCATCGTGCCAGTAGAATCATATTCTACAACTAAAATCTTATTCCTAACATCGAGTTAATCTGTTGTGTTTTTGCCTTCAGTGAAAATTTCAGCATTTTTTTGTACGGTCTTGGGAGCAAAAAACTCTTGATCAGTCAGTTCCAGGAACAGTATTTAAGTGACTTTGATAACATAGTTATTAATGGCTTCTTCCCCTCACTAACTTTAAAAAGTGTAAGTACTTTCTAACTTTTTCCCATTTTTAGGGAATGAAAATTAAACTTTTAATTCTCATAGACCTTGGCAGTTATATTGATACACCACCTAAAAATGCTATGCTGTCATTAAAATATATGATTTTAGAATGGAAGTATTACTGTAATGATTTTGGATAACTTTTCAAATTTAAGAAGGTAACCTAACAGCGCACATCCTTCCCTTTTACCTTGCCCATACTCCAGCAGTATATTAAGAGTTGTTAAATGTGCACGTTAGTGGTCAGATACCCATGATAAAAAGTGGAATTACATGTTTAACTACTGAATGTCAGTTATTGAAAAATTAACGTATTACATAAATTATAGCCTTGAGTGTCCCAGCTATTTACCGTAATTATCACAAATACAGTATCTGTATAATGATTGTATTCCGTATTTTTAATCCAAGGTGGGTGAAGTTATCTATAAATTCCAATTGTTTTTATATTGTCTTTTCCAGATACTAAACACAATAACCGAAGATATTTTAGACCATACTGGAAGTTTTCACAGTTTCCATGATCAGCTAGAATTTATCAAGAATGTGTATGAGTCACCAGATGCAGAACCCTTATTTATTGTCGTTCATAATTTGGATGGACCAATGCTAAGGTCAGACAAGGTGCAAACTACTTTTGCCAGTCTTGCTTCTTTGTCTCGGGTCCATCTCATCGCTTCAATTGACCATATTAATGCACCTCTAAGTAAGATTGACTTTTTACTTTGGTTTCTGTATTTAAAGATATTCTGGTCTTAAGGATTTTTTGTTCTGAAAGATTTTTTTGGTCTTGTAGATTTTATGGTCTGTACTGTACTTATTATTACGAAGTAGTTCTGGTAGACACTCAGCATATTTCTTGACTGTCATGGGGCTGGTCGGAAAGATTTGCTTTCAAGTGAAAGGTGTAAATTAGATCAAGCAGTTCCGAGATATTGAGCATATGGGTGGGAGAGAAGTTTGTTTTAAGATTGTTACACTGTTGGCTCCCTCTTAAGTGAAATTTAGGTTAATTTTTAGGTAGCCATAGGTATTAATTAGATTACTGTATTTACAGATTTTTTAACAAACTGGAGAGTGAATAATGAATTTTGAAAGAAAGACAACTTTTCTTTTTATTTTCATACCTGTTTATATCAGGCAATTAAAAAGAGTGTAATAGTATAAATGACATGCATGCTGCTTGCATCTTCTACAGGTTTAAGCTTGAATTGGTGAATTTTTTGTCAGTAAAACATCGTATTAGGAGAATGAATGTCTGTAACAAACCAGGATAATACTGTATTGTGTTGTTCTTCATTCAAAAAAGACCACATTAAATAAGATCTGATATGACCATTGTGAACAAGCTCATCAGGCCAGCCCAGTGAGAGTTAAGAATCTTAACTCAGTGGTTTGATTAAATTATTTATTGATAATAATAATTTAGACCTAAACCTAGGTCATCATGCATTCATGATTTTGTTCATTGCTCTACTGTTTCTTATGTAAGCTTGTCACCTGAAGTAGTGTATTCTTTAATAAATGGGAATGTCTTCTCCTTCCCTAGAATTTAATTTTTTTTATGTCACACTATAACATCCTGAATAATTGCCTTTCAGAAAGTTTGATAATGCCAGTGATAATGTGTGTCATTGTAGGGTAGATTTCTAGTAATCACATTTGTTGGACATTTTTTATCATTAAATTGTGGGGAAAGGAAAATACAGTAATCCTGATTATTTGCTGGTTGGTGAATAGTACTGTAATTTTAGAGCTGAAAAATTAAACCTTAAAGGAAATTTTGTACTTTATACTATTACAATGTCTTGTAAAATGCCATATATTTTGATTAGGCTTAAGTAAGTTTTCAATTTTTCAGTATTTGACAGTGGAAAGATGAGCTGCTACAATGCTCTGTGGTTTGATGCCACAACTCTTTCCCCATATTCTGAAGAAACATCATATGAAAATTCGTTGCTTGTTCAACAATCTGGTGCATTGGCACTCTCTTCTCTTGTTCATGTCTTCAAGTAAGTAATATTTTAAATTTTTCAGTATTCTTTCTTGTGTTTTTTCTTAGATGTCCTTAATTTTATATGTAAAATGTACACTTCTCTGAAAATGAAAGTTGTTCATGAAGTAGGTTACTCACTTGTTTTATGGGTACAGTGGTGCTAAATTATTTTCAGCTGCTGGAAAAGAGCTGTTATTTTGTTCTTCTTGGTGTAGATGGTGATAAAGCAGGAAAAGCTGTTTTAGGCATGACTAGATCAAATATTTCTGTTCCTGTTGATGATTTGCTATTATTGCTAAAACTTATCATCTTTAATTAATAGCAGGCATTGTGGAATAATGAATTTGAAAATTAAAATCAACCGTAAGTGTGTGGTGCTCTTTCTAAAAACACGCATTAAAGTAGTATCACATATGTCTGATGCATGGGGTTTTTATGAATAAGCCACACAACTCAATCCATGAATGCAAGGAATGCAGAAAAATGCTTTCAGTAAAACTTATCAGTAGTGATTGTCCAACTTTCAACCAACAGTGTATACCAAGTATCTGAAACAAATCCTTGGAAGAAATTTTGTCAGAATCCTCCTCATTATCAGTTTTCCCAGATATTAAAATTTGTAAGGGGTGTAACGTGTTAAATTAGACCAAATATAATGTAATCAGTAGTAATGAAAATATTTGGTATGCTTACTCTCAATAGACTGGAGAGAAAGAAGTGACAAGCTGGTTTTAGAGGAGGCAGGAGTTTCACAGGTTGATTATTTGTGATAAGACGTACTATCTTGTACTGCTATATATGGAATTTAAAAATGTCGTGATGGCTTTTGTTAATTACAAGAAGGAATTGGAAAGCATCCGCTGGCCAATGTTGTGGAAGGTCTTGCATTACAACAGCATTCCTGTTAAGTATGTAAAGGTAATTTAAATTAGCCATGAATTAAGTACATGCCAAGTTAATGGGGTCTTGTCAAGTGAATTTGCAGTAAATATTGGGGTGCTGTAAGTGAATGTTATTTCACCTTTGTTAGTTGCTTTTCTCATAAATTTTATAATGAAAAAATGGTCAGAGATAGGAGAGAAGTTGAGACTGAATTTATGGTAGATGCATAGTATTTCAAATATGTAGATGGTGCTGTTTTGATTAGTAAACACTACAGGAGGAACAAAGCTTGTTTAATAGAAGACATGTAAGAACAACACGTAATTAGGACAGAGTATTCACAAATGGACAAAATACTTTAGATGAAGAACAGGTTAATGAAGTTGAATTTTTCAAATATATAGGAACAATGATATCCATAATAGGTTCTAATGAGATGGACTTTAGAGTAAGACTAAAAAAGGCAAATCAGACAATGGACAGGCTGAATGAAATTTGGAAATCAAATAGACTGAAATTCCATACAGAAGCAAGGCTAAATGAAAGCCTAGTATGGCATGTATTGCTATACAAACATTTGTCATGAAATTACTGTGCAAATATATCTAGAAGATTTTTTGATTTGAGAATAAAACTTTAAGATGGCAGGATAGTTAGAAAAGATACCAGAAGGGAAATCACAGAAGTTCCATGAGTAGATGACAACGAGGAAAAGGAGATGGAGATGGTTTGGATAGGTTCTTTGCACAACCCCAGAGGGAATAGTACATGATAGATATACTTGTGCTCCTGTAGGCACCATAAGAGTTGGAAAACCCAGAGTTACATGGATGAGAACTATGAGAAGGGAGGCTGGGTATAAGTGGAGCTCTGTGGAAGATGAAGCACAAAAAGGATGTGATTGGCAGAATATCACAGAGGCCCTTTGTGCCAGGCAATATTGGAGGTAATGGTGATCACAAAGAACAAACCCTTTTGACCAGCTGTATAAGAGTTAAGAATATTAACTTTGTGGTCTGATTAAACCATTTGTTAACAATTTTAATAATGATAAAAAGATGACAACATTCATGTTACCATGAATACTAGAGAAATGACCTACTAAATGAAATTTGTTTCTGTTTTCCTGTTGTTATAATCACATTTTTACACATAACTTACATGATTCTGTTTTTAGCTTATGAAAGCTCTTAAAGATGATAGCAAGAGTTATCATAAGCTAAGAGTAATTATCTGTAAAAGTATGTATAAAATAAGAAGAAAATAGAAACACAGAGTCCAGTCCAAAAACAATAAGATAGGAGCCAATAATGCTATGTCTTATTTGGGAGATAATCACCAAGTGATTATTTCAAGTAACAGTTTTGTAATTCTCAAGAGAACATTTCATTCAGAAGATTGACTATGCCCTTGATGTATACAGGGTAGCATAATATCGTGCTACTCACATTTGTAGATGTTCTGACCAATTATTTCCACTTGCAAAAAATTATTTCATAATTTTCATTACAGGTCCCTTACACCCAATGCCAAAGGCATCTTTCTTATGTTGGCTCGCTATCAACTGGATCAAAAAGACAACTCAAACTATGTTGGTAGGTGCATTTAATGTATTTTTTGCCTTGAAATATAATCAATTACAGTATACTAATGTTGCCTTAATTGCTTTCAGACAGTTTTTAGCCTTACTCTGACTCCTATTGTCATACAAGACTCAGCTTCTTTATCATTCTTGTAGCACTGTAATTTCTGTAGTTCATTGTTTCATGAGTTACTGTAGATGACTGATCATTTTAGCGCACCCTTGACCTTTAAACATGTTTAGTCTTTCTTGTCGTGTTATGCTTTTTATAGTGTAGGATTTTAACCAAATAATCATCAAGTCATTTGAATTCGGAAAATATACTCAACTGATAAAAATTAATTTTGATACATGACATTGGATATATAAAAGTTACAATTAACTATTTAGATCAAATACTTTAGCAATACCAAATTAAATAACTAAGTCTACAAGATACTCATGACTCAACATTACTGGTGAAAAACCTTTATGAACAGTTTGTCTATGAATAACAGAATCATAATATTAATAACATGAGATCATATTTGTAATCTTATACTTCTAATCATTCTTTCACCAGCACAATAAATCATATGAAACTATCTTAGCCTCTGTTTTAGCGCAACAATAGTCAGTAACTCTTATAGCTATACTTACCACTGTTAGTATTTTGATGTCACTCAGAATGTTTCAGAGGAAATTGTCACAAAGTTTATACAAAAAAATTCACTTCAACTTAATGTTGTTTTGAAGATATCACCACAAGGTACAGTACATACAGAAAAGACTTCAGTGTTCTTTGCTCACTGTCTCCAAAGCAATTCTTGACTGTTGCCTATATCCTGGAAATATTTATACTGTACTGTACTGTACTTAACAAGGACACAAATCTTCAGAATTGTTTGAACTTTAACAGATAAATAAACAAGAGTAACCCTACTCTTCATTTGAAAAATACATCACAGAACATTAGTAAACATTTTCTTTTGTTAAATTTTTCTGAAGTTATGGATAAGGATTTCGAGAAGTGTATGCTTCTGTGGAAATCTTGAATATTTTTACTTCTTGGACAAATTTTGTCCCACAAATCCAGTCAGTTTTTAATTGCACATTTTTAGTTACTCAGTGACCAGTAACTTAAAGCTCAGCATAATGAGTGGTTTTAAAGCATCCTTTAAAAAAGGAAGCAGCACTGGTGTTTTTCAACAGACATTATTGTAGTAGAGTAATATGAAATCATGAAACGGTATTATTTCTTGTTCAGACCATTTGTTTTTATTCAGGAGTTTGAA
Organism: Macrobrachium rosenbergii; assembly: GCF_040412425.1. Lineage (NCBI taxonomy): Eukaryota > Metazoa > Arthropoda > Malacostraca > Decapoda > Palaemonidae > Macrobrachium > Macrobrachium rosenbergii. The sequence goes on from NC_089782.1 coordinate 19,544,493, forward strand.
CATATGCACAATTCCCAGGCTCCCGAACCTGGAAGGAGATTGGTTGCTACTGCTAGGTGGCACACAGTCAAGTATCCTTCACTTCTTTTCTGGAAAGTAGGATTACCTATTAGGTTTGCAGAATTTTTCACAGGTTTTAGTTTTTCCTCAGCTCCTGAATTCTGTATGAATTGCTTTGCACTCGTCATTTTGCATCATTCGTTTTCTCATTCCCATGAAATATACTCAGGTAATTCACAGAACTATTCTACAGGTTTTTGATTGTACACAGAAGTAGAGTTAGACATACATAAAGATTTCAGTCAGATTATAAAGGAAGGCATACATAAAGATTTCAGTCAATTATAAAGTCCTAGTTATATTATATTTTTCCTATTTTTAAAAGTTTGTACAGTACTTTTTTCCATCATATGTACAGCTGGCAGTAAATATGAGAGGCTGTATGGTAGTTTGTTTCTCAAATATCTTGTAAAGCACTTTTAATGTGTATATTTAGTACACTTGTCAAGAGCTTAGTAACATTACATATTTCAGCTTGCCATGAGTTCAAAAATCTAGAGATTTATCTTTCAAGGTTTTTTAGTAGATAATGCTCTGCCCATTTTTTACATAATGAGCTTCAATTTAAAGCTAAGAGGGACTATAAAAATTTTTTTCCCCCATAATCCATTGCTTCATACTGTATATTTTTTCATATAGTATTTAACTTAACACTTCCATGAAGTAATGTGCTCACCCTATAAATGAAATTGTATAAGTACAGGATTGATTTATAGATTTTAGGCACACATGCCAAGCACTGGGGCAACTAAGGCCATTCAGTGGTGAAACGGAAATTGACGGTAAGAGTTTGAAAGGTGTAACAGGAGGAAAACCTCGTAGTTGCACTATGACTCAATTGTTAAGAGGAAAGAAAGAGAATATGAACGGAGTTACAGTAAAAGGAACGAAAGCAGTTGCAGCTAGGGGCTGAAGGGACACTGCAAAGACCCTTGAGTAATACCTGCATCGCACCACATGGAGTGCACTGGTGGCACTAACCCCCTACGGGGATAGATATACCTGTTGAATGATATTGAGGAGTGTGTACACATGCACACTTGTTGATAGATAATGAAAATTTCTGTGGTTTCTATGTATACAGTACATTTCAAGTCTGTTATTATGCTAAATTTGATTATTCTGTTCTTTCCCATTTTCAGGCTATGCTAAATTTGATTATTCTGTTCTTTCCCATTTTCAGGCTTATCTTTCAGTGACATGTATCAGCGCTGCCGTGAAACTTTCCTCGTGAATTCCGACCTCACGCTCCGTGCCCAACTCACCGAATTTAAAGACCATAAGCTCATTCGTTCAAAGAAGGGCCATGATGGTACTGAACACCTCCTTATACCATTGGATCCTAGTACATTAGAAGATTTTATGGCTCAGGAAGACTTATAAAGATGCTTTGCTTATATCCAATAATCATCAAATGCTTTAATGTGTGGTCCATTTTCTTAAATCTGAAGCAGTACAAAATCACAAACTCCTAGCATTCAAGAAGTCATTTTAAGTCATGTATATTTTAAACAATGCATTTTTTGAAGTTTTCATTTGTAACCATTGCTTTTTATAACTGATTATGTTTTTTCATACTTATTTTAAAAGAAATCAAATGTTAAAACTATTCTTTCACCCTTATTGTAGTGAGCAACAAAAACCTATTAGGCCTCAGCAATCCCATGTCTGAAGGCTGTTGGTTTACATTAAGCCGATGTTATGCAAGCATATACCTTTGCCTAAGTTTAGGCACCCCAAGGTGTAAAAGGGCATAAGAGGTGTAGTGTAGACCGACTTCTGAACTCTCCTACCAACAGAGACCTCCAGTGAAAAAACTGAGGCAATATACAGATGAAGTTCAAGAAGGTAGAGTTAGGGGCGGGGAAGAAAGCAAGTTACAAAAGTCTTACAAGCCCTACAAAAAGTACTTTCTTAACACTTAAAAAGGCTGGATTAAAAAGCCCAATGAAAATAAAAAATTTATTCTCTCTACACAATGTCATCTTTCAAGTTTTACTTTACATACTGTAATATACTGAAAATGGAATACCTTACGCATGGCAATAAAAGAATATAGTTAAGGAATTATAAAGTTATGCAGTTTTCAATTTGCATTTCAAAACTATTACTGTACTATAATAAACTGCTTTCAAAGACGGAAAAATACTGAATTAAAATTTAAAACAAAGATCACTTTTCAACTGCTTACTCTTGAATGTTTGATCTCAAATGAGATCTATATACAAATATGAACAACAGATAACCAGTCATATATTCCTGCCACATTTAAAGGTACACCAGTTTTGGTTCTGTAACTTCAGATTACAGTACTAATAGTGAAAAGGATGGTAATCCTTGAAGAATCATTTGTACAAGACTTGGTGAGGATCTGAATTTACCAGAGTATAATACCCCATCAAATTAGGCCCCAGTCCCTAAAAAATTACAGTTAACACTGACTACAATAACGCATTTGTCAGCATAACTTTACTCCCACTCAATGTCTAGATATTAGAAGCTCAATATGTTCAAAAGCCTCTTGTATTTGTGAAAAGTACATAAAAAGGAGTGGCAGCATTAGTCCATCAAAAATAACCTGACCTTGCTCATTAGATTCCCACAATCAAACAATTTCACATTAGAGCCATAATACTATTTTCTAAAAGACAAACTATAATCTTTGTTGGCTGTTGTTTGTTAATCACTGCCCTGATGTCTACAAAGATCTCTGATTATCAAAAGGCTCTTTGGATATTTCACATCAATCTGTGGATACTCATAAAAATTTTATGAAAAAGAAATATGAAAATACATAACACATTCTATACACTGTATCGTAATAAGGACAGTATACAATGGCTGAAGATAAAAAAGCATCAAATAATACATGGGAAAGCTATACCCATATATCCAAGCCACAAAGCCTTAAGATGGAGATGACATCTGAAGTAATGTTAACATGGGATCTACCTTCCATATATCAATAAAAAAAAAATTCAAAACAAGCTTCACAGGAGGCATACAAAAACCATTATGTATAGTCAAGACAACATTTGGCGTATCCAAAATCTACTGCTTCATCAAGCCTTAACACTAGCTTATCAAGTGAATATGAATCTCAATGAACGATGAAACATTTACAGATGAAACACCGCGAAGAAAACTTGACAATCGTACCTATTCACAACACCAAAGGAGAGTCTATCTTATCCACAAATCACTGCCCTTCAGGTATCCGAAAATAATGATGTCATTGAGTGGACAGACTACTGAGCAAATCTGGCATGGAACCACAATTCATTTAAAGAACAGTTCCTTTGATGTTAGCTAAAGTCACATGCTCTCTCACTGCAACAGGGTTCACAATTAACCAATACAGGATGATCAAAACTAAAAATAGTATTCATAAATTTGTATACTGTAGTAAAGTTATTTAACACCTCTAAGTCTAATCTGAACTAGATGGTGGTTCAGTTCAAAACCTATTATCTTCATAGAGTAGAGCAAAATTGTTGCTTCTTGATATGGAGTGTCAACATTTATGAAAAGGATGATGAGGAAGGACTGACATAATTACTACTGGTGCAGATCAATTGCTTACTGTGAGACTGAAAATACTGTAACAGAAAAGGGCACAAATTCAAAATCAATAACTAATAAAGAAGGGGAGAATTATTAAATTAAATTTTAAAAGGAAAAAATACAGCACAACACATCCAAACGCAAAATTGTGAAATAGCCTGCTGCAATGTTTCACACACAAAACAGTAAACACTGTACATGACTCAGGTTTTGTTCCAACAAATTATTCATGAACATTTTAAGGGAACATCTGATACATTAAATTACTTGGGGGAAAGGCAAGGAAAAAATTTCCCCAATGGTATTCAATTCATCCTTCCTGCTTGTAGTCTTAAGCTCATACTTACTGGAAAAAAAAAAGGAGAATGCATACTGCTCATTTCGATCTCTTTATAACCATATAAGATTTATGTCTAATACAGTACACAAAAAAGATGACATGTTAAACCTTACCAAATTTGTAGAATATGAAGTCTGTTCAATAAACACACAAAAATGTTAACCTCCAAATGAAATTGCTTGTTTATCTTTTGGTCTCTTTAGCACCTAGTCTTGCTTTAAGAACGAGGTCTATTGCGGCACCACTTCAAAATGTACTTCACTGTATCAAGATACACCAAACTATGTGGCTGCACAATGGTCCATTATAATTATTCTTCCATACATGAAAATCTAAAGGAAATAATCGGCTTGTGGCTTCTTGGCTGGAATTCCTCGGCTCTCTTGCGGTGCTGCTTCAAAGATGGTGAAGTCTCGCTTTAGGTTTTCATCTAGTTCTAAAATGGCTGCAACATTTCCACACCTGTTGACATTAAAAAGTGGTTCTGTGTTACAAAAAAAAAAAAAAATTGTAGATATACATGGCCAACTCACTGTGAGCAAACTATTTAAAATAATACCAAAGTAAATGACACTTGCCAAAAGATAATTATATATAATACATAATATTTAAAGTACAACCATGAAACCTATAATTACTGGCCAATTTTTGAAAACATACCTATAACAGTAATTTGGAGCTGACCAAACAGTAAGGACAGTATTATTGAAGTGCCATTTATAGCCTTCCATTACTAACTGATGCGCCCGACAGATCATGTCGATGCCATTTGTATCGTTAAATTGTGCTACAACATCTGATCCAAACAGATAACCTGCACCACGCGGACTGACACCCCAACCTTGGGTATCTGTAAAAACCAGAGATGTTTGTTAATGTTCAGGTAACATGTAAATATGATACTTATGGAAACAGAGGCAAGTGCAGTAATGATATTTGCTATGTAATACAATAAATTACTTTCTTCAATACAACCCACTAATCACATGATACCTTACTCCATGCTGAATTTGTCCTGAAAAGAACCCAGCAACTCCAGCTCTCCCACACTGTCCTTGCTTTCTCATTCATTGAGCCACCTTGTCACTATTAAAGGAAAGACTTGAGTTTGCATAAGGAAGATCATATTTCTCATTACCTCCAGCACTTACACCCAAGTGGCTTCTCCCTTTGCCTGGGCTCAAGTTCAGTTCCAATGAATACCCAGCGAGACCTACCTCCAAGCAAGAAGACATGGTTCAATACCTATCAGAACCAAGTGGTACAGGTGGAAGACTGACAAGGAACCTCCAAGAACCTAAAGGCCATAAAGAAGTAGTTCTAGAGTGGGTTTGAAACAACTGTTAGGAGAGGGTGGAAACTAAGAGGGAATAAAGAACATGAATGGATGAAGAGTAAAAGAAATGAAAGGGTTTGCAGCTCGAGTATTGCCTACAGTGCAATGTGCCGAGGTGCACTGATGGCACTAACCCTTTACGGGGGAAAAAGAACATAAGCATAACATCATCTTTGAACTTGGGTCATTCTTTACGGCCTCCCAGCATTCATGATGCTCTTGGAAGGTCAAACCATTCAAGTTATGACTGACATCACCATCCTGACCTACTTTAGTGCTGCTAAGCTGTAGATTATTATTACCGAGTAGTGGGATCAGATCACCGAGCTAATTTATTTAGCTCTTAATGGGCTGGCTTAAAGGATTTGCTTTTATTAATGAATAAACTTTAGATGTTATATAATAAATTATAGCTCCTTAAAAATATTAAAACTGGGTTAACTGGAAATTACAGAAAGTCTGGTTATATTTCTTGACTGATTTGTTTTTTTAAAAAACTGGACATTCATTGTAAATTAATTATATTTTGGGCAGTCACATAACAAATGTTTACCTGTTAATTTTACACTACATTCTGTACATAGAGGGATTGGGCTATTCATTAAATACCCATGGGTCAAATGAGAGATAAATATTAATGTGAGCGGAAGGTAACCATCACCCTGATATCTGTATCAGTCTCTCAGAATTTCACTGCCAACTCCCTGAGCAGGAACCACCAAACCTACAAGGCAACATGGCAGCTGTAAAGTACACTGATGATCGACCCAATCTGCAACATCCCCATACCACAAATTGTCCATGTTGCTCCTGCCAGCCCGACCAAGCAACATGGATCACAAAAGCAATACTCCAGAGGTGGGACAGCCTGGAGAGCCATGCACTCACTATCCTCACCCCTTCAGCTTGATATATAATGTGATGGCAATGTTTGGAAACAAAAGAATATAATCTTTGGAGAACCAGTAGCCACCAAGGGAGTGATTTCCAGGCCTTTTGGCCCTTGTCACAGACTTCCCAAGGTAACTTCCTGCATGGAAGAAGTTGCTGAAAAAGGCCCCCCACCCTCTTTGAACAGGTTCCACAGCAGGTTGGAAATCCTCCTGCTTCACATACAGAAATTATCCAGTGTAGCCTCGGAGAGAGAGAAGGCTACTCCCTGCATATCAGTGACAAAAACTTTACCATGAGGTACAGGCAATATCTACCTCTTTGTGTAGCTAACAGAATGCTTCTATTCCAGTAATCAAAGACTTTTCCATCTTCCTCAGTTCTGAGAAGAGGTTGTCCTTGTCCATTCCAAGATCTGAAGAGATGTCCTTGCTAGCCTTCTCTCCATAACTGCTCCCATATCAGGGACTTCTCACTAAGAACATGGTATTCTTGCTCAGGTACAGTATATCTAGGAAAGACTTTTCAATTGTCAGAATTAAGGCCCACATATGCTTTGAGCAATTTCCACTCAATGGATTTCAATACACAATAAGTCACAGATCCCTAGGGATTTTTTCCCCCCTGAGGCCCCATAGCCAAAGTTCAAAGACTGGGAAGAGCTACTACTTCCTTTTGTATCTCCCTCTCTCTGGCACACCCACATCCAAGAGCACATGAAACAAAGTGAGCACTGCTGTTGGAATAAATACTTGGGCTTATGGATCCTATCCTCCTCCTACTTACTAATCATTGCTTTATTCACGGAAATCCTTGGAAGCCAAATTTTGGAACACCCTGATTCAGGCTGCACCACTGTTAGGTGCCTTCTGAGGAAGGGTTTTCCACATGGATCTTAGAACTGCTATGTTTGGAGTCCTTCCCTCTATATACTAACTCTGATATGTAAGATTAACAGATTGTAATAAACAAGTATTTTTTTATGAGATAAACTCATTCTTCACAAAAATTCCAAAATCAGAATGGACCAAATAAAATGTGTGTTCTTTTCAGTGTAATAGTACAACTGAGACAAGTTCTACATGGAATATGGCATTTTTAAGATCAATGGCTCTGTTTGAATACTTTACCATAGAATCCTGCATTTTATAAGCAGTAATATTTTCTCGGAACTTCAGAGAAATCATATGCAGTATATATATTATATATATATAGTAATTTTTTTGCTGGTTGGTCTAGTCAATCTTAAAGCAATTACCAATTCAGGAAAGGTTAACCTACAAAATGAAAAGTAAACACACAAAAATCACAGCTAATAAAGCTCACTCATAAACTACAAGCTAATAAAAGAAATTCTATGTACAACAGATGATTATGAAAATCTCTTAATAATGAAAAATATTACAATTAACAGTACCATGAATTTTACAAAGAAAACAAAAAAGATGGACTATGGCCAGAATATTCCATTAAGATAACGCTGCTGGCAAATCAAGTAGGTTACCTTCTGGATCTGACCAAAGAAGATCACACATGGGACCATCATGTGGCACCTCCTGTTTACGATCAATAGTACGTATCTGATCCAACGTTTGAATGCTTGGAGATAACCCACCATGGACACAAAATATCTGTAATATTTTGGAAAAGGAAATCAATAAAAACAATGTGGCAATACAAGAAAAAAAATTTGAAATAGAAAATTATACATCTACCAAGTAATAATACCTACAAAATCCACACTTCCTAAGGAAAGTGTATGTCATTATCAAAATGACATACAACCTAATGCTACATCTAGTTCAGCCCTCATAAAACAGTGAGGAAAGAAAAAAAGTAGTCTAATCCCTACCAACATAGCAGACCTGTCCCATCTACACTAACTTAATAGTACAGTAATTGGTGAAAATTCTAAGGTTTGGCTTAAGTGGGCAGAACTAGTTGGAGCCAATAGCTACTATGAAAACTGACTGATCATAGCAGAGCAGCAATAATACTTATATGGTTGCACAGCAAAATGGTTTAAGAAAACTAAGGAAAACATGAAGAATGAAATACTGTATAATGAAATAGTTACTCCATGGATAACATAAGCACTTACTTTTCCATCAATTATCGCAGACAGGGAAAGGTAGTCGAAGATTTCAGTACAATATCTCCATACAGTTATTGAGCCATATTTTCTTAAGCACTCATCGTAAAACCCGTACACTTGTGTAATTTGCCGTGATTCGTGGTTTCCCCGAATTAACGTGATTCTATCTGGATATCTTACCTGACAAATGAACAAATACAATTAGCAGAGAAAGATGTATACAGTATAACAAAGGAATGTAGAAAAGCCTAGAGTCAAGATCACTAATCTATTCACAGTAGGGCTGTACTGCCTAATGTGAACAAGTTGGTGTTGGAGGTATGGTCTTTGGAAAGACAGTGTGCTTGTGGCGTCTATGTTGGTATATGTGTTTTAGCAACATACCTTTGGGTCACAGAAGCACTGCTTTCTTTTACGTTCCGCTGGCTCCTCCTATCTCAAACCAACTAACAGTCAAACTTCTTACTTTGTCAATTTCCACTGTACACTTTAGAAGCAGTCTTTGGACCAGCTTTATGTAAGTCAGAAATGACACAATGGTATCGTTAACTCTTGTAATAATGAATGGTTTATTTTCAAACAACTGTAACAATAACTTGTGACTTATTTCATATTTTTAAATATACATTCTCTTGGTCTACTATACTTTGCTTTACCTTTCAACTGCTTTTTCAATTCAGGTCTACAATTTTTAATTGCTTTATGAAATCAAAATTTACTGTATTATTTAAATACGTATACTGATGTGCAATTTTCTTCTGCTCTGGTTGTTCACTAAATGTCATAAGATACAATGCAATGAAATATATATAATACTGTATATTCACAACATGATCACTCCATGCACAGAATACTCCAGACAATGAATGAATGAATTTATGAAATTTAAGCTGTATGGCCCTGCAACGGGGCTGCGGAGGCTATTAAGCAAAATGAATATATTTTTTCATATTACAATACTTAAAATCTCACGCAGACAAGCATATACTAATGAATCAAAGTTATAAATATCACTTAAACACATGCAAATAATTGAAAAATAAATTAAAAGTACAACATTCAAATTCTGTCATGAACAAAAATTTTTAAAAAGGCCATCATAGCTCAGATAAAACCTCATCACCCAAAATCTCAGCTAAAGTTTTCTAGCAAAGGCCAAACTTTCTCCATCTGCTCGTAAATCAGGGAGCAGCATGCAAGACTGTGCTCAACTAACATAAACCTGTCACAATGAGCACACATTGGTGCTCTGCTACCATCTAAATTATATTACTTATGTGTGAGGTGGGTAAGCCAGATCCTCCATAAAGTTAAAACAACTTTATTAAACTTTCAATTGCCATTAAAAATGAGAAATTTTTAATTAATTTGTATTTTTCCTAACATACAAACCTGAGGTCTTTATATATGGTAACTACTGATCTCATCTGTGAGTTCAATAATATTCATATAATAATTCTGAAGATTAAATCCCCACCTGTGATCGCTCCTACAGTGAACCGCCCGTATTCGCGTTGTCAACGTTCGCGGACTCACGCATTCGCGGGTTTCTCTGTGGAACATATCTAGCCATCATTCGCGGAAAATTCACCGATTCGCGGTATTTTTCACTGAGAAATATTCACTAATTACTGTATTTTCATATAATTTTCATGAATAAATGCACTTTTTGTGATAAAACTATTAAAATATTCAGGTATAAGCATTTTTACAGGGTTTTTCTGTGTTTAAGCTATCAAAATGGGCAGTTCTAAGTGTTTTTAGAGGGGTTTTAAGCATTCGCGGATTTGACCCATTCGCGGGGGTGTGTGGGACACATCCCCCGCGAATACAGGGGGTTCACTGTACTGCTGTTGAAGCTCTTCTAAGCTCACGATAGGATTCGAGAACACCTCTGGATTTTCTTGGCTAAGGACAGATGAGGAAATATCTCCTGTTCCTCAAGAACTTGGTGGGATTAGGTTTTGGTGGCTTACTCAGCCTAGCCTAAGTAGTTGAGTTCTTAGCCTAGCCTACCTAGTTCGAAACTGTCTTTATCAACCTGCTCTTCAATATCCCAGAGCCTGTTTTTTGGGATAGTGACTTCTACAAGAAGATTTCCTGTTCATCAAGAGTTTGGAGTTGGGTTAGGTTAGGCTGGGTACAATTCCCATCTTAGCCTGCCCTTATCTATCCTTGCATCTCAATATCCTAGTTCTTCTTGTGACTTTAAGCATCAAGTTCAGTCTTTAAGCTCTATGTAACGTTGCTCAGGAATGGCACTAAGGTGGTTCCTTAGTCAAGAAAAAAAGGGGGGGGGATGTCCTATCATCATAGGGTAACTCCTCTTTTGAGAAGCATACTGAACTTATCTTATCATAGGGGATCTCCTCATAGGGCGTCTCCTCCATTGACAATGGACAAGTTGACAGTAGAGTACTTAGCATTAATCTGCATAGATCATCTTATCATAGGACACTCCCTGGGGTTATCCTATTATCTTCTCTGTATACATTGCTGATGAATGGGGTTGCAGTAGCATGCTCAACATAGGCGTCAATCAGACACGTTCCTGGATGAGGGATGTATGTCAAACAAGTTCTTCCCTGGAGTCTATGTCCAGTATGGGTACAAAGTTTGTCTTCTTTGGCAATGTTAAGTGAGTGAGCACACCTACTTTACCTTATTAGTTTCTACTGCCAGATTGATTTTAATACCAATAACGGTGTACAAGAGCACTCATCATTAGAGGACTGATCTCCTCCTTAATATTCAAGAACAGCTTTTATGTTCGTGGAATTTTGAACAATGGTTCTTGGCTATGCTAAACCACTTTCATTCCTGGTATCGATGAGATCTTACTGATAAGGACAGTGGAACTGACTGAGGCACTGATCTCTTTCTTTTCTAGTTGCTTTCTTCTTTACCAAGATAGGTAAGAAGATAAGACCTATCAAATGTTGGACCTTTAGAATACACGTGTCTGAAGTATTCCAGGAATGATATCAGACGTGTATAGTTTCTTGCCTAAACAGGTATATCTATCAACTAACCTGGAGACTAAGTTCTAAAACTTATTTTCTGTCAAGGAAGGGTGTCAGGAGCCCCTTTCCGTGGTCCTCATGTTGTTATGTTACTCCTGTAAGGAGTGGGAAATGCAGGCAGTAATTGATGCTTACAAATCCTCAGTATGATAACAATGACACCATGATGCGAACATGATCCCCAAAGGTCCTAATGTCCTTCCATGTCAGGTCTGCAGCAGTCGTAGTACTTGGATAGACATTAGTACTTTTGGTACGATGGCCAACAAGGAATCAAAAGCGAGATGGATGAAGAGTCAGCACTTTTCGATGAAATCATGGGATAGGACTACTGATCTTGACTTCCGGTTCTCGCTCAACCTCAAAAGATTTATCATACAGTAAATCCCCATATTTGTGGGGATGTGTACCACACCCCCCTGCAAATAGTTAAAACCCTCTTAAAAACACTTAGAACCACCTATTTGGGTAGTTCAAACACAAAAGAACCCTCTAAAAATGCTTATACCCGAGTATTTTAGTAGTTGTATCACAAAGAGTGCATTTAGTCATGAAAATATGAAAATACAGTAATTAGTGAATATTTCTCAGTGAAAAATACCACTAATTTTCTGCGAACAATGTGTATAATGTTCCACAGAGAAATCCGCGAATAGGCGAGTCAGCGACTCGTGAGAACGCAAACACAGGGGATTTACTGTAGTGTCTTCTCTTGATTTCTTGTTGTTGGCTCTGTTCTGATCTGCTTATTCTGCATATTCAAAGGTGATCAGTTAGATTGATAATTTTCCTTCGATGGTCCTGTGGCACCAATGACAGTATGACTTCTGTGTTACCCCATAGTCTAGTCTTTCTATCCAAAGCTAATGACTACTTCGTTAGCTTCGAGCTGCCTGAGAAACGATGGCAAGGGATCCTTTCTCGAGCTAGGAGACTGATCAACTGAGCGTACCATGAACTTCCTACTGAACATCAGTATCTTTTGGGTAGGGTCTCTAGAAGGCAAAGTCATCCATATGTCTATCACATTCAGAAAGGACATGCAGTTCGAGTACTACGATAGTACTTCACATTCATATCCTCTTACCTTGGAGTGTTGACCATAGGCAAAGGAATCATTTCTCTGCCTAAGGGAATGACCTTACAAATGACCCTGCAATTTCCTGGTGGTCATCAGTACATTTGAGGCAACATCTCCAGGGGCCACAGTATTTTTCCTAACATACAAACCTGAGGCCTTTACATAAAAGGCCCACCTCTTACCACCCCTTATTTTTTTACCTGGGCCAAAAGGTGAACCGAAGAGATTGAATGCATACCGGTTGGGTGGGCAGTACTCCCGCCCCTGCCTTAGGTAACTATTACCATAACCGCCTTGCAAAAGTTTAACGGCCGGACTTTCCATCTTTGCCGAAAGTTATCCAGAATCCTTCACGTACATCAAAGGGAAGCGCACCATTTTTTGGCTGGACATCCTTGAACATGGGAAGACAAATGTCAAACCTGGTCATGTCCGTGGAAATCTGGAACTACGGTGACTAAGTCACAAACATGTGAGCGTTGAGGTGACAAAGCCTATGCTGGAAACACATCCCCAAACGTCCAAAATCTCTCAGGTCCAACGAAGGAAAGTGCATCAACTCTCTAGCTGGAATGTCTGCTAGAATCTCCATGGCTGCTCCTATCTTGAAATATGTGGAGAGAAACGTTGGCTCGGAGTTCTGAAGAACACCAAGTGTCCTGCTCGAGCCAAACCCCTGGCCAAAGCTGAACACTCGAGACAAGCATCCACCATTCTCGGATTTCTGAAGAAACCAAAGAACTAAAAAAGAGCTACCAAGTCACATACAGGACGAACGTCGGCTGTCCGTAGAAACACAGGCGGAGGAGACACTAGTTCAGGGAATATTCCCGGAACTAGTATCGGAGAGACCCATGACACGAAGAAACCCCAGTCCGTAGACAAGGGAGAGTACCAATAGAAGAAGGCGAAGATGACAATGGTGACAGGATTCTCTTCTTCGACCTTTAATGCAACTGGAGAGCCTCACCATGGTACACATATGCGTGAAGAACCAGAAAAGAATTCCTAAAAACCCCCAACAGGCTGAGTTGATCGATCGAAACTAAGACAGAGGAATTGGTTGATGACATGAGAACTAGCCATGACTTCACAGTCCCATCCTTAATGTCACAGGAGCAGACGACTAGGGGGGCTAAGATTATCCTTAATGTATTGATATTTTTACCACTGGCTAGGAGGGGGGACAGCCACCTTCCTTGCCATTTATTTACAATGTATATGAATGGTTTTTCACACAAGAGTGAGGGACAACTTTTCAAAACATTATTAAATCAAAACATTATTTAAATCATTGTTTAAGTGGCTTCTTTTGCTTCCCAGTCCATTAACTCATCATTGAAAATTCCCATGAGAGGGAACCACACAGAAGTGAACACCTTTGTACCGATAAGAATGTGAAAAGGCCACTCTTGAGTTTTTTGGACTACAGGGTGTAAACTATAGAAAACTCTCAAAAAATCTAATGTATGATTAGATACATTATGATTTTAAAATCAATTACAAAGTCTTAACTTGTGTTATCAACTATGCGCCAAATACAAAAGCACAACCAGGTAATTTTGCTAGTTATGATTCCTCCTTATAGACTGCAGCACATCCAATTCATTTCTGACTGAACAAACAATAAATAGCTTCAATTTATCTTTATAAACTGCATCATGTTCAAGGAATTTTAATTTATCATTTTCCATGGGAATGATGTTCTTTGAAAAGGAATTTTGGCACGAGCAACAAAATTTTCAGGTAGTAGGAATGGATAGGGAAAACTGAATCATTAAATTCTGAATGCCATTTTCACTCAAGCCACACCTAGGAAGAAGTTATAGGAAGCAAATAATCAACTGTCTAAAATCACCTTTAATAGCCATAGCTTGCAGAGAAATATTTAAGTTTAAGATGAACTACTGCTAAGGCTTCATACATTAACTACAACGATGTGAGTAGAAGGAAAAATGGCATTCATAATTCAATCCTGATTGGACAGGTTAACTGCCTACCATGGTCTCCTGCAAGCATAAAAATAGCATTTTCATAATAAAATTAAGTTTCATATATACTTACCAAGTAATTACATACCTATAGTTTCCACTCGCGCGGCAGTTAAAATTTTGAAGTTTGTGGTAACGATTCGTTTATTTATAGTGTAGGTAACTGCCCCGTCCTCTATTGGGGAACAATAGGTAAAAAGTTACCAGCGATCGTCGCTACTTTTGTGCTTCATGTCCATCAGAGGGGAGGAGGGAGGGTTCTGATCTTGTAATTACTTGCTAAGTATATATGAAACTTAATTTTATTATGAAAATACCATTTTCATATATGTCACTTACCAAGTAATTACAAAGCTGAATCCCACATTAATAAGTGGTGGGATAAATGGACATATTATGTTCCAAAATCAATCAGATAAGAGGATGAATCTGTAACATAAAAATCTGTTAGCACTGATAAAATTCTTATTGTAACCTTACCTGGTAAGAGAGTTGCAGTAGATGATGACTGCCTTGGTCTGTGCTCATCTTGACCTGTAGTGACTTAGCAGAATGGTCGTGGTGAGTCCCTACTTTTGAGAGGGGGCTTTAGAGTGAAGGAGACTTCCAAACACCCATAAAGCAAAACAGGAAAATTGCCCTTGCCCTGGCTGCTGTACTAAAATACAATAAACCAATAAAAATAGTTACCAACACCAACAACAATAAAGATTAGACACCAAAAATTTCAAAGTGAAGGAGTTATGGATAGGAAGGGTTGCTTCCTGTGCTTCCTCCCCCAATACCGAGCCAGACACAGATAACGGACATAAGGTATTGCAATTTTCGTAAGTCATTTCAATTTCTTTAAGATAGTGTGAAGCAAAAATGGTGCATTTCAGTATATTTGACTAAGAGGATGAGTGAGTGATATACTATGCCTAAGGCATACTGAGGAAATGCCAACAACTTTACCATATTGTGTGCTTTCACCTTAAGGGAAGGTAAAGACATCATCTTCTATTTGCAGTGCGCCTCAATGATCAGGCTTCTAGGAAAAAACGACAGAGCATTCTTAGACTACGGTTTAGAAGGAGTTCTTGACGGAACACCAGAGGTTACTGGAAGGGCCTCTGATTCTCTTTGTCCTGTCTAAATAATACCTCAGCACCCTCATTGGGCAAGGACCTTTCCTCCTCCTCTGGTCCTAGAATGTCCGCAAGGTTTTTAATAGAGAGAACAAACATGGCGGGGATTGAAGCGGGGACTTCGTTAGAGGAGCCAAATGTGAAGGTGCAAGCAGCATCTCCTTCGAGAAACTGATGCACTTGTCTATAGCGCAAGTCAATTCTCTTTTGGCGGTGCCAAGGCAACAAGAAAAAGTCTTCCTAGTTAAATTCTTGAATGAAATGGTGCGGAAAGATTGAAACAGGACCCGTTAGCCATTTAAGTACAACATCCAGGTTCCATGACATGGAGTTGTCCTTCACCTGTTTATATGTCTCGAAAGACTTAATCAGATCCGTTAGGTCTTGGAAAGCCAAGTCTACACCTCTATGCTTGAAGACTAATCCCAGCATAGCTCTATAGCCCTTAATAGTCAATGGAGAGAGTCCTTTGGAAGTCCTGAGAAAGAGAAGAAAGTCTGCTATTTGGGTTACAGTGGTTTTAGCAGACAAGATGTTATTGCTGCTGCACCACCTGTGGAAGACAGCCCGCTTGGCCTGGTAGACTAATGTCTACATCTACAAAAAGCTTCACCAGCTTGCTTTGAAAAGCCCTTCACTCTGACAAGTCTCCGGATAGTCTGAAGCCTGTCAGAGCTAGAGCAGATAGTCCTTGATGGAACTTCCAAAGATGAGACTGTTTGAGAAGAAGTGAACTTTGAGGCACTAACCTTGGAAAGTCCACAAGAAGCTTGAGATGGTGCGGAAACCATTCTTTGAGAGGTCAAAAGGACGCTATCAGGGTTATCGATACATTTTTGTGACTCCTCAATTTGTTAAGAATCCCCCACTCACCATGCTGAATGGTGGAAAGGCATAGAGGTCCAGGTTCGACCACTCTATCAGCATTGCGCCCGTCACCCATGCCTGGGGATCCAGGACTGGTGAACAAATACAGAGGAAAAGCGATTTTTTTTGATGTGGCGGAACAGGTCCACTGTCGGCCTGCACAACTTCCAGAGGCTGTCATGAACACCTGGGTCTGGGTCCCACTCTGTCGGGAAGGACCTGACCCCCGTCAACTTATCCGTCTGCCAAGGCGTTCACACCTTCTGGGTGAATCTGGTGATAAGTCTGACCTGATTCTAATGCTGCTAAACTAGCAGCTCTTTTGCTGGATTCCACAATAAGCTGTAGGTCCGTTAAGTAACCAACTGGTTCTTGGCCAAGTTAAATAGGTCTAATCCTTCCGGGCCACCCTAAAGAGGCTGTTAATCAGCTCAGTGGTCAAACCAAAACTTAGGGTATAACAACTTCTTCTGGCAAGGGGAGAATGAGTGGGTTCCACCTTGATTCTTGATATGAAGAGCCGTGTGGTGTTGTCGGAATGTACCACCATATGGTTCTATTTCTAACTTTTTAAAATTTCAGGCAGAGGTGAATGACATGTAACTCCTTGCATGAAAAGTCGGGGTTAGAGGCAGTAGTATAGGCTTTCCCCTCTGAAAGCCTCTCCTGGATGTCCACCACTGGAGATCCCTACTTCATCTCGTTCATTACTGGAACGTCTGTGTCCAGTTTGCTGTCTTCTGTTCCTTGTGTGTAAAAAGAGACTGAAGGGGCCTCATATGAAGTCCTCTAACTTCACAAACTGTTCTATGGATAGAGAGGGTTCCCAACAGACGCTCATCATCGATTCACTAAGGCAAACTGGGCGAAGAAGGTCCTGTAATGACTGAAGAGTAGGACTGTTCTCTTTGGGGAGGGAAAACCTGACAACAAGAGTTGATCCTCATTTAAAATAGAGAATCTCTGAGTTGGGGCTAACTGGACTTCTCTTGATTTATTACAAGCCAGGTTCACTCTGAAGAAGGGTAGTCAGTGGGCCCCTTGCACTGTTCCTGACACTGGGAGGCGGAGGAATGGTCGTCTAGGCATGGGCTTATGTTGATACCTGGGAGGTGAAGCCATCTCGCGAGGGGTGACAGGACTGGCGTGAATACTTGTGGGGCAATGGAGAGACCGAAAAAAGGGCCCGAAACTGGAAGACCTTGCCCCCGCAGACAAATCTCAGGTATTTACTGGACTCCAGATGTATTGGGATGTGGAAATATGCGTCCTGCATGTCGAGCGTTTTCATCCAGTCGCCCTATTGGATGGAGGATAACACTGACTGAATTGTCTTAATTTTGAACTTCGTCTTCTGTATGAAAAAGTTCAAAGCATTGACATTGAGGACAGGTCTCCATCCCGCCGATGACCTGGGGACCACAAATGAGTGGTTGTAAAATCCTCTTGAAGTCCGATCCTCCACTACCTCTATGGTCTTCTTCTCAGAGCCCTCCAAGTATGCCATTAATGCAATCGGGGAATTCACGAGAGGAGGGTAATCTTTGAGAACTTTGATTGCCCAAGGCTCCGTGCCTCTTGCACTCCACCTCTGCCAGAAGAGGGAGAGTCCAGCTCCCACGGGCACAAGAAGGACAGAGGAGTCACTTTTTAGAAGAGGTTTTGGTTGAAGTCCTCTTGATGGACTTAGCGGAGAAACGCACTTTGGAGAGAGGGTCTTGAAAAAGCTGTCTGCCTCCCACGAAAGGTATGCTGTTGCAAGAGGAGATGACTTAACAGAAAAGGCAGAAAGTTCCTTGGGGCACTCTGAGGATTGTGCAAGAAGGTCTTGGATTGATTTTTTCTGCAAATCAGTGGCAATCTCCTTCACCGCTGACTGAGGGAACAAATACTGCTTATCCAAGGGAGAATATAAAAGCGCAGACTTCTGAACCGATGTCACTCCTCTCATGGTGAAGGAGCGCCCCAACTCCCTCTTCTTCAAAACTCCTGTGGCAAAAAGACCTGCAACTTCGAAGGAGCCATCCCTCACTGCCGTATCTGCACAGGATAAACTCCCAGCCAATCTGCAGCCAAGTCAGACGCTAAAATGCCGTGATCTTCTATTTTCCTGGTAAGAGCTCCTATCGACCAGTCCAGAAAGCTGAAGACTTCCAGTACTTTAAACAAGTGCTTCACAAGGCGATCAAACTCTGAAGAAGCGAAGAAAACTTTAGCCAAAGAAAAAGCCGAGTCTATCAAACCTGAGAAGTCACCATGGGAAGAGGAAGCACCCGCCAAGGAAGGAGCTTCTCCAGTCAAATAAGAGAGACATCTCCTGGCCGTCAATCTAGCAGGAGAAAAGGGGAAAGTGGCCTTCCTTTGTTCCCTCTTAACGGACAACCAATCTTCTACCTCTCTAAGCACCTTTCTCGCTGACAAAGAGAGAACCATCTGAGGTAGGTGGGGACTAGAATCTGCTGGGTTTCTCATAAGGAACGTGGAAGCAAGTGGCACTGGAGCAGCTGGTTGGAAGTGCGAGGGGAAGGTTGCCAAAAAATATCTCATCAGGGAAGCATAAGCCATTGGAGGAGGGGTCTGGTACAACTAATTCCTCCTCTGAAGAAACAGGAGAAAATATAAGGTCTTGAGGAGGCTTATGTGAAGGGGGAGCCTTATGCAGGAGGCCAAAAACATCTTCCAACTGCTTCTTGATATGCACGAAAGAAGGACCTTCAGGCATGCAAGTGGGAGACGATGACGTTGTAGGTGTGTGTTCAGTGGAAGTCCGGTGGACAGTTGGTGCCGGGCGCTCGGTTAGTGCTGAGCGCTTTGTGGGAGCAGAGCTGGCTTGAGGCGGGCGCTCGGGGGAGCAAGGTGGGCACTCTGGAGTCCGAGACAAACACTTGACGACTGGGAGATGGTCTGGCAAACACTGGACGCTCATATGGGCGCCCAGAAGAAGAGCGTTTCTTAGAAGAGCACTTATGAGCCGAGTGATGGAGTTCAGCATGTGAACGCTCGAAGAAGGGCAAATGGGGCTGCGCCACATACTGCAACCCGGTGGCAGACTAGCAGAACAGTCTTTCGCATGCTTCGGAGAAAAGGGAGAGACGTCTCTATCATGTCTTTTCAAGGGACGAGGTTCACCTGGGAAGCGGCAAAAACGCTTCATATTAGCACTAGTCACTATTGGAGTCAGACGATAACTGTGATGCCTTTCCAATGATTGTCAGAATTACGAAGCACTGAGTCGCATGAGGGGGGCCACTGCCATGAGCAAGCCCCGCTAACCTCCTTTGGACCTCTGGTATGTCTGCTCCCTAGGTTCAGGGGAGTGTGACAGTGACCTTCGTCTGGGAGCGTCAGCGGGTTGGACAGCCACCTCCCCCACTGGCACTGACACTGACATTTAATACTCTGCACTTCGTCCATAAGGACTTTAAATGATTCACCCAACTTAGACATAGTATTAACTACTCTCGAGGCTGGCTACGGTACCGAGATCGGAAGCATGGGAGCCAGGAATAGGAATTGATGGAGAATTATTAAGAGGTGTAAGGATGGGGGATAAAGCAAGGGCAGGAGAAGGAATGTTAATGGTCAATGAGTTGAATGTTAATGACAGGCTCTACTCTCTACACACTGAGCTCTCCTTTCAGCTCAATAGATGCCCTCCTTTTCCTAACTTTAACTAACTTATCCAAATAAGACCTGAGAACCTACCATTTCATCTCATCCTATCCACCACCTTCATCACAAGTGAGATCTATTGAACACTCTTGTCCTCTATATTTTACAGATCGTATGATTCTCGAGTAGGTTACTTTGGGTCATTCTGGTCTTGCCACCCTCCTACATTACCTAATACTTGATGAACTGGAATCAGACATCATAAATAAAACTACAGAAAAACCACTAGGCTAAGCTGAAAAGCTACCAAAATAATGGGTACTTCACTGAATCCTTGGGAAGGCGAAGAAAAACCTCAAATTCAACCATCAAACCATTCAATGTTGACGGTAACGCCGGCAGAAAAGTAGTGATTATCGTTGTTAATGTTGTACTTACTGTTCCCCAACAGAGGGCGGGGTAGTTACCTACACTATAAATAAACGAATCGCTACGGCGAACTTCAAATTTTTAACTGGGTCGCAAGTTCAAAGTATAGCTATGTAATTACTAGGTAAGTTACATATATGAAATTCCTGAATTATGGTCTTGAAGCACTGCCTCTTAGTTGTTCTGTTCTAGGTCTCAAGACCTCTTTGCAGTTCCATTGCCAATGTTTAACTTGAATTTAAAACCTTTTTAGTAACAATGATATTAAGATGGCTCCTTGCAACACCCTTAATCACTGAACAAAAAAGTTAACCCTCTAGAAGGGGTGACCACAAATATATAAACCAACACTTATCAAACTGCTTTTCCTGATCTAATGATAACAAAAATACCATGTACTGTCCACAGAGAGCACAATTAAGACAATAACAGTAAAAATTCACTAATAGATAACTGACTTACCTTTAATGCTAAAAGCAACAGGAATGTTTCAACACTATAAAATCCTCTATCGACAAAGTCTCCCATAAAGAGATAATTTGTGTCTGGGACATCACCTCCAACTTTAAAAAGTTCCTTTAGGTCATAAAACTGGCCATGGATATCGCCACATACCTGGGAGAAACATAATTGAAAAAAATTAGTATATAAATACTAAATTCAAGACTTACCTCTCCATTATATGCATTTACTACTGCTGACACAGAAACAAAAGCTATATAATAGAGGTATGGTTAATTTCAAATATAATAAACAGGTTAAAATTATTATAATGTACGCAAAGACAAAAACATTTACTACAGACAACAGACTTGATTCAATTTACTCTAAATGGCTCTTCTGCCGCAGCTGCATTACTTGTTGCATTTTACTTTTCATCCACTTCCACTGGTCTCTTCCCATTTAGCTGTCAAACTTTTTTGACTTAGCCTCCCTACACTTATAGTAAGTAATGGTATAATGACAACAATGGAACAAATTCAATAGATAACATAAACTAGACATCCAATGAAGCTTGGACAAGGAGCCCCCAGCCCCCTCAAGATTTACTTATGTGATTACTCAGTCTCTAATCCTATTTTTCTCTCATCAAAAGTCAAGTGCTACAGTCAATTTATCAGTACAGTATATACTTTATGTACAGTATATGTACATGGTTCTAAACACACACATACACCCCTTTCCTTAACATTTTATTCATCGCAGAAAATATATTACAAAATACATCAAGTTAAACAGAAACTTACTGTAACTGGAGAATCTACTCTCTGAACGTTGCTCTCTTCAACAAGTATTTCTCTTGCCTTTGCACAAAGAGCTTTGACTTCAGCTTCCTTGATAACTTCACACCTTCGCAACTGCTCAATCTGTCGGTCCAGGTCACTGCAGTCACCCATTTCGTAGGTTCCTCCAATTTCCTCTAACAGCTCTGTAATACAAATGCAATCAAAATAAGTGTAAATTTTAAATCTGAACCCCTACAAATGATATTTGCCAAAGATTGAAATTCACTTCTACACATTAATCAACAACGATGAAAGTACTAAATATAAAAATGTGGGATATAAAACATCTCGTAACATTAATACTGTACTTATCTAATTAAAGCACCAATTACCACTTTAACTGTAAGTCTTAAGTGGAGGGGAGGCATACTTGAATGTTAAAAGCTTAATGTGTACTGAATTCAGAGTCTGATAAGGTCCTAAGCATGAGTGAGTCTGAAAACTCAAATCTAGGAAAACTCAGGAAGAGCTTGTTCATCTTAAATCGACTATGAAGTACAGGTCAACAGATAGCCATATCATATCCATAGTGAGGACCAACTAAGAAATAAAGTTTTGCAACTCACTGCATCATGGCCAGTTCTAGCACATACTTGGCCTTGTTGCTGCCTTGTCAGAGAAAAAGAAGGGAGAGTACCCCGTCACTCACCCTGTCCATGCCAATCTCATACCTGAAGTGCTGTTCTGTCCATGTGGGGCTTGGGTAGCGGAGGAGGAGGTGTGCTTGTAGTTGCCATACAGCTGGGGTAGCTCCATGTGTACAACAACCTCTACAGGAAGCTCAAAAGCTCTGAGTTCCTTGGCAAGAACAGCAGTACTGTACTAATGGCAGCCAAAGATGAGTTGCTAAAAATACAAAGGGACAGAAACATTTCCTAGTACAATAACTTACTCCAGCAAAACCGAAAAAATAGCAGGGTTAGGTGGTTGTGAAACATGGACCTCTGTCAGAGAGTGCAGGCAGGTTATCCACCCTCATGCAAATACCTACCATTCCAAGCCAGGGGGAGAAAGAGGCAGCAGTCTAGGAAGAAAGAGCTGAACTACAGTAATTCTCCTTCTAATAAACCATCAATCATCTTTTGACCTCTGCTGCTGCCAAAGCTATCCACTGCAAAAGCAACTAGCCTGCATACTCCTTGCAGAACCAACTACTGTAGAACAACAAAACTGGTTACACTACAACCAAGAGCATAAAGTTGCCTAACACCCGCTTATATCCTTCACACATTTTGCTGCTCACTTTCCTTGCTCAAATCCAAATTGAACAAAACAAACAAACAAACATCAAACTTACAATGAAAAAAAGAAAAAAAAGAAAGAAGTTTCAACATGATGGTCAGTCAAAGTACAAAACGCATCTTGACAAAGAAAGTGCCAACTTATGACTGGTGAAGGGAGTTTCCCTATTCACCCTGCCTATCCCTAATTAAGCACCTTGTCAATTTTCAATTTCCATTTCCAGCTTGTGCTGAAGAATACCCTACATCAAAGATAATGGTTTTTATTTCTGTAGGAACAAAGGAGGTTCCATAACACTGGAGTCTTTAGTGGCAGCAGCATTAGCAGGGGACCCTTTACCTGCAGCTAAGTGGTTCAGGGATGCAGCAAAAGTTGGGCTGCCCAGAATACCAAAGGATGGCCACTTCTACAAGTACCATACTCTAAAAAAGCTGACACAGCAGAGGTAGGTGGTAAAAAATTACAAGCACATGCTGCAGTCTCAATTAAGGAGAGATGAGCACACTCACCTGACTTGTCAATATCAGAAGTGCTTGCCAGTACACTAACTTCACACATATAATCCCCTAAGACTAAGCCAAAAGAGAAAGGGAAGAAGGAGGGAGAGAGGGATGCAGTCCATAAGGAAGGAACCAATAAGATTCAGAGATATCAAAGGCAAAGTATTTTAACAATTGAAGGTCTTTTGGTTTCCTCCACTTCTTGAACTGTCAGAGAGACCAACTGCATACTTCCCACAGGGAAAGTCAAGGCTGTAGGGCCTAACCTTACAGAACAAACTAAACCAGTGGGATCCACTTACACAGAACATAAAAGTGACTATGCACCAGCTCACATAACTCACACTCTGTTTATTTCTCTTCACATTCATGGTGATGGTGAACAAAAACATGCAAACATACACACAAGAGAACAACTTTAACATCCAAGGCACGGAGCAGAACACATCTACACACAACGACTACTTAAGATAAAGTGCTGACTTATGGCAGATGAGAGCTTACCACCAATTAACCACCTTGTTACCAAGCTCCAATGACTTTCCAGTTCACAGTGAGGAATAATTCTACATAACAGGATAAAGTTTTTATCTCAATGGAACACAGTCAAAGCATGTTAGCCTAGCCTTGCCACGGCCGAAGTTCTGGGTGATGGTGTGGCATATTAGCACAGCCTACCAGTGAATGGGAAATGCTACAACAATCTTAGTCTAGCCAATAAATACAGATAGCCTGCCAAGCCAGACTGACTTGGTATGATTCTCTATTTGTAAAATGTGGGGAAATTTTACTGGTTTCTTTCTGACAGCCTATGTCAGCCTAAACTGGATGATTCTAGACCAATTTTCTTTTCTTAACAATCTTAAGGTAGTTATATTTGTTAATTTTCACCAGTATACCGACTGTATACTTTTCTGGCAGTCTCTTGCGTTCCAAGTGTTTTTGACCAATATTGTTTGTGAATACAGTAATTTTACAGTGCAGGTCTACATGAAGGTATCAAGGTTTTTTTGGCCTAACAGTATTGCAGTGGACGTAAATAATACAGACATGAGACCATTCCCTAAAATTTAATCATTACCTTAAGTATCAATGACAAAATGGTTGCCTCTCATGGAACAATATTCTTTTTTTTTTCCAGGGTCATTGTTAAGTTGATGCTCCACTGCCCTCTATGTTATGTGTTACCTTTTCTTATTGCTCAAGAATGTAGTCCTAGTATATGACAACACCATGGGTAAAGAGCAGAGGGATATTTTTTCTAGTTTGAGAGAAAATGGACATTTAATAGGGGAGCTGCATATTAGCTAGGGCTAATATGCACTATCACAGAATTTTCAACTTCTAATAATTCATATGACTCTATTCCAGCCTCACTAATTTGTGATGTTTCCTGAGCTATAACAAATTTTTTGAAACTATAAATTAGACCATCTTTTGTTAATTTAGAGAGAAAATGGCCCAATTACAACCAGTTTATTTGTTTGCAGGCTTTGGATACACTGGGCATACTTATGAAATATGTGATTTTTTTTATGTGAAATGGGTTATTGCATTTCTGATAGTTTTTTATGCAATGCTGACAAATTTCACAGGACAACAATATTGTACTTGGATGGGTTTAAGATTTGGAATTGACAATTAGTTTAGAAGTTCATAATTTTAAATTAAATATTTCAATACTAAGAAATTTGTTCCGTGGCGAATGCAATGTTTACACGTTTACATACAAAATGGGCGCCATGTTGAGTACCAGCCCCTTGGGGATGTACTAAAAAACATAAATAAATGTTTGTATATGTATATATAAGTATATATATATTACATCATAGAGGTCTGTGGTGCGGGTTCAAATCCATGCAGCCAACCGGTCAGAGAGGCAGACACTGCTATCCTGTAGACACCCCAGGATTATGTATGTAATCAAAGGATAGGTTTGCTAAAAGCAAATGGGTGTTACAGACTAATCAAACAAAGCCACTACAAACAAAGCCACTACAACATCTTCTAAAACATAACAGACACCTCACACGCCCTGAGCTGTCGGGCTAACCACTCTCCCTCGCTGCTGGGAGAAGAAGCTGGTGATTTGGTATATACATACCTACCGGGGTGTAAGCAATGTCAGGCAGGGCAGCTGATCGAGACTATGGCCTACCCCAAAGCCAAATCAAAGTCCTTCAAAAGAAGGCATCGTGCTTACCCCATACAAAAAATGGGAAAGAGCACATTAAAAAGAAGAATATATATATATATATAATATATATATATATTTTACAAAAACACATATATATAATAAAGACTATATATATATATATATATATAGTTTACATGCACACACACACACATCACAAAGACTGCATATATATATATATATATATATAGTATACATATATACACAATATATATATATTATATATATATATATATATATATATATATATATATATATATATATAAATATATATATACAGACATATCTCAACTTATATCAGACATTATTTGAGACTTGCAGATATGTTATGGATATGTATTTCATCACCAAGAAATTCGGTTCGGTAACGAATGCAGTGTTTACGTTTTGTTAAGGTTCCTCGTAAAGAAGAGGTTAATAAATAGGTTTTTCCGAGTCTGATGTGGTTTGGATGACTCTGACTTTCATTTCCATGGCAAATACAGTAGTCGGTTTCCTTATTACAGCGCACTGGAGGTCAATGGTTTGGTAAAACTGAAGACTAATACTGCACCCCTTTGGTTTGGTAACTACCAGTTTACATGCAAAATGGGCACCATGTGTAGTATATACCAGCAGCCAGGGAATGAACAAAAAACATAAGTAAAAGACAGTAAATATAAGCACAGAGGACAAACATACACAAAATCATAAATAAAAGGCAGTAAATACTTCCGATTGGTGACTGGCCAGAACAAGACCATGGGAGCAGTCTTCAGTTTAACTGATGGTTTTTGGATATTCTCATTTTTTATGCACAGACATGTATTAATCATATTATTTTCAAAACTCAAAATGCACAATTTTTCATGCTGATATGCAGAATTATAGTGAAAAAATTTCTTTCAAGATAATGCCTTGCTAAAACCACAGCAAACTCTCAAACATCAACAGGTTGTTACTGGTCCAGTCTTAAGCTATACACTTTCAGCCTCCATGAATTTAGTTTGGGCAAGTAGCCAGAATAGCCTAATCTGCTCTGATCCAGGCTAGATTCATCACAGTCAAGTCAAACCTCTTTAACGAGTGCTATAATAGTGTAGATTTGATGACTAGTAATATCATATTTGTCTTAGCCTATAACAAAAAAAACCAGAATGTGTCTGCATTAGATTATGTCTATGATGAATTGAGTTTGCGGGTCTTGCAGAGCATCACTGATGGTGTGGGACCACAGGAAAAACAACTACTAAACATTAAAAGCACTAGGCTAGTTAAGAGAAAGCCTAAGCCTTCTATTCCATACGAAAAGAGTTCGGGGGTAGCCTTGGACTCTGGGCAAGCCTAAAGCCTTGGCTAGACGTACTCAGCTAGCCTACCTTGCCAAACTCCGCGGGTTCTGGCCAGGCAAGCCTCGTTTTGGATCAATTAATTACCGTAAACACAAAGGTGCAATTTGTTCTCAGTAACACGACTTCCAGAAAGGCCGCAAACTACATAAACAAAAAAATGATGCGGTTTCTCGCTACATTAGGCCTATGGAAAGCTACCAGACAACTTGCGTCAACTTGGTAAGACTTATTTCAACTGGATACCTACCGTAATGACCTAAAAGGTGATTCATTATCATTTGAAATACGAAACAACACAAAAGGCAATGTGCAATTCCTAGCCTACCCACCTCGACACTTGAATGACCAAAATTAAACAAAATAAAGAAACAGCGTTTTCTCTGGCAAGGCTGTTCTGTCAAAACATTCAATGCGGTTCCTGAAGTATAAATGATTATTTATTTTCTCTTGTATCTGAATAATAAATTATGATATAATATTTTGTAAATAATATTTATTTAATTAATGTATCTATTTAATTAATATTAGTATTTATGATATAATCCTATTATAATATTACTGTAGACTTTGTTTAGCTAAGGGTATACATCTTTCTAAAGATAACGTTTTCTAAATGAAACATTTTAAATATATATATAATTAAACCTCAAAATAAACGTTAATATTTTCGCCATATATGTCTATACGAATAAAAGATAACATTAATACATAACTTATAATATAGAGTCCGAAGCTAACAGTGTAGCACTACTAAAGATATTTCAATGTAGAAAGAGCTATGTTTTCACGAATTCATAATGAGTAATGACCGGTGGGGGTCTGAAGGAGTCCCCCTGGTTCTCATAACCCGCAAAACCTATAAGCGTCTTAACTTTTTATTATAATGTCATTATTACAAATAATAATATTAATCGGGGAAATATAAATTACCCTCGGCCTGTATCTCTGCCTTGCCTTTCTCAGATCTCTCAGAAACAGTTAGTTGTCGGGGTAGCAACGCACCTCCAGGAGTGCGAATTCGGGGAGGTATCTGGGTGAAATCAGCTGATCCGCTTCAACCTGCAACTCATTTCCGAAGATAAGATGGAGACAACAGAAGCCCCAAAATCAAACCACCTTTGGACTGAATGTTATATCATGAGCTCAGTTGTTTTGTCTGGAAACTATACTCACTGTCATGATGATTGTTTCTTACACTGGGTGTATTATTGTAGAATATGTTAGTGTGTTGCTTAGATTAATATTATCCATCGTTAAAACAAGGGCCACCTTGCCGTTCAATTCATGTCATACGAGTTGAGTTAAGTTTGTATCGTCTCAAGCAACTGAAACATTTGCGCAACAATAGAGGAAGAGAAAAAAACTATAGTAACCATGTAGTTCGCACAGTTAATTCCCGTAATGTAAAAACTCTGGCTGTGGGGAGAGAGAATGCCGGTCTTTCTGACGATTATAAGAGAAACGTTTCGTAGCCTTGCATCAAGGTTGGAGAGAAGGTGAGAGAGAAATATTTAGTTTTCCCTATGTTTAGTAGTATATTAGATTTTATAGAGAAAAAAAGAGAGGGATGTTCCCATTTGAAAAAAAAATATCTATCGAAAACAGCTTGATTGATTGACATACGGTTACTAAACCTAGCCGAATAAATCAGGCCTGGTTTTAGGGTGGGCCCATTGGTTGTCTCTGTTCTGTGCACCATATGGGGCAAAATCTCATTTTGTATTTTTCATGCAAGTTAGGAAGTTTATCTTCATGGGCCTCCTGATTTTACGGAAAGCGAGAAACAGCGGAAAATCATCGCCCGAGAACTAAGAGAATTTGAGAGAAGATTGATATTCACAGACATTCTTCTTAATATTATGCCCCAAATAATCCGTTCATATCGAATTCTCTACACAACAGGAATAATTTAGAACCGAAGGGAATTATATGTATGAAAAGTGCACCTGCCATGATCAAGATTCATACCTATACATTTTGGATTAGTTTGAATCCTGGTCAAGCAATTGACGCAAATCATTTAACATAACTTCCTTTATTTTGTAAGTTATTTCCCAAGGTACAGTGAATACGATATTATAGGTTCTTTGTGGATGGTTGCTGTGATGTATAAAAATGTCATATGTAAAATTACTTACATGCTATCTTAATTGTTCTTTTATATATATATATATATATATATATATATATATATATATATATATATATATATATGTGTGTGTGTGTGTGTGTGTGTGTGTGTGTGAGATATACATGCATATATATGCATATATGTATATATATAATGGAATCGAGTCTGTAATTGAATAAACTAAATATTTTGATATACGCACAAGGGCACAACAGAAAATCACTGATAAAGACAGAGAGAGCAAAACAGAAAAGACTGTAATGAAACAAAGTGATAACAGATGCCGAGTTTAACCGTTCGTCGCCTTTGAATCAAAGTGTTTACCTCATACAGCACTGGTCAAAAAGATGAACTGATTTAGATCTTGACCTCGCCCGGTGACCTCTCGCACACCATAACATTAACTCGATAACAACCGTTGAACGAGTTGCATAGACAAATAAACGTGAAACATTAATGGAAAAGGGAAGTCCATCTGGACGTAACTTGGGGAAAATTATATATACCAGATTTAGGCATCGAATATATACCCATATATACGAAGGCTCTGGAAGGAGAAGTTCCTCTTTGGGCGAGTGGGTTCCATTCTCAGCTGGCACTCTGCTGGCCGCGAGTTCGAATCTCCGACCGGCCAATGAAGAATAAGAGGAATTTATTTCGGATGATAGACTTCATTTCTCGCTACAATGTGGTTTGGATTCCACAATAAACTGTAGGTCCCGTTGCTAGGTAACCAATTGTTCTTAGCCACGTAAAATAAATCTAATCCTTCGGGCCAACCCTAGGAGAGCTTTAACAGCTCAGTGGTCTGGTTAAACTAAGATATACTTTTTTTTTTTCAGTCAGAGAAAAGGGATCAGGGCAGGGAGTGTGTGAGATGTGTGGAGAGGTGACAGTGAAAGCTCGAAGAGACTTGTGAACTTATATAAAATTTCCGAATGCCCATAGCAAGTGAAATTCTAAGTCCAAGAATTTTACAATGTGCCTTTTAAGATAAAGACTCGGTCACTGCTACCCATTAAAAGGTGAAAAAGTTATACAGTTTAAAGACTAAATAAATGTATTCAAGGGGAAACATAATTTTCATTTTACCAAAATATATAGAGGGAAAACTTGTGAACATTTGGAAGATAGCCGACATCTGAGCACGATAAGTGTTCCAACATAGTTAATTATCGAGCAACTTGTTCCTACGGAAGTGAAGGCACGCAGAACAACAGACAGTTTATAAGGAGTGAATACCTTCCCCACTACAGAAATATGCATATACTACACACACACACACACACACACACACATATATATGTGTGTGTGTGAGTGAGTGTGTGTGTGTGTGCGTCTGTGTAAAAGAAAGAAAAAGAGAACAGAAAAGCTTTATATTTCGAGTAGTATCCCCACCACTTTTCGAACAACTATGGTTTTGGTAGCAATACATAGAGCTATGTATACTATACGAGTAGTTCTAAATGATGGACAATCAAGATTGTTAGTTCGAATGTAGGTGAGCACTGTTAGAACGTCGTGAATCCTCTTGAGAGGGCAATTCCTCGCTTCGCCTCGATAACGAGAAGGAGAAAGTCGAATATCAAAGAAGTACACCATTTCTGCAGTGAGGAAATTGTGGGTTAAAAGGAATGCTCTTTAATGAAGGAGTCTAGCGAGATTAAGGAAGGACTCGAGTGCTCAGGCAAGGAATGCTGCTTCTCTTTTCTTGAGGGAATTGGGACTGCTTGCTGGACTCTGATACTGTGATGGCGATTTGCTTCTTCTTCCTTCCACATCTCTCTCTCTCTCTCTCTCTCTCTCTCTCTCTCTCTCTCTCTCTCTCTCTCTCTCTCTCTCTCTAGTTCCTCGTTGGATGAGTCGGTAGAGTTGCCGGCTAGCACTCCTGCTAGGCCCGAGTTCGAGTCTCCGGCCAGCCAATGAAGAATTAGGAGGAATTTATTTCTGGGTGATAGAAATTCATTTCTCAGTATAATGTGGTTCGATTCACAATAAGCTGTAGGTCCCGTTGCTAGGTAACCAATTGGTTCTTAGCCACGTAAAATAAGTCCAATCCTTCGGGCCAGCCCTAGGAGAGCTGTTAATCAGCTCGGTGGTCTGGTTAAACTAAAGTATACTTAACTCCTCTCTCTCTCTCTCCATTTTCATAAGAAGTGAAATTTTGAGCAAGACAAGCTTAGAGAAATTTTGTCAGCTATGTAAGAAACTCCCATAATTAACCTTAATTAACCTTAATTAACCTTAAAAGTGCTCTTCGCGTACCCCACGCAATGGGCAAGCAAACATTAGATGCCAACCATGTTTCCAGAGGTTGTCCAGCTGAGTATGTCATTAAACAAGTAAAAAATACGCCCAAGTTGCTTCGGCGCAATCGAGTTTTCTGTACAGCCGCTACAGCGTATAATCAAGGCCACCAAAAAATAGTTTTATCTTTCTGTGGTCTCGGTATAATGCTATATGAGCCGCGGCCCATGAAACTTTAACCACGGCTCGGTGGTGGCCTATCCTATATAGTTGCCAGATGCACGATTGTGGCTAACTTTAACTTTAAATAAAATAAAAATTACTAAGGCTACTGGGCTGCAATTTGTTATGTTTGATGATTGGAGGGTGGATGATCAACACACCAATTTGCAGCCCTCTAGCTTCAGTGGTTTTTAAGATCTCAGGGCAGACAGAAAAAGTGCGGACAGAAAAAAGTGCGGACAGAATAAAGTGCGGACGGAAAGACAAAGCCGGCACAATAGTTTTCTTTTACAGAAAACTAAAACTCATTTATTAGTAAATTTCAGAATGTCTCAATTTTATTGCAATATCATTTAGCCACTGACAAATGAAAAGTTTTCATTTGAATGTCTGAAGGAGTAAGACGCATTGGTAGAATAGAATAGAATGGAATAGAATATAGAATTTAGGCCAAAGGACAAGTGCTGGGACCTGTGTGGTTATTCAGCACTGAAAGGGAAATTAAAAGTAAAAAGTCTTTAAAGGTGTAACAGGACGGGAACCTCGCAGTTGCACTATAAAACAATTGCCAGGAGAGGGTGGTAAGTAAGATGGAAGATAGATAATATGAACGGAGGTACAGTAAAAGAAATGAAAGGGGTTGCAGCTAGGGACCGAGGGGAGGCTGCAAAGAACCTTAAGCAGCGCTTAAAGTGAACCGCATGAGGTGCACTGACAGCACTAGACTCCTACGGGGGAGTAAGACTCATAGCCTAAATTGTGACGCCAGTGAGACAAAACTGAGCAGTTAATCAACCCTTGCATGAAGACGATGCAGATGACAATTGCAGCATAAGAAGTGACCTTCGAGAGAATAAAACCTCTGATGAAGTTCATAAAAAGCTGTATTCCAACATTCTGACATTTCAAAGTCATTCATTCATCGAAAAGACCATTGCAATAATCTTTTCAGCTCCACCATATAGCTGTTTCTGTGTGTATACGGTATATTATCTTATCTTGTGACAGTTCATCTTTTCAGTGGCTTATTTCGTCTGCATTGTATTACACTTCCCTTGACTAGTTTTTTTCACGTACTGAAATTCGCCTCTTTGGCAGCTAGCTTTTCAAGTTAATGGGATTTGTCCTACGTTTCATAAGAAGAATGCAGTCACACGCATTTATTCCGTAATATAATCAGCGGTATCTAATCAAGGATAAAATTAATATTAGCTATCAAATCCCCAATACTGAGCTTCGAGTGTTATCAGTTCAAAGTAAACAAGAAAATAGTGTGTTTTTTCTTGATGCCCTAATACTACGGTGGGTTTAATCCGCTTTATTACCAGTAGATTCATTTCATAAAGTCTGTTGTGGATTAAGGATACCATTACAAGAACTGTGCCATACTTGATCTGGCTACAATGAATATAGCTCCAGCAGTTTTACCACGGTCTTCATATGCCTTTCGTTTGCATGAGCTGGAATCCAATGTCTCTGAATATTTATATTTTCACATAATATAAGGATAATAAGAAAGTATTATGTATATATGTATATATATATATATATATATATATATATATATATATATATATATATATTATATATATAATATTACTTCCACAGAGGACCTCAACAAAACGGAAGGTTCAAAATAGATTTTTTTTCCAAGGTTTCAGAGGTGCGTTTACTGCCATCTTCCGTATTATTGACGTCCTGTGTGGAAGTGATAATATATACACAAGTGAATTTGCTATATATATATATATATATATATATATATATATATATATATATATATATATATATATATATATATATATATGTGCACCTGCATGTACAATACATACTGTGGTCTACCACAAGCAAACAGGATATTTCAGAAGCATTACCTCCATCCTACAAGACTTTTTTTTTTTCCGAAGCCCACATCTCTATCAGCAACGATAAAGGGTAATATTTGTGGTTGTATGGATCCACTGTGAGTTGGTGGCATAAGGATTCAAGGGTGAATTGATTTTATTGAATGATTGGTAAGGAACCATTAAACGAAGTAAGGTCCCTTTCTGCTGTAATGCTTGTGCTATGCTCTGGGACCAGTTCAGAATAAAAACAAAAAATTATTATTATTATTATTATTATTATTATTATTATTATTATTATTATTATTATTATTATTATTATTATTATTCCAGATGGTGTGAGCCTTCCGTTTACAGCAAGTCTTTTGGAGTGAGGCTGCTAGGCCTAGGACCTTCTCGACTATGCCTGAGGCTTACCATGGTCTCTTTAAGATCAGTTACATAATCCATCGCTTATTCCAACAGTGGCGCCAAGTTCAGTGAACCTGGCCTAAATTGCAACTCTCTTCAAAGAAGATTTTCCTGTCTTTTATTATAAAATAATCTTGATTTTGTCATAAAAATTTTGGTCAATTTAATGGTTTTTGTCGTTACTTCAAGTTTAAAGTCTAAAGTCAGAAATATCGACCAGAAACCTTAACAATGACAGGTGGATGGTTTGGAAAAACTTATGCTCTTAACAAATCCAAATTTAATGGAAACAAGAAAAATGGAGAGGAAAATACGAGAGTGGTATGAGTCAGACAAAACAGAAGCAGGGAGAAAGTTCCGAAGACTTGCAGTAAGTTCAGTGACCCACACAACCCTGGAACCTAGGTCTAGACTCTAGAACATCTATGAGAATAGACGCTGGGCGGGTGGGGTTGGTGGTGGGTGGCTCTCGTTCTTCCAGGTCTGCTGATCAGACCTGCTTACGACCATTACTTTTTTCAGAGAATTCTGATTCGTCTATCTACCACGTTGTTGATTGAGTGGCTGTTATTTTTTTGATTTCACGACTGTCAGAGTCATTTACGCCGTCTACGAACAATGAAGTTGCACCATAAATGGTCGTCCCATAATTCACTTGTACTTAGAAATTTAAACTCTCTACCATGACAGTCGCCGACGAAGTTATTCAGTATTCCTTTCAAAAGACGTTTCATTAGCTGATAGTCGCCAGGGATCGATACCATAAAAGATATAAATTGCAGGAAGGTAATTTATGACTAATAGATTTGCATGTAATATTTTTATAGTTCATGGAATGTGAGGCTGTCTGAGATCTTAAGTTACAAATTTTATATATACATACACATATATATATATATCAATATATATATATATATATATATATATATATATATATATATATATATATATATATATATATATATATATATATATATAATGTGTGTGTATATATATGTGTGTGTGTGTGTATAAAAGTAGCAGTAGTTGGTCTGTCTGTCTGTCTGTCTGTCTGTCTCTCTCTCTCTCTCTCTCTCTCTCTCTCTCTCTCTCTCTCTCTCTCTCTCTCTCTCTTCTTAATAAATATACGATGAAAATTGTCTTGTCATTAGCCGTGATATCATTACTCGCCAGTAATTGACCATTACTCTAATTAAATTGCCATAATGGGAATTTTTTTCCTTTTATTATCGATGTGTATAGTTTTTTACTTAAAAAGCTCACACATGGTACGCTATAATGTGCTATCATTTAATCCACCGTCAGAGATTTAAGAGTTGGGGATCCGTCCCGCCATAAGCCATTCCCCTCATATATGGCTTCCTTACCGATAAAATGTCCCGGACAACAACAGCGGCATGGCCATCATTGATTTCTTCTTCTTGTTAGACTCCTGCAGGATCTTCAATCACCTCTCTTCGGTAGCTGTGTTGTTTACGAAGTTCATATATTTTTTCCATCTTGCTGCTCTGATAGATGACTAGTTAAATCAGCTTTTAAAGTTATGACTTTCAAAGACCCATATCTGCGAGGTGCAAAGCAAAGCGGATTTATGAACAAAAGGAAAGAAAGAAAAGCGTCACAGTGAAGTATCTTTAGTCCCACTGCAGTGCTAAGTTCAGAGAAGGCATGTACGAGGCCCAGAAACCTCTCTTCCACCTAACTGGCGACTTGGTGATAAGGAATTAAACTCGAATGAAACTAGAATTTCTGACGAATATAGTGCAGATCATCAATACCTGTCCCTGAAGATTAGGTAATGGTCATTCCAAAAAGCCATACGAAAAAAGGTCAGCGCAAACTAATAAGAGAAAAAATGGATATAACTGGCAACGAATTGATTAGTAAGCTGCCGCCTCTCTTTGCCAGTCAGTGTGCGTGTGTGTGACCACTATGGAAAGATAGGTCTAGTGAACGAGTAAGTTTGCCGGAGGATGGGTAACATTCACATAGCCGGTCCGAATGAAGCTCTGGTTGTTTCTGGTGAGTTAAATATTCTTTAAGGTTAGATGATGATATTATTTATATTTCAAATATACTTCAATTTTAATTTCAAGTCGTTCACGTGATGTGCATGTAATAAGGGCGTAATTTGCTCTGTCGGTTTTACATTGTACTTTCGTGACTGATAATCTTACGCTAGTCAGTTTACTTACATTTTGTGAAGCAAGTATTTCACTTTACAGTATTAAGTGTACTTATGTATCATATGGCCTTGAGGAAAATGAAACAACAGATAGATGCGATATATAGTATATATATATATATATATATATATATATATATATATATATATATATATATATATATATATATGTGTGTGTGTGTGTGTGTGTGTGTGTGTGTCTGTGTAAAGTTAAAATGACCCATAAAAACTGTTTACGTTGATAGAACCATATATTTCCAATAACATACTTTTGTTGTCCTGATTACCGGTGAATGTGGAAAGTTGGTGCATGACAAAGGTATTTATATGGCATATACAGATGTGTCAATACGAAGCTGGTGATATGTAGAAGCTGGTTAACCTGGGATGGAAAGGGGTCAGTCCCTTGTGTTTGTTATTCGTTAGCTCCCACCTTCGTCGAGTCTGGTGGGCGTATCCATTGGAGGAACACTTGCTTGAGAATAGGTCTTAAGATTAACTCGTCGGTGAATAGTTGTGGATTGTCATGTTATGTATTACTCGTCTGTCTATACTTTGATGATTCGATATTTACTCGAGAGACTCTTTAATCGGACTTTAGCACTGGGACACCATTTCGTTACAAATAAATGAACGGGGAAATGCACAGATAAATCGCTTTCCCGTTCAAATGACAATTAGTCCTATCTTTTATTTTTTTAATGGGCCCGAGAAATATTTACTTCTTTTCATTTCATTTTCTATTTTTCACGTAATTATTCTGTGAATATTCGCTCGTTTTGAATAGTAACAACAATAATAGACGTACATATTTTTTCAATTAATATTTATATATTTTAGGGAAATAAACCTACGATAAATATAACATACCATCAAGCGACCCTGTAGGAGGTTAGCGCCGTCAGTGCACCTCATGTGGTGCACTTTAAGTATTACTTAAGGATCTTTGCAGCCTTCCCTCGGCTCCAAGCTGCAAACATTTTCATTCCTCTTACTGTACCTCCATTCATATTCACATTATTCCATCTTCCTTTCTACCCTCTCCTAACAATTTTTTCATATTGCAACTGCAAGGTTTTCTTCCTGTTACACCTTTCAAACTATTTTTACTGTCAAGTTCCATTTCAGCGCTGAATGACCTCGTAAGTCCCAGCGCTTGGCATTTGGCCTAAATCGTATACAGTATTGTATTCTACCATCAAGCGTGTCTTTCGGTAACTCCGATCGTCGTAAACAGGTTGCCCACTGAAAACAGTGGTTTTTTCATCACATCGATTATATACGCATTCCTTTCCCGGCATTTAAGACAAACAACGAGGCACGTGGGAAAGAGAGTAAATGAGATATGGAAAGAAAATGGAGGAGAAAGAATGGAAAAGCAAATCAATATAATTTTTAAGTCCTTATCGTATGGTGTGGAATGGAATGGATGTTACCGCCACGGGAGTCTGTCGATTACATTTTCGTATATTACGCGTTTTAGTATTGTCCTTACAATTTAGCTTTAGCGCGCGTTTTGTAATCAGTTAGGTTTTTTACTTGGAAACGAATGGAACGCTAATCTACAACACCATTCAACTTCAATTGAAATATCCAACTTACATATATATATTATATATATATTATATATATATATATGTATATGTATAGATATATATAATATATATATATATATATATATATATATATATATATATATATATATATATTCCTAAACCCACATAATAAAACTGTCGATTTTTCGTAGCTCAGATGCATTATGTTTAGAAGTATAGTTTTTATTATGAATTAATATTCACACACACACACACACACACACACACACACACACACACACACACATATATATATATATATATATATATATATATATATATATATATATATATATATATATATATATATACTGTATATGAATACAATTCTTAGATCCACACAGGCTGGCAACTGTTTTTGTAGCTCAAACGCATGTTTAGAAATAAAGTTTTTATTATGAATTAATACTTCCGTTGAACATTACATAAGAAAATAAGGATATTTATAGAAGAAAATAACGTTTGCGTAAAATGAATGAACTTTTCTTTACGAGAAAGAAAAGAGGAGACTCGTACTGAAGATTTTAAATGGATCCTTTCGTATTGAAAATAACTGCTCTTTTGATTTCCTTTCAGAAAATGTACCTTCAGTTCTTTTTAAGTAGCCACAAAAAAAAAATCATTACATTAAATCATAAAAAAAAATATCAAGAACTGGACAGTAAGACATGAAGGAAATCATAGTGAAATAAAATAAAAGAAATTTGGTAACCTAGAACTCCCCGGAAGTGGGTAGCGCCGTCAGTGTACATCATGCGGTGCAATGTAGGCATTACTTGAGGGAATTTGCAGCGTCCCTCCGGTCCCTAGCTGCAACTGCTTTCATCCCTTTCACTGTACCTCCGTTCATATTCTCTTTCTTCCATCTTACTGTCCACCCTCTCCTAACAACTGATTCATAGTGCAACCGCGAGGTTGTCCCCCCTGTTACACCTTTCAAACTTTTACTGTCAATTTCCGTTTCAGCACTGAATGGCCTTAGTTGCGCCAGTGCTTGGCATGTATGCCTAAAATCTATAAATCAATCAGCCTAGAACTAAAAGGAAATATAAATAAAACAGACATCAAAGACATTTTCTAAATTAGATGAACGACAAAGAAGCTTACTAACCTGGAATCAGATAAGAAAATATGAAGAGTAAACGTTAAAGAAAGCTGAATCTTAGTCATATGAAGAAAGAGGTTAACATGAAACCAAGAGATTAAAATAAAAGCTTCGTATCGCAAACTAGACCAACATGAGGCAATGGAACTGCTCCGGGAGAACCGGGATATGCCTGACTACTTGCACGTAAGAGAATCTTCCCCGTAATTACCGAATAGCTCACTCCCACCCACCACTCTCTCTCTCTCTCTCTCTCTCTCTCTCTCTCTCTCTCTCTCCTGATACATCTTGATGATATAACTGACATTTAGGCGTGACATGGCATGCAGCAAATCGATGGACACATTCCTCTGTCTCCTGTTCCTCTCTCCTCTCTGTCTCTCTAAGGTATTACATTGTATTTTCAGGCATGAATTTTTCTTAAGGAAAGTAAAAGGACATCGTGACTTCAAAACTGCGGACTTTGTTCGTTCGTGGTTTGGTTGCCGCTAATTATCTGGTACACACTACACAATTCACTGGGATTTTTCAGGAATTGTGTAAGTTCGAGAATAATACATGAATGTGCTTCATTTGTTCCTGCCTTTTTCCACAATACCATCCAACTATACAACACATGCTTTTGTTTCCCTTACGGGCTGCTCTAGGCCCATAAATCTCTGGTATAAAGCCAACTCGGTCTAAAACAGGAACGATGATTGTCACTGCATACCCTAGCAAGCTGAACCACGAGTAGACCTTTAAAGCCAAGAATCTGGCGGCCAAAAAAAGCTTCAGTGCGTCCGCTACAAAGTTCCTCATATCTATGGCATCGCAGCCGA
The DNA here is from genome assembly GCF_040412425.1 of Macrobrachium rosenbergii. Lineage (NCBI taxonomy): Eukaryota > Metazoa > Arthropoda > Malacostraca > Decapoda > Palaemonidae > Macrobrachium > Macrobrachium rosenbergii. The sequence goes on from NC_089782.1 coordinate 19,584,023, forward strand.
GTCATGCAACTTCTACTGGAGAGAGAGAGAGAGAGAGAGAGAGAGAGAGAGAGAGAGAGAGAAGAGAGAGCCAGCAAGCGAGCGAGCGAGCTTCACTCGCGCTCAGACCTTGAGGGACTACAGTATAATACCATAGCATTATCATCATCATCACCGTCATCGCCTCCAGCGCCGTGTGACGCAAAGGGCATTGTAGGAGATATATCTACAGAATTTGGATTCTTGACAACTGCTTCATTCTCGGCAGGACTCGAAGAGTTACTGGTATAGGGACAACCCGTCTATGAAGAGAATTATAAGTAGATATCGTCCCTGCTGTACATATGCCCGTCGAATTCGGGTTCCGTGATTAGAGTCGGTATCAACCCATCTCCAACATGACAGCTGATCGATAACTTTGCAAAATGTGGCTAGTTATGAATGTTTGTTATGTCCACTCGTGACTTGTGAGCATCAACATCGTACGTAGGCCCACTACCAGGAAGATAGTTTCACATTTACGCAATGCAGAGACAGATACGTCTTTCACAATAACTCGAAATTGCATACTTAACAGAGACATTTCTTCATTCACACTTGACCCCGATCCCCTTTTCAGATTTGTTGAACAGCAGCACCAACATCCAGAAAATAGCCTCTGTCGAACTTCTCAGTTTCAGAGGTCTTTTATTCCTCACACCGTTGGGCTGTGGAAAAGTCTCCCTGAGGATGTCGTGCAATTGTAACTTCAAAAGTTCAAGGAAGGTGCAGTGCATTACTACCCTAATACAAGTCCACTTGCGTTTTGATAATTTACTTATTATCTTTTTTTTTTATTAATTTTTTAGTTTATTTTTCTTTTTTAATAAGTGATCTCTTCTTTCTGTATTTCCCTCTACCTTCTGATACTCCTTTCTAATGAACACCGTATTCTTTGGAAGCTTGAATTTCAAATCAATGACCCCTGTGGACTTGTTCAATATGAATAGAGTTCATCTTTGGAATAATAATAATAATAATAATAATAATAATAATAATAATAATAATAATAATAATAATAATAATAATACTGTTTTAGTTTTATCTTTTAGGTCCGAAATACTAGAATGTGTTAGGCTTGAGCAACTGACTGGTCATCTGGGAACGGTAAATGCTTTGCCGGATGAACAGTCGGCTTGTAGACAATTATAGTCTACCAAGACTGCAGTGTGCTCTGTTGTTAATGATCTATTGGAAATGATAGACGAAGGTAAATGTGGTTTTCTGGTCTTACTCGATCTCGGCACTGCTTCTGATACACCTGTGAGCGAATTTCTAAAAGATTTTACAGTCCACTGGAATTTTTGAAGGACCTTTGAGTGTCTGAAAGTTATATGTCAAAAACTACTGTGTACAGATAAGAAACAAACATTCATCTTAAGATACACTAAGAAGAGGAGTACCCCAAGGAGGTGTATTAAGCCCAGCCATATTTTGCATTTATATGACTGGATTATCAAACGTATTAAAGAAACTTGGGGCAAAGTTCAAGCTGTTGCTAGTGACACCCAGTTTTATTCCTACATAAACGACACCGATGTTACACATGAGAAACATAAAAGACCTTATCACCAGTGTTCAGAAATGGGTTACACTTAAGAAGTTGAAATTCAATGAGAATAAAACTGAATTTATATTGGTAGGAAGGATAAATAACTCAAGAAACCTTGGTGGCACTGGCAAAACTATAAATATTAATCCAGTTCTGACTGCTGGCAAAGTACTAACTTGGTTTGCAACTGGACTGTAATTTATCTCTCAGTAGTCAAATCAACAGTGCTGTAAAGGTTTCTGTCTATCGTCTTAGAGATAGTGCCTTTGCTAAAAAAAAAATCTTGATAAGTGTTCCATAAAAGAAGCTTTTGATTGTTTCATAAATAAAGTGGACTATTCCAGCTCTAACATAATCTATCTCAGATGCAATTTAGGAAGCTGTAAAGTGTATTGAATAGAGTGGCAAGATTAATAAAGGGTGTTGCACCTTGGGACAAGATTACACCTGTACTGGCTGAGTTGCACTGGCTCCCTATCAGAGTTAGAATAATGTATAAAATATATGTAGTGACTCATCAGGCTATCAAGACTGGGTGTACAGAATATTTTAAAGACTTGTGGTGTATAATGCATCCAATGAATGGAGTCAACTAAAGATAAGAGACAGACGGTATGAAGCTGACTGAGTCAAGATGCACTTCGAGTGTTGGTTTTAGAGCCTTGAAATTTGCAGCTCCAAGACTGTACAATAAGCTCCCACTTGAAATCAGGAAGACTGAAAATATTAATTCTTAAAAAAAGGAAGACTTTCTTATCTCTTGAGTGTTATGACAGTGTGATCTAACAATTAAGATGGAGTACGCCGTATAAATATCAGAAATCTTTGCAGCTATAGTCGACATACTACCGATACTTAATTTACTGTTTAAACTACATGAGAGAGAGAGAGAGAGAGAGAGAGAGAGAGAGAGGGAGGGGTGGGTGGGTGGGGTGGAGTCACAATGCTTTCTCATTGACAAGTTCTTGTGGTGAATGCTTTAAGGGCACTAATGGGAGTATCCTGTTCGGATGGAGCTTGTGGAAGACGGCTGAACAGGGCACCTGTCGACGACGTCCAAATGGTGATTATCACTACTGCGTGACATTTTAGACGCAATAAGACTAAGCTCGCTGAAAACGTTATCAACAGCCACTCTGTTGCTGACACCCCGATACTCAAGCTACAAAGCTTTAAGTGCCCTACGGTGAACCAGTTCAAAGGAAGCACTAAAATCAAAATGTATTTAGTCTCATACAAACTATTTATCAAGATGCAAATGCCTAGACTCCAGGTACTCACTGTATGGCTCTAAGATAACTTTCCAGCACATTTAGAAAGCACTGGGGCGATGGAAATTAACCTGTAATTATTTCACTAGAACTTGAATCACCCTTGCATTCAGAGACGGGCACAGTATTGTTCAAGGCCATCCATGGTTCTTTTCGGTTTCCTTGAACGAAAAGCAAATTTGTTGTGTACTGGACAAGGGTGTCATGTGTCAAGAAGGGAAATGTCTAACATAATAATAATAATAATAATAATAATAATAATAATAATAATAATAATAATAAAAACAGTGTTTACTCATCAAAGATACGTGCCGAATACAAAAGTCAAGGAAGAAGGTGACATCAGCATTTATTATGATGAAACTGCGTTTATCGCTGACTGTAAAAACGGGTTTCCCCTTGGGGAAGGTTACCCACGTTTCCTCAGCATGAGAGTCACAGCGATCCCACACATGAGATTCTATCTCAGTAAACAAACTTGGTGATGCCTTGACCGATGGGCATACTTGTTAAACCAATTGGTAACATAGGATTATAATTACGTCTTAGTTGGTTACAAGAGTTCAGAGGTCCGTATTGGGCCTCTTATCATCTTAACACTTTATCATGCTTATAGCTTGTACCGCCATAAAAGCAACTTAATCTACAATCAACCAACTAAAAATTGAGACATAACCCGATGACTGAACCACTTCCTAAACTGGCGCATAGAAGGAGAAAATGAAACTGGCCGTGTGTTCAATCTTAACTAATTATTATGACCCACAAAACGACAGTAGTCCAAACTATTTAAACTAATCCATAAAAGGCAACTTAAAAGAAAAGACACAGGCAGATGAATAAGCTAAGAGGCAAACTCTCTCATAATAGGAAACCAATAGCCATATGGATCGATAGGCAAGCTACGTGATAAACCAAGCTGACACATTCAAACTGAAACAAATCAACTTCTGGAATCAAGCGCCCAAGCTCGACCTACTGTCGTATTTTTCAAAGGAATTTCCGCTGACAGAGACTCATGTGACATATTAACATCTTTCACTTGTTTATCACCAGTTTTATAAGTCTAGGGCCATAAGCGAAGGGGATGCCAGATGATATCCCTCCCTCCCCCGCCAATTTCTTTTTCGTTTGTTTACTTCTGGTGAACGCGCTATTTTTGTTTTTCTTATTTCACCAGTTTACGAAAGTGTGTTTTATATACATGACTGCGTTGGTTACAACTGTTTCTATTGCCAGATTGTATGAATTCAGCATTCAAGGAGGGAAATAACAAAAGAAAGACCGAGGTCGATGGTAGGTGATAAATTTCATTGACGTCATAAGAAGCGTTACCAACAGCAAGGAGATTGCATTTCGTGGTGAAATCATACGGCATCGCTACATGCTGTAGATTTATTCTAGTATAGAATATAAAGAGTCAGTGATGCAAACATAATTAATGCATGATAATAGTCCTGTGAACAAAATTCACCGAAAACCAACAGGAATAATCCAGCAGTGTTGCCAGCGGTCAGTAGGCTATGCCGGGTGGTGCAACCCTGGTTGCGAGCCGTAATTTTGGCGGGCTTTAATTCCATCCAATAATTTATCAACTTTTATTCATTTTTCCTAATAACCATTCGTTGTACAAGGTTGCAATTAATTTTGCTCACAACTCTGTAAGTTTTAAACAATGGAAACGGTAAAAAACCAAATGAATCTGGAAAGTACTGACGATCCATTTGCTCAATAAACTTCCTCTCTCGTATCACTACTCTTGTGAATTTCTTCCCTCAAACTCTGTGAAGCTCTCGTTATATCTTGTAGGCCGTGGTCTGTTCCCTCCAGTTTTCTTCTCAATTCTGTCAGTAGTCTTCCTTCCGCCGAAGAGCTGCCTTTAATTCACAATTCCACCATCTAGCTCATTCCTTTTCTTTTTTAACAAATCACTACATGAGGACTTTCTGCTACTCTAAGGAAGTTACTGTTTAACCATTCAGTCTCCAAGAGCATACCTACGAATATTTTCTTTAGAACAATGAATTTTCCATCCAAAACACTCCGAAAAAGAGAGTGTCTTCTGAGTAACTCCAGACACTAAGCTCACCGCATCATGTCTCTTTCTTTCCCCTATTTCTACATGTACATCATCCAACACGACTACAGTTTCACCACCTACAAACTTTGCAATGTAAACAGTACATGTAGTAGATGTAGAAATAGGGGAAAGAAAGAATGCGGTGAGCTTAGTGTCTGGAGTTACTCAGAAGACACTCTCTTTTTCGGAGTGTTTTGGATGGAAAATTCATTGTTCTTAAGAAAATATTCATAGGTAAACTCTTGTATTATATACATATATATACATCTATATATTTATAAATATATACATATACAGTATATATACTGTATATATATAATGTATATATTATATATATATATATATATATATATATATATATATATATATATATATATATAAAACCATCATTCTCCCAGAGTATACCTATGAATATTTTTGAATATTTTCTTAAGAACAATGAATTTTCCATCCATATATATATACATATATATATATATATATATATATATATATATATATATATATATATATATATATCTGGTTACATTCACTAGAACTGTGTCTTGTGGCTCAAAGATGGCTGATTAATACTTAGAAAACAGTAGATTATACGGTGTGTGAAGAAGAGGTACTGGGAGAGAGAGAGAGAGAGAGAGAGAGAGAGGGTTTTCCTGTTTCAGCATTGCATACATTTTATTAGGGTCTTGCTGACAGAGCGCGTTGAGCCCCAACGTTACATCCCAGGGTCTTCGCCGCGCCTTGGTGACGTAATAAGCGTAGTACTATGTTTCCTACAATGTTGAGAAATAACAAGTCTGTATGCGTCATGTGTTATGCTGAAAATATTTGTATTGCTCATATAACCAACGGGCAGTTTGTGTGTATATTTATATGATAAGATGAAATGAATTAGCCTATATAAGTCATATGAGGAACTGAAAACGTTCAAATGCCTTATAAAGCAGCTCGCAAATGTTTTACATACATGGCCAAGTGAAAATGTTTACGTGTCATGAGATTAAATGGCAGTGATTATTTGTATCTTACGATGAGATGAAAATGTTTATAATTATCAGATGACGTTTTGAAAATTGTATCTGTATTTTACGATAAAATGAAAATAGTTGTTTGCGTCTTGTCACATAAGGCACTTGCTTATTTAAACTGTGTTAAAATGTTATGGGTTAAGTGACAATTAAATTTCAAATAAAATGTCAGATAAAAAAGTTTACGTGGATCTTGTTAAAATAGTGTTTCCCGATAGTTGTATTATAAAGAAAAGTCCCAATTAATGTAAAGATAGAAAGCTTCTTATATATATATATATATATATATATATATATATATATATATATATATAATATATATATATATATATATATGCGAGCACGAATTTAGCTACGAATTTCTTGCCCATTCTAATACGAATCTACAGTGCTGGTATCGATATATCAACACTGTACTCATAAAAGTAGGCAATAAAACCGATACAGTTCGTTCACAGAAACTAAAGAAACGTTCGTAATATTATTGAATAGCACCCCATGCATATGGTTCAATCCTCAGCTCATTGACCGACAAACCACAGTTGAAGAAAAGGGCAAGGTAGATTTTGCAAACCATGAAAAGTTTTTTTTTTTTATTATTTTATATATTAGTAAGCGCACCATTAAAACGATTGACTCGGATAATTTCAAGTCTCTTAGTAACATGCGGACCACTGAAATCTTAACAAAGATAATTTCATGTTCTTGGCGAAAGAAAGGAGAGAAGAGAATGAAAAGTAGAATAAATAGGCAAACGGCAACACTGATCCTGTAGAGGCGGTCAAGAGATAGATGGCAAGTGGCGAATTATCTCGGGGAGTCGGAGTCTCGGAAGAGGACAAGAATTTCAGTTGGTGTTTGGTATGCGTGAGGTGTAGGTCACCGCCCATTGGCTCCCGATCATTGGTATTAAAATCATCAATAAATTGACAAATCTTCGTAGTGCCGCACGCAGTGAGGTTTATTTGAGTGTCCCCGAGAGTGAGCGCCATGTATGTTATAACTGGCAGTCTGTAACAAGAAAAAGAGAGGCCCTGGCTAAAATTATAGAATGGGATTGTAGATGCGCTTGCTGTGTTGGTGTTGGTGCTGGGGCGTCGTCTGCTTGTTTACATAGGAATCGGGGGCCTTACTTCTGTCGCTTGTGATCGGCCTGTGGGGAAAAGGAATTGGATTTTCGCACAACTTTATCTGGATAAAAAGACAAACGTGACTGTGTTTCTCGCGTGGAAAAGGTACAAACGACATTCATAAACCAACATGGGAAATATTCACACTGTGGGACCGAACGAAGCCTTGGTGGTATCAGGTATGTGGTGACAGACAGACGCTGTTTTGGATTGAACTTGACCTTTTTTTGAATTGTTTTGGCGGGTAAGAGCTAGTGACATTTAAACGGGGTTTTTTAAAATAAACGCTTTTCCATTTGTTGGACGCATGTCTGTATGATGTGCTGTTTTTATTATTTGTGAGAGCTGTAGGTTATAAGCGTTGGGTATTTTATTAGCTCAAGTTAGCGTAAGCCTAGTCCTGGTCCCTTTCGCATACAACCGCTAAGCCGTTGATGTGTTTGATGTGTAGCCTATTTAGTTTACCAGAGGTTGCATAATTTATATTTAAGGAAAGTTACGTTTTTTCTTATAATTTGCCTACGCATGTGTGATAACTGAGTAGCCTTCTTACTGATTTGCATAACATGTAAGTAGGTCAGCGTTAAAAATTTTACAGAGTTCTGACATATGCCTAATACGTGACTCCCTCCATGATTATACTGGTGTTAATGAAGAGGAGCCTGGTAGTTCGTTAATTTGAGATTAAGCACATGGCAAGGGGCCATGCCCTAGGACATCCCGTAAGCCTGGTAGCACTGGGAATCGGGTAACTACACTCCGTAACCCGACCATTTTTGCTCTGGTTTTAGTGAACTGGAGTGACTAGCCAAGTACTGCGATTCGTATCTCTTCTGTACTACGACAAACAAAATAAAAGATAACCTACGGTACATGCGTGGTAAAATGACGGCAGACTTGTTTTGTACATAAACAACGTTTAGATCCAGAGGGTACCATAGGGATATGAGAACCATTAGCCCATTGTTGGCAGATCAGCACGAGTTGGTACTATTAGACTATTAACACCCGAAATTCTGTTCGCTCTCTTATTGATTTCTAATACAGGTTACAAGTTCTGTGCCCCGTGGGAACTCATGTCAGCAGCACTCGGTTTATTTTTGGTCTAATAAGTTATATGTGAACATTTTAAATTTATGCCATGAGCCTATGTGGGTTTCCATACAGTTGTAATCGCAACATATTCTCGGTTAACCTTACGTGTGGTTATATACAAGTTTGCCTTTAAATAGTTTGCCCTAAATTTTTTGAGTAATCATTCAGCAAATACCTTAACGTATACAAAAAAGATGAATGTCTGTAATTAGTGTACTTTTGGATTATAACCGGTAGCATGGCAAAGTCCATGTTTGTGATACCGTTTTACCATAAGCTTAATGAGTCAAGGTTCCAGACATAGGCCTACAGTAAATGTCTTGGATATACAGCAAATATTATGCCATCTGCATTTAATTTTGTTATGGTTACTTGGTATATTACAATTATGCAGAGAAAGTGATTTTTTTTTTTACAAAGTAAACTGGGTTGTCGTTCAAACATTTCTGAGGGAGATTCCAATAGTAGTTCTACTGTAGCCGCTTATAGCAAACAGTGTTCTATGGGAGACTTGGGCTGTGTCCAGATCAAACTACCACCACCAAAGTGGGTGTGGCGCCATGCACCCATACACATCGTCCTCCCCTACACCGTCCCCCTTCCCCCATTATCGTAAAGTCCTTCCATCCCACCCTCCCATCACCCCAGAACGTGTGTAGACCACGCTACCTCCGTCCCCCACCTCTCTCTCTCTCTCTCTCTCTCTCTCTCTCTCTCTCTCTCTCTCTCATTGGTTTTCGTTCGTCTCCATATCTTTTCCCCTCAGCAACCAGAGGGATGTCACTGTCCTTGAGACTGTACTTAGTCCATCTTCTGTATTCCCTCCCCTCTGTCCCTGCTTAAAAAGTTTACTTTTTTGCGAAATGAATTTTACTTTTTTTAGGCTTTCCATCTCTTTAATCCCTTACCACTTTGCTTGATGGATGTTGTAGCCCCGTTCGCAATCTACTTTGTGTTTTAGAAAGTATTTTTTGTACGATGCTTTTATGTAAGTCTCGTCTCGTCTCGTCTCGTAACCATGTTGCCGAGAGAGAGAGAGAGAGAGAGAGAGAGAGAGAGAGAGAAGGCTTTTTATAGCACTCCTTTACGAGTTACTCTTCCTCGGGGGCCTTTCCTAATGTTGGAAGCTGGTTCTATGGGGACCGTGCGAGAGGGGTGTTTGCTTACAAGTTGTTGTGGTATGTAGGCACCTTATGTAGATAACATGAAAGTCTCTCTCTCTCTCTCTCTCTCTCTCTCTCTGAAAAGGACAAGGTGCAAGTAAACTGTGTGGAATTTTACAAACCATCGTATAATTTATTTTACTTCCGTAGTAGCTTATGTGATAATAATTCCATGCACACACACACACACACACACACACACACACATATATATATATATATATATATATATATACATATACACTGTTTATAATTATAAGTAAGTGAATTTCAATTGCGCCGCCAACTTGTTCAATATTTTTCTTGAGAGAGAGAGAGAGAGAGAGAGAGAAAGAAAAAATAACTATTTCCTCATGTATTGACGCAATCCTGGCTTTTGAGGGCCGGTCTAGGCGGGCCCAAAAGTAATCCCGGTTAATCTGTCGGTATTCGGAACATTCTCATCATTGTAGGTCAGTAGAGTATTCTTTAGAGTCATGTATTGCCTTTGTTATTTTGTTCAACTTCGAAATATTGTTCCCTTGTTTATTTTTTGCTGTTGGAATTCTAATATTATGTGTTAGTATTTATAGTAACAACGTAAGCATGATAACTGTAAGCTTTTGGATGGAGAAATAAAAATGCAAAAGTGGGTACGTGTAGTGCTGGGAGGTATAGCAAAAACATGATTCTTTTACAACCTATTGTTCATTTTCTTATAGCGTTTTAGTTTTGCCATTCAACATTTTATATAGGCTATATATGTATATATATGTGTGTGTGTGTGTGTGTTTATGTATTATGCATGTATATACAGTATATCAGCACAAACTGTGGTAAATGGAGAGATGGCTGAAGTGCATGCAGTCCTGGGGTGGTGGACTGAATATTTGGAAGGTTTGTTGCTTGTGAAAGATCAAAGTTTGAGAATGCTTGTGAAACTGACTGTCGAAGACCAAAACTGGTCAGACACCAATAGTAGATGTGTTTACGTAAGCGAAATGCTTTCGGCTAATCAGGGTTTGTAAATGATTATGTGGATAAGGGAATGGGAGAGAGGACTCATGTTATCATTGTTATGAAGGTAGAGGGGATAGGGGTAGCTGTAAGAATGATAGTGTATAGGCTAACGTTACCTAATACACCAGGGAAGGTGTATGGTAGGATTCTGATTGAGAAAATAAGGCAAGAAGGGGTCAACTGGGGAGAAAGACGGTTTGTGATTCAAGTGTTTGGTATGAGTTACCGCATATGAGAGGTTTGAAAGTAAAGGAAAAATGCTCCTTGTGGAACAGCCCACATGGACCTAGAAAAAGCACGTGATTGAGTCGGTTACGAGGCATTATGGAAGACGTTGAGGATGCATGGTACATAAAAGATAGGTGGTTGATAATGGTGATGAGCTTTTATGATGGCTGAGGAGATGGTTATGATATGTAGGCAAAAGGGTAACCTAAGTGGTTTGGCGTAATAAAAGTGGGTATGAAACCCTGGTGCGTTACGTCACTATGTTTTTTAATGTCACCCTTTTCTTGACGATAATGCGTAAATTCAGTAGTTTAGTATGTCTGAGTGGTTTCAATGTAAACGAAATGTGAGAAGTCAGAGAAAATTAATTAGACATAGGTGGAAAGTTATGGGATTTAAAAAAATGGAGATGTTAGTGGAGTATGGAATACTGGATAATTGCAAATGATTTAGTAGTGATTGGGGATAGTGAAGAGAAACTGCAGAAACCAGTGAGAAAGTATGACTGTTTTTAGGAGGAGAAAGTTGAGAATCAATGTGAGAAGAGGTGACTTTATGAAGGAAAATGGAAAATAGGAAGGGGGAGCAGTGAATGTTAATATGGCTGGTGGAACGTTTTAGCCTATATTGCTAATAGGAGGGAAGGGGGGAGTATGAAGTGGGCGTGCCTCCTGTTAATGGACGGGGACCAACAGATTTTCCTAAAAGTATTTTTTTAGGAATCCCTAAACCCGTTGAATGCGTTATTTAGTATCGGAATATTTATAGACATTTTTTTCTTTTTTTGTCATTTGGATCAAATTACATTGCTTAAAGTCTGTACATTTTACACGCTAATATTTCTCTCTCAGTAAATGGGCTAAGTAAAAGGATTATTTCCTCGTCAACTTTCCACTAAGAAATACTCAGGCGTAAGGTTTAACTGTCCCTCGAAAAAATTAGTTGGAATGTTGGTCTGTCTTCGTCTGTTAACAAGTGGCGTACCGAGCCCCTGTCTAGAATGTTTGGCTAAGGATTACTCATAAGCTACAACTTGCGAATCTATAAAATGTGCAAAATAGAGCTGCCACATTAATAAAGGGTGTCGCACCCCGGGAAAAGATTACCCCGGTATTGTTTGAGTTGCATTGGCAGCCTATCAAAGCTAGAATAATGTGCCAAATATGTGGTATGACCCATTAAGACTGGGTGTCAAAAATATTTGAAAGATTTCCAGCATAATACGGCAAGCGAATGAAGTCAACAAGTGCACAAGACTAGTAAGATGAGTTCAAGTTATGTGTCGGGATGCATCCCGAATATTTGGTTCTAGTCTTGAGATTTGAACCTAGACCTAGATAATAGACAGGAAGTGCTGTACTGAAAGTCTTTCAGACAAAAACTACTTTCATATTTTCCGAGGGGTTTGATAGTGTGGATTTAACAATTAATGTGGAGTACACCACATACCTTTTTTTAAATATCTTTGCACAGATTTCTGTAGGACAAATGAATCTGTGGGTTCCCCAAAAGCACCTTCCCTGGGGTGGGACCGAAAGAGAAGCCAACCGTAGGCAAGAAGTTTGGGTGGGGTGGTCCGTCTCTTAAGTCCATGTCATGCAAAGTTATGAAGTCGATGGTCACGTTCCCCCAAATTTCACCGATTCTAGTTTGAGTCTAAAACCATTCAGTTTGAATTTTGTCCTTGAGGGCGACGACCTTGCAAATTGTGTAAACTAACTGCACCAGAATCCTGTGAAGAGTTGCTTGTGTGAATCAGTTTTTACCTTTTTAGAAGCCTATGAAAGTTCTTGTCTATATTTATAAAGTTGGCAGTGCTGCATAATAATAATAATATATATATATATATATGTATATATATATATATATATATATATATATATATATATATATATATATATATATATATATTGTGTGTGTGTGTATTATTGTGTATAGCCCTCTTTATATATATATATATATATATATATATATATATATATAGTTTATATGTTTATGTTCTTGACGTTTATTATTATTATTATTTATTATTATTATTATTATTATTATTATTATTATTATTATTATTATTTTTCAGGATCAAGCTTTTCCTTAACAGGGATTTGCTCAAGAGGAAAACAAGACAACAGTCATTTTGCAATAATAATAATAATAATATAATAATAATAATGTGTGTAATAATTATATAGTAAACTATATCACTATGCAAAATAAACATGCTTGTTTATTTTATATAGTAATACGGTTTACTATATAATTGTTGATTTTTATTACACAGACTGTTTTTCATGAGATTGTGAATTTCATAATAATAATAATAATAATAATAATAATAATAATAATAATAATAATAATAATATTGTGGGCTTGCTGGATTGCTGGGATCAGGTTGCCGTAATGGCTGAATCACCGAGTTCCGTTCCTTGTTCTGGTCCCCTCGCTCTCTTCACCTTTTTGGCTGCTCCGTCAGCAAGAAAATTATGTTTCCGGTTTAGGAAACGCTATTATCTAGACCTATAGGTCCCCTGCTGTCGGGCAGGTAGGTAACCGGTAGGCCTATCTATAAATAAAGGACCGAATTTCAGTGCCGTGTGAAAAGATATTTATTTGCCTGAGATTTATCTCAAGAATATTGGGGTTATTTTTTAATTTTTGCTTAATTCCTATTCCTTTGATAGTGGCTGAAGGTTATTTTCCCTCAGTCACGTCTTTCGACAATGATGAAAAGCTGTCTTCGATATATGTTTTTAAAAACCTAATTCCTCCCATATGAACATTATCGCTTGAATCATTAGAAAGTTCAAGCGAAGCTGCAGTGCATTACTACCCTAATACTAGTATCCTTGCATTTAATACATTTTTATCTCTGTTGATTTATTAATTATTCTTTAACAAGTGAGATTTTTCTTTCTGTATTTCCCTTTACCTCCTCTTACTTCTTCCTAATGAACACCATAATCTTTGGAAGCTTGAATTTCAAGTCAATAGCTGTGAATCTTTGTCCCCATATAGAATAGGTTCATCTTCTGAATAATAATAATAATAATAATAATAATAATAATAATAATAATAATAATAAACTCCGAAGTTCTAGGTAAACAGAAAAGTGTGTGAATGCGCGTTCTTCCTTTCTCAGATACAGAAGGCGTGACCCCGAATATATTAGGAGGAGTTATTAACGAGAGAGGGAGAAATATATATTTGCGTTTCTCTTTTGCTGCGTTCTCTCTCTCTCTCTCTCTCTCTCTCTCTCTCTCTCTCTCTCTCTCTCTCTCTCCACTCCTACCCTTCTCCTCCCAAGACGCCCCCTCACGTGTGCCTTTAGCCACTGGAGGAAACGATTTTCCTCTCGGGCAAGGCACTAAAGGAGATGATGTCCTTTGGATCGTAAGTCCTCCTCCTCCTCCTCCTCCTCCTCCTCCTCCTCCTCCTGTTTTTTCTCTTCGTTTCCTTATTTTTCTTTTTCATTCATATAATCGATTATTTTATTTTTCTAATCCTATTATCTTATTTCTTTTTGGACTCCCTCTCGTCTTTTATTTTTTATCTGTTTTGTTTTCCTGTCATTTTTTTGTTATTAACCCTTTTCCTTCCCTTTGTCTTCTGTATCCCATGTTAATTCCTTCCTTTATGTCTTACTCCCACTTCCTAAGTTTTTAGCCTCATATGTCTTCCATTTAGACTCATTTGGTGTGATTCTGTTCTTATTTCCGTGTTCCCTATCTTTATTCCTATTTTAGTTATACATTTTTCATTCGTTATTGAATGGTTTGTTCCTTTTCTCCTCTTCATTTCCTTGTTTCTTTCTCTTTTCTTCGCTGATTTTCTTACGTTTCCCCTTTCCTTGTTTTTTTTCCTTCCTTGTTTTTCCCCTTTTCTTTTTTTCTCCTTCCTTTTTTCCCATTTCCTTGTTTTTCCCTTTTCTTTTTCCCATTTCCTTGTTTTTCCCGTTGTTTTTTCCCTTCCCTTGTTTTCCCATTTCCTTGTTTTTCTCCTTTCCCTCTTTTCCTATTTCCTTGTTTTTCCCCTTTCCTCGTTTTTCCCCTTGTTTTTTCTCCTTTCCTTGTTTTTTCTTCCTGTTTTCTTGTCCTCATTCTTTTCTGTTTTCTTTCCTCAGAATTTATTCATGTTTTGGTATCCTCTTCGTCCCTCACTTCCTCACTTTCCTTACTCCCTTCCTTATTCATTTAGTTTCTAACGTTTTGTATTTTCCCTTCGCCTTTATGCCTCAGTCATTCCCTCTTTTTTAATCCTAACCTCCCTTCTGTTTGCTCTGTTCAGTTTTCCCCATCCATAATTTTGTTCTTTTTCTTTCCTTATTTTCCTTTCTCTTACTTCATTATTCTTCATTTTCCACTCCCCCTAACATTTCTGATTATACGTGTTCTCTTTATCCCCATTTGACTCTCTTCTGTTCCACATTCTCATGTGTCTCATTAACCCAATATTAAGGAATCGCTTAATTCCACTGTCCCTTAATTTTAATTCTTTTTTATTTTCCAATTTCTTGCCGCCTCCCATCCCCACTCTCTCTCTCTCTCTCTCTCTCTCTCTCTTCTGATTCTCTCTAAATCTCTCTTCATGATTTTCGTTTTCTTCCCTTCGTTCTTCCCCCTTCGTTCATTTTCCTCTTCCATCCCTCTTCGTTACTCAGTTCCTCCTCCGGCGCATTCCTCCCATCAAACTCCCCCTTCTCTCTCTCTCTCTCTCTCTCTCTCTCTCTCTCTCTCTCTCCATCATTTTCGTTTTCCCTCAATCTCCCTTCTTCTCGTTCATCACCTTTCGTTCATTTTCCTCTTCCATCTCTCTTCATTACTCAGTTCCTCCTCCTCCGGCTCATTCCTCCCATCACTTCCCCCTCTCTCTCTCTCTCTCTCTCTCTCTCTCTCTCTCTCTCTCCTCCATGATTTTCGTTTTCCGTCAATCTCCCTTCTTCTCTTTTTTCCCCCTTCATTCATTCTCCTCATCCATCTCTTCATTATTCAGTTCCTCCTCCTCCGGCGCATTCCTCCCATCACCCCCTTCTCTCTCTCCCTCCTCTCTCTCTCTCTCTTTCTCTCTCTCTCTCTCTCATTTTCGTCTTCCCACAATCTCCCTTCTTCTCGTTCTTCCCCTTTCGTTCAATTTCCTCTTCGTTCTCTTCATTACTGAGTTCCTCCTCCTCCGGCACATTCTTCTCTCCTACTCCTGCTGATGATGCTGTATCTCGGCTGCCGTTTCCTGCTGTCCTCTGCTGCTGCTTCCTGCTGTCCTCTGCTGCTGTTTCCTGCTGTCTTCTCACCTGGAATAACTTTGGACTGGTGAGACTTCTCCAGTCTTCCCTTCCTCCTGGTGGGGAGTTACGACGCTCTTTAATTATAGATCTCGAGGGTGTCATTAGATGTTTAGGTATTTGCTGTTCATGTGTTTCGGTATGTTTTCTGTGTAGGTTTTTTTTTTCGTTTATATAATTTTTTTCATGTTTTTTTATCTTTATTGTGTAGGTGTTCATGTCATTATTGTTTAAGTGTCTGTGTTTTAGATCTGGCCTTGTTTATTCATTACAGATCTTAGGTAATTATTTTTGATGTATAGGTGATTATATCTTTATTGTTTAGGATTCTATTTTTCAAGTATTTAAGTATTTAGCCCTTAGAGATCGTAGAGATTAATTTATACGGACGTATATCCTATCATCTTTATTTAGTTATTCACGGTCCTAACGTTTAAATATTTACTGTGGAAATGCTTTTGTATTTATTATTTAGGATTACATTAACATTCAGGGAGCGCAGTCAAGTTTGCTCTCAAGTTCTTCTGATTTGGAAATATTAAGTTTATCTAAAACTATTGAAGCATTATTACTAAGGACATTGTTTGAGATATTACAGCCTCTAATTACACCAAGCTTTTCTGAAGTGTTTAGGACTTTTCAAAAGGATTCTCTTTAGAATTAGAGTCATGAAGCGTGTTATTATGCGTTAATCAAATAGGATGAAATTCTGCTCTATTTATTAATTTTTATTTTTTTCAGGCGAAAGGAAATTTAATGTTGATATGGATAAGCGACGAAGCCAGAATGTAATGAACTTAATGGAAGATAATTTTCAGTTTTTCTTTCATAATGTATGGCCCATTTGGTTAATGAGAAAAAATTTAAAGTATTTTGTTTTCGCATATATTGTGTAATAATTTTAGTTGCATTCTTGTATGTATTTAATGTAACCTTTACATTGTTTTTGTTGTATTATAAAGATTCTTATCCTAGTTGTTGATATATTGACGTGGATGGTCGCTTTGCAAGTTGATGTTTTTGACCTTGGGTTGTGTACATTCATAATAATAATAATAATAATAATAATAATAATAATAATATCTCGTTGGAAAGGTCTCCTCTTGGAAGTGGGCTAACGAAGTTGCGCTAATAATAATAATAATAATAATAATAATAATAATAATATCTCGTTGAAAGGTCTCCTCTTGGAAGTGGGCTAACGAAGTTGCGCATATGTTATGAAACCACAAATCTGGGGTGTGATTCTGTAAATCACAGACATGTATGAGACATATTGCCTCCCCTTTTGTGTGGGTAAGAAGAGAAGACGAGGTGTCTCGTTGTTGTGCTCTGAATATAAACCAAAATCCTCACACTGTAGTCTTTATGCATTAGCAGTGTTACGTGGCTTATTTTTTGTTCGCTTAACGTGGCTGCCCTCAGCGCGGTCTTGAGGTCTTAGTCCTGTTAATTTGATTGGATACTGTTGTTTAATTTTTGTTTTAGTATGCCTTGATGGGTAAAAATTTTAACAGGGTTACGGAGAGGATTGTTATGCTGAAGTACTTCACTGCTTGCTTGAGTTTTTTTATGAAAAATAGACAGTTTTCGGTTTTCCTTTATAATGATTTATTTTTGCTCTGCTTATGCACTAAATTACAATTAAACACTTATGAACTGAAAATAGAAAATACTACTTGAAAAAAAAGCAGTGCAGAATTTTTATTGCAATAACGAATAGAAACCAGAAACCTCTCATTGTAATGAAAACAAAAATCCCCCAACTTTCAGTGCAATTACGAGGTGTAAAAGATGAGGAAAGCAGGTGTAAGCCGAGTTCAGTTTCCGGCTGAAATTATCTGGATTCTTCTGGTGCCACATTAAGGGCCACGCCCCCAATTTGTGAACCACGCTCTCAAATAAAAACTCTCACTATTGACTTAAACCCTCAGACGTTGCAGTTTATTATTATTATTATTATTATTATTATTATTATTATTATTATTATTATTATTATTATTATTATTATTATTATTCGTAAGATGAACCTTATTCATATGGAATAAGCCCACAAGGGCCACTGACTTGAAATTCAGACTTTCAAAGAATATGGTGTTCATCAGAAAGTAAGAGAAGATAAAGGGAAATGCAGAAAGAAGGGCTCTCACTTATTAAAAAGAACAAATTAATTGATAAATAGATAAAAATCTATCAAAATGCAAGGAGAATATCCGGTAAAAGTTTATTTGGTGGCCTCGAAAATACCAGATGGGTATGTGGGGTTCAGTGTCTTTTGGTGTACCGCTGGGTCATTTCTGTCCCCTCCAGGCACAGGTCGTTGTCAGTATTTAAATTCCTCATTATTGTTTTTTCTTGTGATAGATGCATTAACTATATCAACAGTAATAGTATCAGGTTACATTTACAACGATGATAATCATTATTATCAACAATAGTACGTCAGTAGTAGTAGCAATGTGGTAGTGGCAGCAGTAGGACCAGCATTCGTTTTATTATTAACATTAAACTGTAGCGGGGTAGTAGACGCAACCTCTTTCATTCCTTGGACTGTATCTCCATTCACATTCTCTTTCTTCCATCTTACTTTCCACCCTTTCCAACAATTGTTTCCTAGTGCAACTGCGAGGTTTTTCTCCTGTTACTCTTTTCAGACCTTCTTACTGTCAGTTTCCCTTTCAACGCAGAATGACCTCATAGGTCCTGGCCTTTTTGGCCTATATATGGCCCAAATACTTTGTGGATTATATATATATATATATATATTTGATA
The DNA here is from genome assembly GCF_040412425.1 of Macrobrachium rosenbergii. Lineage (NCBI taxonomy): Eukaryota > Metazoa > Arthropoda > Malacostraca > Decapoda > Palaemonidae > Macrobrachium > Macrobrachium rosenbergii. The sequence continues at coordinate 19,602,631 of NC_089782.1, forward strand.
TATATATATATATATATATATATAATTAATTATAATATTATTATATATAATTACTAATATTATTACATATCCATTCACTCGCTGGTAGCAACCACATGTAGCAAGGAAGGTTGAACGCTCGAGCGTAGGTCGCATCATAGGGGACTGCCTGACTTGAATGATGGTGGCTCTTTGCATTCTTCATCTCGAGGTTAGGTAATGAGGTGATTTGGTGCTGTTGTACAGCTGACGTCTTGGCTTTTTATCATTTGTTAATACGGGACGCCCTGGAAGGATTTGCGTTTATTTTTGTTTAATCTCTCTTTCTTTATTTAATCTACTGTAGTTTGAGGTATGCGCGTACAGACTGTGTATGTATTCATTCATACTTATCGAGCGTAAGAATTATTTGTAAATATTTTAAATAAGTTATTATTGCACGTGGAAAATCATAGCGAACTGAAAGATTGAGCAGTCCTTTCTTGTTTCACATTAATGTGAATAGCAGTTCTTTTATTACGTAAGAGTCGCAACACGTTTTCTTCAAACCTTAAAAATAACAAAACCTTTCGTCAGAGCAATTCCTTTTACGATACTGGTTTAAAATATCTCGAATAGTAAATAGGGTAATGAAATAAAAAAAAAAAACAGTTTTGTAGTGCAATACAACAGTGAAACGCTAGATAGCCTACACGGGGAGAAGGATTAGGTTGTTCTACGAGAAGACAATAGTGATTTTATTTTCTCTATCCTGTTATGTTCTGGATATGGTAATGTTGTGTTTTTCGCGATTCAGACAGCTTATCTTTTATGTGTTTCGGGACGCCCTGAAGGATTGTGCTTTAGAAAGCTTTTCATTTGTTTTATTAGAAGGTGATACAATGTCTGGTAAGAAAAGAATGTAGAAACCAAATCTGTCTCGAGGTTGGGGAATTATGTAAAATTTTTTTATTATTCCGTATGAAAATCATAGTGACAGGATACAATGCCATACAGAGCAGATATCGTAATCTTTTTACATTAACTTTGAAACCTTGGGTTTTATATGTTTGGGCATTGTTGTGTAACAAAATTTTAAAATTTATTTATTTATTTATTTATTTTTTGCCAATTGTCCTCCTCTGGTTTAAAATAGGAAGTTCGTTTATTCAGCAATTACACACACACACACACACACACACACACACACATATATATATATATTATAAATTTGCAGAAGGATATGTTCTTGTTTAAGACAGCATTTATTTATCGTTTCCTGTTTCATTTATATATGCAGTCATTTACGATATCATGTTTCTCATTATGTGCAATTATAAGCATTTAATGTGTTTCTAATATATACGTGGTACTCACCAGTCGGTCCCGGTTTACATTTGTTCGCCATTTAGAAGGCGTTCCAAGGTTGTAAGCTTTTCAAATATATTCATCAGAAATTATTGATCTGGCTTGCAACGCATGTTAGGGTTACGGCAACGTATCGTTGATAGCGGAAAGAAATATAGCCCAAAATGGCAGAATAATCATAATTTGGTTCTTTTGATGTAAAACTCAAAATAATGGTTTTACATCGTTTTCAATGCACCCAGAGCATTAAAAGTAAGGTTTTCTTATGATTTTTGACGATTTCCGACGATCTTTTGACGCCAGGAAGTTCGTTTCGGGTTACGACAACACATATATATATATATATATATATATAGATTTGAACTCACAATATATATATATATATTTTTATATATTTATATATATTTAATTTTTATATATATATTTATATATATATATATATATATATATATGATATTGCAATTATATATATTTAATGATTATATATATATATTTTTATATATATATGATATATATATATATATATAATCATTATTTATATATATATATATATATATATATATATATATATATATATATGAATTTTATCACATCACCGTGTTTTTTATATACACAAACATTTAAGCTACAAATGTCGTTTTAATATCAATTCACTCTGCCTCAGTAATAATACTGAAGGGAATTAGGCTATAATTGATAAGTGGTTCGTCACCTCTCAGGATCGAACTGCCGAACAATGAGAACTAACGACGTTCAGTGACGCCCTAGACCACCCGGCTATTAAGATATATATAAAATAAATGAAATAGTGAATAAGCCAGCAGAAAAATATAGCAATGAATAATAAAGTAATTAAACTTTTTTTTAATACAGCGATCGTCGCTTCGTCTGTTTCCGAGATGATGTACAAGTTTTATTGGGGAAATATAAGAATTTGCTGAGGGAAATTTCTCTCTCTCTCTCTCTCTCTCTCTCTCTCTCTCTCTCTCTCTCTCTCTCTCTCTCCTTTCTATCTCTCTCTCCTTTTTTTGTTTTTAAATCATGTTAATTTTTCCGTGTCACATTCCTTCTCGTAGGTATTCTCTTATATTTATTCTTCATTCATTTAGGCCTATCCCTAATTACGACTTTCGTATTACATTCGTTCTCCCTTTTGATTTTTTTTTTGTCATCTCTTACTTATCCCTCTCGTCGCCTTTCTCTTATGATTTATTCATTTTATCATTCCCATGAAAAATGGAACCAGAAAAATGACACTACAAAATATCAAGCAAAACCCTAAAATTTTTATTCACATGCAAAAAGATGAATAAAATAGAGTAGAAACAGGCCCTCAAGAATTGAAGGGCGATTAACGAATGAAAAAAGGAAATATGTAACATATTAGCAGAAAGATATAAGAGTGAATTTACACCTAGAATTGACAATGAAGATAATGATACAGAAATAAGAGATGAAAATACTGAATACTTATCAGATATAGATATTACAAGAAGCCGATATTGTGCAGGCTATTAATGAAATTAAAATGGATCAGCAGTAGGACCAGATGGAGTACCTGCCATATTGTTAAAGAAAGTGGTTCATTCAATCGCAAAGCCGCTTAGCAATATTAGTAAGACAAAGTATAGATACAAGCAAGATTTATGATGAGCATAAATTAGTATATTCCTACTTTCAAAAGTGGTTCAAGACTAGAGGCAAGTAATTATAGGCCTGTGGAGTCTGACATCTCATATTATGAAAGTATATGAAAGGGTAATGGAAAAAATATAATGAAACATTTAATGAAAAATAGATTGTTCAATATAGGACAACATGGTTTTGTACCCGGAAAAAGTACACAAACCCAACTGTTAGTCCACCATGAAAGCATATATAAAATATGATAAATGAAAAAGATACAGATGTGGTTTACCTAGACTTTGCAAAAGCTTTTGACAAGGTAGATCATAATATATTGAAGGAAAAAAATTAGAAAACATAACATTGTTGACAAAGTAGGAAGATGGATAAAAGAATTTTTCCAAAATAGAAAAACAGAAAGTGATTGCAAACGATGAGAAATCGGATGAAGCTACGGTAATATCTGGTGTACCACAGGGTATGGTGTTAGCTGCATTGCTGTTTGTGATTATGATTGCAGACATAGACAGTAATGTTAAGGACTCAGTAGTAAGAAGTTTCTGCAGATGACACAAGAATAAGTAGAGAAATTGCTTGTGATGAAGATAGAACTCGCTACAAAGAGACCTAAACAAAATATATAAATGGGCAGATAAATAGGATGGTATTTAACTCTGATAAATTTGAATCAATGAACTATGGTGATAAAGTAGGACCTAATAATGAGACAATCACAAACAAGGAAGCAGTTAAAGACCTTGGTGTGATGTTGAATAGGAATATGTTATGCAATGATCAAATAGCAATTCTATTGGCAAAATGCAAAGCAAAAATGGGAATGTTGTTCCGGCACTTCAAAAACAAGAAAAGCTGAACACATGATTATGCTTTTTATAAAACGTGACGTACGTAGTCCACTTGAATATTGCAATATAATATGGTACCCACACTACCAAAAGGATATTGCACAAATAGGAGAGTACAAGGTCATTTACAGCTAGAATAGAAGAAGTTAAGGACCTTGACTACTGGGAAAGACTACAATTCTTAAATTTATATAGTCTTGAAAGTAGAAGAGAATGCTACATGGTAATTCACATGGAAACAGATAGAAGGAATTACTGAAAACATCATGGAACTAAAATTATCAAAAAGAGCAAGCAGAGGTAGATTAATAGTGCCAAAACTATACCAGAAAATTAAGGAAAGCATACAGGACATTAATCCACCACGCACCAGCATCGATAATGCAGCGTGTCTATTCAATGCGCTACCAGCTCATCTGAGGAACATAACAGAGTGAGCGTAGATGTGTTTGTGAATAAGCTCGACAAATATCTAGGATGCATCCCAGACCATCCAAGACTGAAGATGCAAAAATATACCGGAAGATGCGTTAGCAACTCTCTGGTAGACATCAAAGGTGCCTCACACTGAGGGACCTGGGGCAACCCGAACGAATTGTAAGGTCTGTAAGGTAAGGTCAACTTATTTCTTTGTTTTTTTTTTTTTTTCATTACGCAAAGTGTTCAGTTTTTCTCCTTTTCCATTTTTCTCAAGCCTCTCCCTCTCCAATTTACTGCTTTCTCTTTAATCCACCCTTCCTCTTCCTTTCGCAATTCATTCCATCATTTTATCATTCCCGCTTCCTCTTTCTATGTACTTCTTCGGTTATTTTTCTTCATTTCGCAAAGTATTCAGTTCTCCTTCTTTCCCGTTTAAAGTTATCTCTTTTTTCTCTTGTCTCTCCCTCTCTAGTTTGCACCTTTCTCAAGTCTCTCCCTCTCCAGTTTACTCCTTTCTTAAGTCTCTCCCTCTCCAGTTTACCCCTTTCTCAAGTCTCTCCCTCTCCAGTTTACACCTTTCTCAAGTCTCTCCCTCTCCCAGTTTACTCCTTTTCAAGTCTCTCCTCTCCAGTTTACACTCCAGTTTCTCAAGTCTCTCCCTCTCCAGTTTACTCCTTTCTCAAGTCTCTCCCTCTCCAGTTTACTCCTTTCTTAAGTCTCTCCCTCTCCAGTTTACACCTTTCTCAAGTCTCTCCCTCTCCAGTTTACTCCTTTCTTAAGTCTCTCCCTCTCCAGTTTACTCCTTTCTTAAGTCTCTCCCTCTCCAGTTTACACCTTTCTCAAGTCTCTCCCTCTCCAGTTTACTCCTTTCTCAAGTCTCTCCCTCTCCAGTTTACTCCAGTTTTTCTTAAGTCTCTCCCCTCTCCAGTTTACCCTTCTCTTTCTTAAGTCTCTCCTCTCCAGTTTACACCTTCTCAAGTCTCTCCCTCTCCAGTTTACTCCTTTCTCAGTTTACACCTTCTCAAAGTCTCTCCCTCTCCAGTTTACACATTTCTCAAGACTCCAGTTTTCTCAAGTCTCTCCCCTCCAGTTTCGAGTCTCTCCTCCAGTACACCTTTCTCAAGTCTCTCCCTCTCAAGTGTACACCTTTCTCAAGTGTCTCCCTCTCCAGTTTACTCCTTTCTCTTCAATTCCCCCTTCCTCTTCCTTTCGTGATTTATTCCATCCTGTCTTCAATGCGGAGTTGACTAGCCCAGGTCGTTCAGTGCGACCGGCTACGACTTACGGTTGTAAAACGGGCGGTTGATCGAAGGTTACGGCGCTGTAAATAGCGAAAGTAACAGGGACAAGGAAGAGGAAGGGATAGGAATGGTGTTTGATGCAGACCCTGCGGAATAAGTTCAGGATTACATGCTATTATTATTATTATTATTATTATTATTATTATTATTATTATTATTATTATTATTATTAAAAAGGACCTTTTTGTTCTTTCCTCATACCGTAATACTTGTAATGATGAATTTTCAGTATGGCACCTCTTATAGCTAATTGATTCTTGATAGGAATGGTGTTTGTTGGAGACCCTTCGGAATAAGTTCAGGATTGCATGCATTTATTATTATTATTATTATTATTATTATTATTATTATTATTATTATTATTATTATTATTGGGGAAATTAAAATGGACCATGGTGTTCTTTCATCATACAGCAATACTTGTAATGATGTATTTTTAACATGTCACCTCTTATAGCTAATTAATTCTTGATAGGAATGGTGTTTGTTGGAGACCCTTCGGAATAAGTTCAGGATTACATGCTATTATTATTATTATTATTATTATTATTATTATTATTATTATTATTATTATTATTATTATTATTGACATTAAAATGGACCATGGTGTTCTTTCCTCTTATAACTAATTAATTCTTGATTTTGATTTTTCCATTAACTGTTCATTTGATTGTGAATTATTATCATTTCATTATGGACATATGTTTTAAAACAAGCTGAAAAGACAATTAACATAAAATTACCCAAATGTGAACAGGAAAAATATAACAGAGAAGGGACCCAAGGTTCAGGAAATATTCGTATGTAACTAGCAAATCCACAGGTAATAATACACAGACATACAGGTAGATAAACAACAGTTCCGAATGACGCCAAGATAATTCAAGTGGCATGACACTTTGAAGTAGCAATGAATCCTCTGTCACGGAAGCATCAAGTGTCCGTAACACTTCCAGTTTCTATAGTGGAGAGGATAAAGGACATTTGGCACTGGCAGTGGGCCAGTGCGGCTTATCAAAGCGAATGCCACGCACCAACTCCGGATGCCCTGGTGGTAGAAGGGTAATAGCCACCTCTACAAATTTTCACCAGAAGGGCAAAAATCCGGGGATTCTATCGAAATCGATTCAAGACGTGTACCTCACGTTTTTCTCATTATATCTGTAGGCCCGTAGGGTGGTAGTGCCGTCAGTGCACCTCACGCGGTGCACTGTATGCATTACTTAAGGTTCTTTTCAGCGTGCCTTTGGCCCCTTGCTGCAACCCCTCTCGTTCCTTTTACTGTACCTCCTTTCATATTCTCTCTCTTCCATCATGCTTTCCACCCTCTCCCAACAATTGATTCATAGTGCAACTGCGAGGTTTTCCTCTTATTACGCCTTTCAAACCTTTGTACTGTCAGTTTCCCTTTCAGCGCTGAATGACCTCATTGGTCCCAGTGCTTGGCCTTTGGCCTAAATTATATATTCAATTCAATTCAATTCAATTCAATTAATATATGTAGATGTGCACCAGAAAGCCTTGCCAAGAATTGTCAGTCTCTTGTGGCTGTAGCCTGTGTCGAGAGATCCATAATCACATATGTTAAAAAAAAAAACGTGAATACAGCTGCTTCTAGGACTAAGTGTAAATGGAGGAGAGAAGGCACTACAGCCTGATCCAGTAACATTAAATTGACGTCTCCCTTTGATGCTGGTCATTGACATGCTGTCTCGTAAGCTGAGAGATTTTGAGTCGGTATCCCTCCCCCTTCCCCACTCTCTCTCTCTCTCTCTCTCTCTCTCTCTAATGACAATTGCTGGTCAAGTGAATTTTCAGTCTTACGCAAGGGGAGGGTGACAGCTGCCAATGCTGGGTGATTCGTCTCTTATTCGGGTGCAAGGAATTGCTTTGTTTTTTCATCGTCATAATTAGTTTTGAGTATGTTAGATCTACGAAAAAGTGTGGCAAATTAGTATTCCTAGACTCGTTCTGTTGTGAAATTTAGTGATATGGGCGAAAAGTGTAGATGTCTTGGGAAAGTTGCTTTTAACGCTTGCGGTATTATCACATGAAAATCATGGTTTGCGTAACGAGGAACCACAAAAGTAAAATTAAGTAAAAGGTGTAGTACACTTTTCTTCTAATGAGAATAAATCTTTTAAATAAGTAATATTCAGTGTATAGAATGTTTTTTGGTCGTATATATATTTATGTATATATATATATATATATATATATATATATATATATATATATATATATATATATATATATATATATATGTGTGTGTGTGTGTGTGTGCGTGTGTGTGTGTAAATTGCATAGTTTATTCGGCTGAGGCAGGCGGAACTGGCAAATCATTAACCATATCTTGCAGGCCCGAAGAAAAATAAAAACATGGTTTGGTGACACATGAGATAAGTTGGCGCTCTCAGAGAAGGCAAGTGTTTAAGGAAGTTGATTTTAACGGGGTCATGTTCATTTCAGATGTCATCATAGTGAGGATGGAGTGGTGAGAGGTTAGGGGTGGGGGGTGTCGTAACTAATGACGAGAGGGGGTTTCGGTTGGAATGGAGGTTGTGGGGGTATCCCCCAAAACTTCTACTGACAGCTCGCTTTTCCTGGCTGACAAGCGACAGGAGATTTTTCCATAGTATGACTTGCAGTGGGTCGTTAAATCTCTCTCAGGGAAATGGTTAAGAGTATCATGACGATGCCTTGCTGGTAGTGTCAGCTCAAGGTGTTCTTTAGAGAAAGTGGAATGATCACGAATGTTATGCACATGTATTGTAGAAAATTAAAACTATATATCAGTGGTTCTCAACTTTTTTTGGACATGCCCCACCTAGTAATTTTTTTCGCCATTAATTTGGTTTAATCATTCTCGAATTGCCTCCCTTAAAAATCAAAATAACCCCTGGTACGTTGGGAACCACTGCTATATATACGTGTGTGTGTATGTATAGAGTGTATGTATATATATATATATATATATATATATATATATATATATATATATATATATATATATGACTGAATTTTTATCACATCACCGTGATTCATATACAAGCATTGCTACAAACGTCCTTTAATATCCATTCGCTCTGCCTCGGAAATAAATATATTTTTCATATATGTTACCGAAGGGGATTTTTTAGTTGATAATAGTTCGTCGTCCCGTGGGCTCGAACCACGGAGGAACAAACTCAGGACTACAGTACGCCTTTAACCACACGGCCAGTAAGTGTTTGATTTTTAAATCACGGAAAGGTAAAAACGTAGTGATTATATAAACAAAGTTACAGCCACGAAAGCAGGAGTAAAACAATGAGATGCTAAGTGCTGTGACCATGTCTTGATAATAAGACGAAAGTACTTAGCATCTCATTGTTTCACTCTTTTCTTCGTGGCTGTTACGTTGTTCATATATAAATTTATATTTATATATATATATATATAATTATATATTATATTTATATATATATATATATATATATATATATATGACTTTTCTATTCACAAATGTCAAGCCAAAATGTCGTTCAATGCATTCAGGTGGTCAATGTCACACCGTGTCATTGATCTATAGGCTCTGGTTCGAATCATATTTTGCAGAAGCGCTCATCATTTATAATTCCCCTTTGAGTGTAAGTTATCCAAGGTATAATAGTGAATGCGATATTAAACGATAATTTATATATATAATTATATATATATATATATACATATATATATATATATATATATATATGTATATGTGTCTTGATGTCCCAGTTTTTTGACTTACGATGTATTCTGCAGACAATCTTGAAATTCGAAATGGAAAATGAAATTCAGCTAATGTTACGTGAAATAAATGACCTCTCTGAAATCCTTCCACTCATATCTTTCCTGTACTTTATCTTCCACAAATCTTCATTCATCATATACTGTAGGCTATATGTATATATATATATATATATATATATATGTATGTATATATATATATATATATATATATACTTGTAGTTGCAAACAAACGTAACATATTATTTCCTGTATTTATTTAGCTTATTCGTTTAATCTTTCTCTATTATTAATTTTTAGGTTGCCTGTTGAATACCTGCTGGAAGAGCATTACAAGACGCTTGTTGCAGATACCTGTTGCATGATTCACAAAATCAATATGATAAACAAAGAAAGAGTTAACCTGGAAAAAGGTTTACGTTTAGATACCTGATCGTAAGTTCATCCACGCTTAGTTGTGTTTGCATAGCCTAATTGCCCATGTGAAAATCTATGTGCGTGTACTTAATTAAACTTATTTGATGGTCACTTTCGTCAGGTAATTATGTTTCTGTAATAGGCACTGTGACCCCTTGACCTCGTCCTTTCCTTATACCATTTTGGAGACGCTCGTCAGAAGTCTTGGATCCAGTTAAGGGAGCAAGTGAAGAGACCCAACCTCCCGTATAACAGTGGGATTCGAAAGCGAGAAAGCTGTGAGGATAACAAGGAGCTGAGAGGTCATTTTTGCCATTACGCACACACACACACACACTCTCTCTCTCTCTCTCTCTCTCTCTCTCTCTCTCTCTCTCTCTCTCTCTCTCACACACACACACACACACACACACACACACTTGTATTCTCGATGGTGTATAATACGTTTCCACTGAAAACCATATAGGCTAATGCGTTTCTGCTGAAAACCAAATAGGCTAATATGTAAAAATTTCCGCTGCTACCCCATTCGAACTTATGTCAGTGAGAACGGAGTTAATCTCATGCCAAAACCTGAGCTAAGAACCAGTCTTCATGTTAGAGATGTTGCTAAATGGTCGGTGTGTTGGGGATGGGAGGGGGAAGTACCTTGTCGAGGCCCTCCCTAGGTGGCGTAGATACAACTAACTGCAATTATTGTAAACAGTGGTGTTGGATCTTGACTTCGGATTTGAATACAAGGTGCCAGGTAGCGTTAGAATTACGCCCAGTATGAGGGACACTGAAGTGGCTGGTAGCATTGTATTTTGGCTTATCCAGTAGGGTTTCAAGAAACTTGTGTAACTTATGCTAGAATACGTGCGCAGGCTGATTCATGATATGTGAGGTGCAGTGAGATAGACAGTTCCATCGATTAGTGGCCGTGTTTGCAAATGGTGATGTACGAACGAGCAACCTTGGCCAGGTTATGATATGGAGTATGTTGAGGTAGAGAGCATCTCGACACCAGTCCTGTGATTGTTGTAAAGAGAGAGAGTGAGTGTGTCTAATTACTGTATTTGTTAACTAATACCATTATCTTTGCCCCCATGATAAATTGGCAGTACGCGAACACGTTCACTTTATCTCTAGAATTTCCTCTTCGCCGCTATTCGTATTTTATCAAAGAGAAAATGTCAGGCAGAGAGCGTACCGACGTTTCCTTAGCATTTCCTACTGAACTAGATTGACAACCACTTCCGGTGCCTATAGGAAATTATACCGCGGTAGCCTACGTGAAAGATGTTACGCAAGTCTTCGTGAGTCTTGGCGAAGCTGCGGACGTTGGTAACCACCACGTGGTGATTCACAACCAGCCCATTCTGATTCGCGAGTAATTGCCACCTGTATGCATAGGCTACTCCTTGTGATACAAAGTGAGAAGGCAAACTTTTCAACGTGTAATATTTTATAGGTGTATTTGTAGTTTCTTTAATACACACACATGTATATTTTTTCTTTTCTTTTTAAAGGTTATCTGATTGACATTTTCCCTCAACTGGAAGAAATTGTCGGGTTAAAGATGACTTTCATTTTTATAAAGGAGTGGCGCCAAGTCTGGAATCTTGGCTGGTAGTCTTTGAACTCTCTCTCTCTCTCTCTCTCTCTCTCTCTCTATTTTCGTTTCCAAGAAATCCGAATCTTGTGAAAAAAATATACTAATCTGAATCCACGTCCAGAGCAGAAATGAGGGTTTCTGAGGAGTTCGCTGAACTTTTTTCGTATCTGTTAATGAGGTTAGTATAAGTTTGTTGAAGGTAATTTAGTCTTTATTTGCGTGTCTTACGAGGAGAGTTAAAAAGTAAATGGTAACAGAAATTTAGATATTAAAGAAAGTAACAGCAAAAATTCATACACTGAAATATGCCTGTGTGAATCGCATAGGTTTATTCATATGTAAAATTTTACTGCTGTCTCAAAGTCTTGTTGATTTACAGCCTAAATAGCCTACATAAACTAGTTAGGCCTATGTCTCCAGGCATATTCTTACTAAAGATTTGGCAGCGAGTTTCACCATCACTTGTTGGTTATGTAAAAATTTACTTGGTTATTGATTGTACAGACCTCCCTTTTTTAAAATCTCAAATGTATACATGATTAGGCATATCGTCTCCTGTAGGTCTAGAGCAGTGGTTCCCAACGTACCAGGGGGGGTATTTTGATTTTTATGGGGGCCAATTCGAGAATGTTTAAACCAAGCTAATGGCCTTTTAGGCTTCCTGAACTTGAAAAGGAGTTCACTTTTTGAATAATAATAATTATATATCACCACAGGTGGCATCATGATGTGAAAAAAATTATTAGGTTGGGCATGGCCAAAAAAAAGGTTGGGAACCACTGGCCTAGAGTTTGCACTCCAGTCTATTCGGCGTTCTCACCAGCACGTGTTGATTGTCACATGTTCGGTGGAAGTTTGCAAGTTCGGTACTGTATGTGGATGAAGATTATACGTGGCCCTTTTTAATTAGCCCTCATTTGAACAATACTGTGACTCATTCAACGGGGAGGGGGAAACAAGGTCAACAGCCTCCTACGAGAGTCGAAACTTTTACAAATGCCTCTCCCTCCTCCCGTCATCTTACCCCCCGCGCCATGAAGTCGGCCACCGCAACACTTCTTAGCCGTTTATTGATTTTGTCAGACACGGAGCCCGTTCACAGACGCACATATGCACACACACACACACACACACCAGGCTCTCTATTTTTCGAGTCCATGCCTCTTCGGTCACATGGTTTCACCTCCCCCCTCCCCAGCTTCCACTCCCCAGAATCCAAGACACGCATAACGAAAATATTGCTCTAGGATCCCGTTGGTGGTTGTGTCGTATAGACCGTAGTAATGTATCTTTGAGTCTAGCCGTTCAGTCTCTCTCTCTCTCTCTCTCTCTCTCTCTCTGTACATGTTTACATACTTATGCACCGACAAACATATGCACTGTTTAAATTATGCGAAAAAGTATTTGCTGCACCAGTCTGCAGAAATTAATCATTCTGTTCACATGTCTAATAAAAGGAAAGAGGGAAATTACTTAAATCATGCTCGCTTTACTGCAATATTGGGTATGGTCAGTACTTGGTTGGGTAACACCAAAGATACCAGACGCTTTAAGAGTCCGTGGCCTAGGGTGTGGCGCCCGCTACCTCATCCTGGAAAGGGTAACACCCCGTGAAGTCCCATAGGGGAAGAACTGATTAATATATATATATATATATATATATATATATA